>NW_022146269.1:903751-1503751 GCF_002938485.1 Sitophilus oryzae
TTGGTAGCACTTCGTTCAGTTACGTATTACTAGACAAAAGAAATAGGTTCAATTAATATAAACTTTTAAGAAAATATATAAGGTACAAAATAAATATCGTACATATAAATTTGAAAAAAAACCTTTTTTTTTTTTTTTTTTTTTTTTTTTTTTTTAAAAAATAAAACCAATATCCTAACAGTCATTACAATATGGAAATAGGTTTTTAATACTATATTAAAGAAAATAAGTTATAAAACTGGGGTTAAAGAAAAAGTTTTTCCGTTACAGCGGACAATTAAAGTTCATTGTTTTTCCTGAACATGTTTTTACACAATTCATTCACATTATAGATATTAAAAATAATTAACATTGTCAAAAGCATTTGTCTTTAACTATTATAAGAACTCTAGGATAAATATGCGGGCGTTGCGGACTTTTAGAGATTACAAGTATTCACCATGATTGTAAGCATAAAATTTCTCTCATGGTATATTTGACATTTAATGAAGCTTACGTTTAATCTGAAAGCAGATTGTCATGTATCACTGTCACGAGTCTGAGTCATATCATTTTAAAGAGTTTCTCTTAAACAAGGAGGTTCCCCTAAACACTCTTACTAGAGCCTGACCATATTTTACGAAAGTTTGTCACACACAAAATCTTACAAAAACGGTCCGGCGTCGTCTGAGAGACTGCGGCTTAAGTAACTTCTGCCAGAACTTCTAAAAAACTAATCCAGTTTGGGCATAAATATGGCTATCAGTCATTGACCGAGAGGGGAAGGATTAGCTGGAACGCCAATCGTGTGGGCGGTCCCAGTAATTAATAAGAATGAGTTAATTATTTGGCGTAGTCTGTCAGACGACGCCGGACCAGTTTTAATGGTCATATTTTATAAAACACCCTGTATAAATTTTTAAAAAATCTTAAAATATGTAAAACAACAAAATAAAGCCGCCATTGATTTAGAGTTTTTCGAAAAAGCACCGGTTTTTAAATAAAAAATATTCTAATATTTGGGGGTGGTTTCACCCCCAAGAATTCGAGTTTCGAAAAAAATCCCGTCTTGGCGGAACCTCTACATCCTAAGTCAATCCGTTTTTCCAAAATCAGCTTTTTTACATGGCACTTTCGCTTGGTATCGTGATTGTTAGGTGATCAGATTTTTTTCAAAAAAAAAAAAAAAAACATTTAAAAAAAATATTATAATATGTAAAAATGTTTTTTTATTTTTATACGTGTTTAAGCGTTTTTTCGGAGACTTGACCGTTTTTAAAACAAAAAATATTATAATATTTGAGGGGTGGTTCGAAAAATCCCTTCTTATCAAACCTCTACACCCTAGAATCAACCTGTGTGCCAAAATTGAGCTTCTTACGTTGAGTGGTTTGAACAGGATCGTGATTAATCAGTGAGTCAGTCACTTAAGGATTTTATATATTAGTATAGATCAGTAGAGATTTTAAGTAAAAAAAAATTCTCCCTGTAATGCTGGAGTCCAGTAGAGCCGCCCCTGGTCTACGTAATTACAACATACAAGACTGTTAACATTATCGGCGTAACGAAAACGGAGATTATCTGTGTTTTCGCCGTGAGATTCTAGGCGGTGGTACTGGTACTACTTATCTAGTTTAACGGCAATTATAATGGGACGAACGTAATATTATGCATCTACGCGCTCCACTGGGGTTGCTTCACATCGAAATTTCTTCACGCTAATTATTTATCATGGATACCTGATTTACAAATAATGTTCTAAAATAGTGCGGGATTGAGAGTAATTACTGGAAATTATGAACGATTACAGTGTGAGAAAATAAAAATGCAATTATTTATAATCCATATACAAGGGTGGTCCGAACTATATTCCGGGAACTTCGGCGGCATATTTTGCAGATAAAAATAAGTAAAATAGTTCGTATAAATGTATGTCCTAAATTGCTTAGTTTCGGAGTTACAGGGTGTAGAAATATCATTTTTATTTCGATTTTTTCCAAATAATTTCTGTAGTAACGGTAATATTTGGATAAAAATTGGAGTTTGGAAGTTTTTTGACATGAGAAATTTGATTTTGATGTAAATATGCCTTGTAGAGGGCGCCACCTACATATTTTTTACTTGGTTTAAAGAGAAACTTTTCGTCCGTACCTGTATAAAACTACAGAGTGAAAAAATATGCATTTCTATCTCTTAGAAGAAATTGCTACAAGCAACCGTTCCCAAGATATTTAGAATGGAAACAGTCAGTACCCCATACAGCACACTTCGTCCCAGGGACGTACATTTTATGTCCATTTTACGTCGGTACGTCCCGGGACCAATTAGGGACGTACTATGTACGTACAAAAGTGTACATACATAGACGTAGTTGGACGTACTATTTACGTACATTGTAGGACTTCACTACGGACGTACATGCGAGTAAGTACTACGGACGTACAGGGTTGGTCAAATTCGACGCTTTTAAATGGAAACACCCTTTTCTATAGGAGATAGACAAAAACTAATATCGGTGTCTGGAGCTCAATTTTTGTCAAAAACATGATGGTGAAAACCGCATATCGATATCTGTTACCGTTTCGGAGTTATGGAGTGTTTTTCAAAAATATGCATGTTTAACAAATCTCTGTAACTTTTATGCTATGGGAAATTTTGTATTTTTATGAGAACATTTTCAAAGCACATTTTTACGTAGAATTTAATGGTTTAAGTATAATTTTTTTAAAATTAATAATTTAAGAATTATCAACAGAAAATTTGATTTTTTATATGGGACACCCTGTATATTTTTATTTTATTGAAAAGAATTTAAAATTACCTTTCCAAAAATATAACACACTTGATATTTTGCTCGATTCCTCTTCGAGATATAGAGTATATAAAAATTCGCCCGCTTTAAATAAGTAGGCTTTGAACGGCACCGGCTGTAATGCAAAAAAAAATCTAGCTGTGAGCATCAATTAAAACATAAATAATATTTGCTATGAGAGATGCAGAATTTTATAAAAATTTAAAATATATTTAACCAACATCCCCAACACATTTAAACTATATCTAATAACAATAAAAATAAATAGCAAACCAAGACATGAGATTTTGCTACAGGTGTTCGACATATCAACCGTCTTCTGTTATGGACAGACGGGGCAGTTTTTGAACAATTCTCGCGGAATTCATTAACTCAGTGGGGGTGAAAGATACCCTCTCATAACTGCTAAATATTTAATTATTGTCTAGATTATACGGAAGAATACGGAAAAGGAACCTTTAATCTTCCGCAAATATATCCATAGGATTAGATCCATGGGAACTAAAAGTCAGGCGGCCTCGACGGCCAACGGCTGACATCTTGGTTAGCTATTCAATTATCCTTGAAATTGGGTGCAAAAATTTGCTGATAACTTCAGCGTTCAGAGGCGGTGCGTCGTCTTGCTGGAAAAATATGTTTTCGAGTTCCATTAAGGGCATATCATCAATAAGGGGTCCAAAGCCTACTAGTTAAAAGTGGCGAATTTTTAAAAATTCTGTATTTCGAAGAGGATTATAACAAGATATCAAGTGTGCTATATTTTTGGAAAGGTAATTTTAAATTCTTTTCAAATAATTAAAAATATAGAGGGTGTCCCAAATAAAAAATCAATTTTTCTGTTGATAATTCTTAAATTATTAATTTTAAAAAAATTATACTTAAGCTATTAAATTCTACGTAAAAAAGGTGCTTTGGAAATGTTTTTATAAAAATACAAAATTTTCCATAGCAAAAAAGTTACAGCGATTTGTTAAAAATGCACATTTTTGAAAAACATCCCGTAACTCCGAAACGGTAACAGATATTGATGTGCGGTTTTCACCATCATGTTTTTGATGAAAATTGAGCTCCAGACACCGATATTAGTTTTCGTCTATCTCCTATAGAAAAAGGTGTTTCCATTTAAAAGCGTCGAATTTTACCCACCCTGTACATGCGAGTACGTACTACGGACGTACATGTGAGTACGTACTACGGACGTACATGCGTATCTTGAAAATTTTTGAAAACGCATTACAAAATGTTATTTAATTTTAATATCATGACTGGATTATTTTGGTCAGATATACCCAATAATAATAAATGAACTGGATCAGTGGATCTTTTCTAGGCTAACGTTAATTCAAGTCACTCTAACTACCTCTACTTCTTTTATTAATAAATCTAACCCGACCGCTATAAAAAAAATGATTTCCTAATAATAGATAAATTATCCAGTGACCATAATGCATGACAGCCTTTGACGAAATCTGATGGGTTAAAAATGCAATATATTATGCAATTATTAGGCAATCGAGCCTAACAGGAAAATTATGCAGTCCTATGTTTAAATTTCCCGCTAAGTTATTCGTTCACATTCGAGTCTTGTCGGAATCGGAAGTCGGGCGGTTTCTAATGGCGTTTTCTATTGGCAGAGCTAGAGCGCACGTGCGCACTCAGTGTAGTGCCATCTTTTATTAATCAACGTAAAAAATAAAAACAACAATACACTGAGTGCGCACCTACTCCGATCAGAAGTGTCTAGCCCTAGCAGTCAACTTTTAAGCTTGACCAATCAGGTTGGTTAGCGTGGTTATTTGAAGTGTGTTAATTCATTTGTGTTTGTCGAAAACTCACAACGTGATTGGTCGAATTTAATAGTTTGTATATAGGGCTGAACCTGAAGTCTCCGATCCGTTTTCGGTGTGTTGTGTGAGCAGGTGTCATCAATGTGTCATGGTGGCTGTAGGTTGTTTGGCTTCCACGTTGTTTTCTTTTGTCGTTGGCTTTGTTGCTCGTTGTTTCAAGGTAAGTTAAAGTGTAATAATATAATCTGACTATTTCACCTAGCACAGTCACAACCTCGAATGATTGAGAATCAGCTCATTCAATTTTTTCAAAACAGAGGCAAAAATTAGATATTTGAATGCCAGTTTTCTTTTTGTATTTTATTTTTTTTTTTTTTTTTATAAAAAAATAAAATATCTACAACATCCAATAAAAGACAGAGTGAGCTAAGGGTGTAGTTGCCGGACCGAAGCCAGACTCATGGGTGTATCAAGACATAAGGGATGACCCTGTACCTGAGTTTTATATTAATAAAATATTTAAGCTGACTTCCATTGAATTGGCCTGAATTGAATTTACAGGTCATGCGTCGTTGAAAATGCACGTCCATAGTACGTGCATTGTATGTCCATAGTATGTACATTGTACGTACTTTTGATCATTTTACATCCAGTTTTTGTCCGGAACAGAACATAAAATGAACGTACCTGGAATGTACGTACGTACGGCATTACTGTAATTTTATTACTTTATCATATTAAGGGACAAATGTACGTCCCCGGTAAGTACGTAGTACGTACCTGTACGTATTTGTACGTACTAGGGACCTGACGTTCGTCGCAACATTTCGTACCTGGTACGTACATAGTATGTACCGTGGCTGTATGGGACATGTCGTGCAATCCAAACCTCTCCCTCCAGAACCATTACTCTTAGGGATTTTTACCGAGGAGACTTTTTAAATAAAAACGTCGTATATGTATATTATTTTAATCAGTAGTTTATGCAGGTACGCGCGAAAAGTTATTACTCTTAAAACCAGTTAAAAATATGTAGGTGGCGCCCTCTACCGTGGGAATTGATGACATCAAAGAATCAAGATTTCTCGTAATCAAAAACTTCCAGACCTGAATTTTCATTCAAATGAGATCCCAAATATTGTGCTACTTCAGACATTATTTGAAAAAAAAAAAAACTTCAACACCCTGTATCTCTCCTAAACTAAGCATTTTTGGGGCATACGTTTATGTAACTTTTTACATATTTTTATCTGCAGAATGCGCTGCCGAAGTTACCGGGTCACAATTCGGACCACTTGAAATTATAATGATTGCTTTTCAAAAGTCTCCACTCTTATAGAATTTTATTTTTCCAAGGTAAAAGTAGAAAAAAGACTCAACTTTGCATTTATATACCCTTGTTTAGGAACTTTTTTAATTTTTTATGAAAGTCAGTAAGGTACTTATTTAAAACTTTTGTAAGTTAATGATATTAATTTTTAAGGTTTCTAAGACGCACTCGCATTCGAACCAGTATCTTGCATAGCAACCGAGCCACGTGCATTCGTATTTAACAGACATTTTATTCTACCTATTAAGGTAAAGTACTGTTTTAGAATCGCCTATCATTTATCATCTGTGTCAAAAAAGGAAGAGAAGAAAAAGTAACTTATTTCAAGTTTTGAAAAAAAAAAAAAAAAAAATATGATTAAAAACTTGTGTAAACTAATTTTGTAATTAAAATTAAATGCATAAATCGGCAACTTCTATGTCATATATCAACATTCGTTGGAGAGAAAATATATTTTTGATAAACTCTATGTCAATATCAACATATACTTGATTTATGCACCCACGAATCTAGATCATTTGGTTAATTTGTATTATAAATAACAGAACGATTATCCACTTTACAAAGCGCGAAAAGAGAATGATCACATGATTGTAATATTTCCCTGATTTGTATATTATATTTTAGTTTTTTTTTTTTTTTTTTTTTTTTGAAAAATGTTTTATTCGAGGTTAAAAATTAAAACCTGATATTGTCAACCATTTTAGCGACAACAATACAGGTTTATGTAACAAATGTTCGTGATATTTCTTTACATAAAAAACATCTAAAATAAAAAAATAAAACTATATATTTGTTAATATTAAGACCAATTTTAAATTAGTCCAAACCTATATGGAATCACTAAAATGCATGATTGCACATGAAAAAGTAATATATTTTGTTTTTGTTTTTTTTTTACACGTTGAAAGAAAGTGAGGTACATTTGGTTATGTTGGTCTATTTGAAGATCGGTTTATCATAGAGAGGAGGTTGTTTTTTTTTTTTAAAACCACGTTTAAGAAAGAAAAATCAGCATTACAAAAATTAAGAAGAGAGGGGATGATTTTTTTATTGATGAATTTTTTGGGTATGAAAATTGGCAAAAAAAAATAAATTAAATAAGACACCATCGAAACGAATAAAAAAACTATCGATTAATTATAAAGTAATAACTAAAAATAAAAAAATTCATTATTTTTTTTTTTTTTTATTATTTAGAAATTTAAGAAAACAAAGGAAAAACGAAGAAATAGTTTTGTCGTGGGCGGCATTTGGCAAACTAAGGCATATACTGAGATCTGATATTACCATATGTTTAAGAAGAAAGATCTTTAACCAGTGTGTCTTGCCTGTCCTCACGTATGGAGCTGAAACGCTTACTTTGACAAAAAAGAACATACATAGAATACAGATCATGCAACGGAAAATGGAAAGGTCTATGTTGGGAGTTAAAATACACTCAGAGATAAAATACCCAATCATACAATACGAAATCGAACAAGAGTAAGGGGCGGTAATATGTTTTACATCTTAAATGGAATGGGGCCAGGATTGTGGCTAGGATGACAGATGGAGGGTGGACAAAAAGACTTGTGGAATGGAGACCAAGACGCGAGGCTATAGAAGCAGAGGACGACGACCTTCTAGCCATTGGACAGATGAACATTAAAATAGGGTGGCTGGAAACTGGGTTCAAGTGGCGCAAAATAGAAGGAAATGGCTAGAGTTAAGGAAGGCTTTTGTTCAGCAGTAAGACGTTATAAGCTAAATGATGATACAGTCTAAACAGGTATAACTACCATTTTATTGAAGAACTATAATAAACACAATTGTATAAAGCCAAGATAATATCTAAGAATTACATATTATACTACAGTCACACTTATATAACAGAAAATAAAAAAATTAAAAAAAATCGTAACTCCAAAATTACCGTAGCTAGCGAAACGCGATTTTCAATTTAAGATTAGGAATAATATTTGCAACAAAATTTGTAATAACATCAAAATCAGTCAAAGTCGCAGTTTTTGGGATAATTGAAACTAAAAGAACTTTCTACCAACTTTTTATTAACATATTTTAGTATGGGCGCCTATACGTGCCTCCCGGCGCCGATTTTTTCGAAGTATCTCGGCAGCCGAAGACAAGTAGCTTAATAAAGTTAGCGGCTAAAAAAGAAATTCGTTCATGTTACAGGGGCAACAAACCCAGGGGCGGATACAGGAATTTATTTTAGGGGGGCCCAAAGAAAAGTAACGTAGAATATGCTTTTTAGGGCGCCATTTTTAACCCAAAAGGCTAATATTTAGGGGGGGCATGGCCCCATGGGCCCCCCCTCTGTATCCGCCACTGTACAAACCTACCTATTATCAAGGAACGCTATTAATTATCTAAAAGTAAAGAGAAATAGGAAAAAACTGGAAAATGACATACCTTTTACAAAAATATCAACATATATTATAAAACGTATTAGTACTTATAATAAACTAAAAACCCATTTTCTAAACATCATCAGCCCGTGATACTGCAGCCCTCTTCTCAGCCATTTTCTTTTTTTTTAATACTTTTTTTACCTCCATGCGGTTGACTGCTTGGCGCAACCACTCACCAACAGCCCCGTCGCACTGAGATTTAATTAGATCTAATTTTGCTAATTCAGCTTTAGGTTTTATCGCTTCTGTGTCGACATACAATAGGAAAGGTTATATCAGAAACATATGTATGTACAGGGTGGGTCAAATTCGACGCTTTTAAATGGAAACACCCTTTTCTGTAGGAGATAGACAAAAACTAATATCGGTGCCTGGAGCTCAATTTTTGTCAAAAACAAGATGGTGAAAACCGCATATCGATATCTGTTACGCCAAGTTCGGAGTTACGGGGTGTTTTTCAAAAAATATGTTTTTTTTTTTTTTTTTTTTTTTTTTTTTTTTTTTTATTAAATTTGTATTATTAGAAATATGTTGGCAAAAGCAGCCTTTTTACGTAGAATTTAAATGGTTTAGTATAAAATTTTTTAAAAATTAATAATTCAACAATAAATGATAAATTCTTAATATAAAAAAAAAGATTTGATTTTTTATATGGGACATGACTGTATATTTTTAACTTTATTGAAAAGAATTTAAATTACGCGTTTCCAAACATATAACACACTTGATATTTTAAATCGATCTCTGCGAGATATAGAGTATATAACAATTCGCCCGCTTAACATAAGTAGGCCTTTGAACGGCTACCGGCTGTAATGCATAAAAAATCTAGCTGTGAGCATGCAATTTAAAACAAAAGTAATATTTGTCTTATGAGAGATGGCAGAATTTTATAACATTTAAAATATATTTAACCAACATCAACAACACCATTTAAAAGCTATATGTCTAAATAACAATAAAAATAAAGTAGGAACGGCAATGACATAGATTCTTGAATAGCAGGTTGTTCGACCATATGCGACGGGCGTCTTCTGTTATGGACAGCCGGGGCAGTTTTTGAAAACATTTCTCGCAAGTATTCATTAACTCAGTGGGGGTGAAAGATAGCCTCTCATAACTACTAACGTATTTTTAATTCTTGTCTAGATTACGGAAGAATAAGGAACCTTTATTCTTGCTCCAAATATATCCAGTTAGGATTAGATTCATGGGCATTAAGTCAGGCGGCTTCAACGGCCAACGGCTGGAATCTTGGTTAAGTTCAATTATTTTTGAAATGGGCTGCAAAAATTTGCTGATAACATCAGCGTTCAAAGGCACTGCGTCGTTTTGCTGGAAAAAAATGTTTTGCCGAGTTCCATTAAAGGCCATATTTCATCATAAGGGTCCTAAAGGCCTAACTACTTCACTAGTAAGAAGGTGGGGCTTTGAAAATGTCTTCTATCATAGTAAATATCAACAAGACATTTTTAATAGGCAAAAAAATTTACAGCGAATTTGTTAAAATTTGCACATTTTTGAAAAAAACACGCCCGTAACTGCCAATACGGTAACAGATATTGATGTGGGGTTTTGCAACCATTTGTTTTGATGAAAATTGAGCTCGCCTAGACAACCCGGATATTATTTTAGTTTTCGTCTATCTTCCGTATAGAAAAAGGGTGTTTCCATTTAAAAAAATACATATTATGATTTTGACCCACCCTGTACAGGGTTGCGCCTCTCATACGCCGCGGAGGCTCCAAGGAGAACGACAGTTTGTACTGAAATTAAATTTTGTGAGCATATGTAGGTTAAATCAGAGCACTTTTTAAAAATATAGAGAGTTCTACAGGGCGTCCCCCAAAAAAATTACATATCAGAGTTGTGTTTTTTGTAATGGAACACCCTATATATTACTTGATTTTCGGATTCTGGGAGAAAAATAAAGGTGAGTTTTATAAGAGAACTAACTATATGACTAAAATGTAAGGTTTTTGACATTTTCGAGAAATAAAGAACAATTTTTAAATTATAATAAAACCTACCTAAATTGGAATTTACCCGGTATAGCCTAATATGTAGTTAAATTAACTTACTACAAATTAAAAAAGTACTATAAATCAAATTAAAACTTGATCCAAAGAGTTATACAGGGTGAGAGAAAATTAATATTAAACATTGGTCACCTTTAAAAGTATGTTACTCTCTTATTTTAAATGGAACACCCAGTATATTATTCCGATATTCAATGAGATATTTCCATTTACATGATTTAATCTGAGTAGATATTTATTATTTGATATAATCTAAGTGGCTGGTGATATGTCTGACGTTACTTCAACATAGCTGTCTAATTAGTCCAACTTTAACAACTAGTTATTATTTTGTGTCAGTTAAAAAAATCTCAGAAATTTGCCGGAAATGCAAACTAATCCTATATCAGAGTAAATTGATATGATTCTATTAGTTGGTGAATGCAGTGTGCATTCCCCAATTAATAGAATACTTAAATACTCCTGATTTTATCTAGTCTGGCTTTTTTTATGGGGATATGCTCGGGGATATGTTAAAGACAGTGTTTACAAAACTCGACCAACTAGTATCGACAACATGAGAGAAATTATTGTAGCTGTTTTTCGAGGTAGAACTCCACATCTTCTTCCTCTTTCTCTGCTTATCCATTAATGGATGTTTGCGACCACATTTATTTTTGGGGCGCCCTATATATGGTTTAAGTTATGTAAGACAACAATTTTTTGTTATAATTTAAGACGTCTCTCTTTACATATTATTACAGTATATATAAATAATTTTAAGTTTTCCAGATTGAAAGTATCAAGTAAAAAACCTCATGTCCAACCGCTTCCATAAGCTCGTTCCACTGTGCGCCGTAGAGGAGTACCGACCAGACGTAGCATTCCACAAATATCAACCGAAGCTCAAGGTCGAAATCGCTACAGGTGAAGACTTTTTTAAATTTCAGAAATGCGCCCCGAGCTTGCTCGATTCTGCACTTAATGTCCCTGTCAGATGACCAGTCCTCGTGAAGCCAAGCTCCCAGGTACTTGAATTTTTCGACTCGTTCTATGAATTTTCCCTCGTATGTTAAGCTGACGTCTTTAAACTCATCCACCTCTCTCGTGACAACCATGAATTTTGTTTTCTTTGTGTTAATGGCCAGTCCCATTCTTTTACTACATTCTCCTACCATACTAACCAACTGTTGTAAATCATCCATGTTATCCGCAACCAAAACTGTGTCATCGGCATATCGTATGTTATTTATCCAGACTCTATTGACTCTAATTCCAATCTCCTTGTCCTCTAGCGACTCCTGAAAGATGGCTTCTGAATATATATTGAACAAGAGCGGCGATAGTATACACCCCTGCCTTACACATCTGCGAATACAAATTTGGTTGGTTAGGCCGTTCGCTAATTTTACCCGTGCTGATTGGTGCTAGTATAGGTTTTCAATACATCGGATGTCTTTCTGGTCTAAATCCAATCTCCTGAGAAGCTGCATAAGTTTATGATGTTGCACCCTATCGAAAGCTTTTTCGTAATCTATAAAACAGAGACATTACAGTTTACTTAATAAAGGGTATGGCCTCCTCTACTGTTCATTACAGCCCTACATCATCTCTCCATTCTCCTGATCAGGTTGTCCATCTCTTCTTGAGGTACAGCCTGCCACGCTGCATTCACGGCCCGAACCAGATCCCTACGAGTTTCACGAGGCATACCCATTCTCAAAATTTTTCTTTGGACCGAGTTCCATACGTGCTCGATGGGGTTGAGGTCAGGAGATTGGGCCGGCCAGGGTAAGATGTTTAATTGATGAGCATTGATAAACTCACTTACCACTCTGGCTGTATGAGGCCGTGCATTGTCATACATGAGAATGAAGTTTCTCCCAAAATCATTGGCATATGGTAACACGACAGGCTCAAGAATTAAATCACGATATGTGATTCCTGTTAGAAACCTTTCAAGAAAAACGAGATCGGTTTTTCGGCCTAACTGGACTCCTCCCCAGACCATAACTGTTCCACCTTGATAGCGGTGCACCTCCTGAACATGATCTAACCGAATAAGATTTTCCGGTTCTCTCCATACCCTAAGCCTTCTCGAATCCGGATGAATTCCAAAGCGTGACTTATCCGTGAAAAGAACATTGGCCCATTGTTCATTCGACCACTGAACATGATCTTGAGCCCACAAATATCGTACCTCTCGATTTCCTCTCGTTAAGGGTTGAGCTCTCCAGGGGCGTCTGCTTCTTAAGTTGACCTCTCTTAATCTATTGCGAACAGTGTCAGGACTAACGGTTACATTATGTGTTTGCTGGAGTATTAAACTAAGCTCTGGTGCTGTAAGAGTCGGTCGGCGTCGAGCATTTAATTGTAAAAAATGATCTTGCTGAGAGGTAGTAATGCGATGTCGCCCTGTGTGCCTTTCAGCAACATCACCACTTTCACGGTAGCGTGCACTTAATCGCGATATAACACTTTACGTTGTATTTCATGCTCTAGCTACGTCGATTTGGCGCATTCCAGCTTCGAGCATACCCTTGGCCCTTAGCATTTCGTCTCTGTTAAGATGTCTACGCTCCATAATGTCGTTTAATACTAAACAGAGTTATTTGAATGACTTCTGGCCAGTTATCATAAAAACATAGCCAGTACAGGTTAAATTCGAACAATTGGTGCTAGGTGCTTTTTATACATTTGACAAAAAATGCACAAACACTTCTGCAAATATCCCAAATTTAGAAATAACTAGTGTGACTACTTCGTTTCAACCGAAGAAATTATATCCCTAGATTTTTGCGGTGTGTGTATGTCAAAATCCTTATATTTTAGGTATATACTTGTTTAATAAAACTCACATTTATTTTTTTCCCAGAATCCGAAAATCAATTAATATGTACGGTGTTCCATTAGAAAAAACACAACTTTGATGTGTAACTTTTTTTGGGGACATCCTGTATAATTCTATATATTTTTATAAAATGCTTTCATTTAATCTCCATATGCTACCAAAATTTCATTTCGATATAAACAACCGTTCTCCTTGGAGCTTCCGCGGCGTATGAGAGGCGCCACCCTGTATATTATAAACCATCTATAACTTACCAAACGTTACAGTAAGGAGTTCCTTAAACTGTACAAATCCTTCTTTTGGTGGTCCATTTGGGTTGTTTCGGCGCCCAAACATATTATACTGTGTGGCTAACTCATTGGTCATTATGTGTGAATAAATATGATTAATCACTTTATGCAATTCTTGACGGATTGTTTTGGGATCAAAATCTTTCAAATTTGGAATTGGACACGAATCCTTCATGAAAAGTCGCTGCAATAATACAAAAAGGTGCCAGATTAAGACTAAATAAATACCATAAGGAATATTCACTTTTTAGTGTATGAAAATAAATGTGCATCATATGAAAAATACCAGGGTTGGAAAAAATCTGATTTTTTAAAAAAAAATCAGATTTTTTTTATTTTAATCGAAAACATTATTTAAATTGAATAATTAATTCCAATGAAAGTCCTAACTTCGTAACACTGCCCGATCAGGGTTGGCATGATTTAAATCATGATTTAAATCGTATAAATATTTTTTATATTTTTCTACGACACATTTTTGTAACTTTTACAATTATTTTTCGATTTATTGTAAAGTATTTTAAAAAAGTTGATTTTTTAATTTAAATTGCATGATTAAAATTAAAAAATCACTTGATTTAAATCATGTCAACCCTGAAAAATACAAAACTTACAAGGAATGTGAAGTAACGACTGTTTGTTCTTAATGTATCATTCAATAATTTTAGCCCTTCAACTGTGGATACCGGTAGTGGCACCAAAGTTTCCATCTCCTTCCGCTCCTTGTCAACAGTTTCATCTTTGACGGGTTCTTTCTGTTCTGTACTCAGACATTCCAAGCGTTTTTCTACAACTGCCACCTTATTTTCCATATTTGCAGTTCTATGCAATAGTCGTAAGAAGCAAGCTACAATTTTTTTTCTTAAAGTACAATCTTGGAAACATTGAATTTAGAGTACACATTGACATTGTTTTAAATAAACACTGACCTTTATAGAAATCATCTAAAGGTTTTCTATCTAAAAGATGTATTAGATCTATATCTTGGATATGTGCAGGTTCGTTAAGTCCAACAGCACCTAAATGCATATAAGATTTGAGAGATCTGAATTTTTGGCAAATATGAAAGTACCTTGTAAATCCAACGAAGCTTCTTCCATGACTTTCGAATCGCTAGATGGGCTATTCGAAGGTGAGGCTATGCATTCTTCAACTTTTACTGATAAGGTACAGTCGGATTCAGGTTGAATGCAATTCATCATGGAAAGATATGATGACTCGTCGTGTAAATCCCTTGATAAATCTATTAATAATAAACACCCCTATATCATTTCAATTTACGGTTTACTGCTTATCTTACCGCATGCCAATAAATCCACGTCATTTTTATTTTCTGGTGGATCTAACAAATTTATGTCCATTTTTGAGGTGACATTGACTGAAGGATCTGAAAAATCTATACTAATATATAAAATCCTTCAGTGACGGACTCGCTGATTAATCACGATCCTGCTCAAACCACTCAACGTAAGAAGCTCAATTTTGGCATACAGGTTGATTCTAGGGTGTAGAGGTTTGATAAGAAGGGATTTTTCGAAATTCCAGTTCCAAGGGGGTGAAACCACCCCCCAAATATTACAATATTTTTATTAAAAAAAGGTCAAGTTTCTAAAAAAACGCTTAAACACGTATATTTTATTTTGTTTTTTACATATTCTAAGATTTTAAAAAAATCTATACAGGGTGTTTTGAAAAATCTGGTCATTGATTAATCACGATCCTGCTTAAAGCGCTCGACGTAAAAAGCTGATTTTTGGAAAACGGATTGACTTGAGGGTGTAGAGGTTCGATAAGGAGGTATTTTTCGAAACTCGAATTCTAAGGGGGTGAAACCACCCCTCAAATATTAGAATATTTTTTTATTTAAGAAACGGTCAAGTTTCCGAAAAAACGCTGACACACGTACATTTTATTTTGTTTTTTACATATTTTAAGATTTTTAAAAATGTATACAGGGTGTTTCAAAAAATCTGGTCATTGATTAATCACGATCTCCCCCCTTTAATCACGAAACCACCCCTCAAATATTAGAATATTTTTTATTTAAAAACCGGTGAGCTTTTCGAAAAAAACTCTTAAACACGTATATTTTATTTTGTTGTTTTACATATTTTAAGATTTTTGAAAATTTATACAGGGTGTTTCATAAAACATGACCATTGAGTAATCACGATTCTGCTTAAACTGCGTGACGTTTAAAGCTGATTTTTGGCAAACGGATTGACTGTGGGGTGTAGAGGTTCAATAAGGAGGGGTTTCTCGAATCTCAAATTTCAAGAGGGTGAAAACGCCCCTCAAATATTACAATATTTGTTATTTAAAAAACGGTTAGTCTTTTAGGAAAACGCTTGGACACGCATAATTTATTTTGTTTTTTTTTACATATTTTGATTTTTTTTAAATCATACAGGGTGCTCCAAAAAGTTGGGTAATGGATTAACCACGATTCTGCTTAAACCACCAAAATTAACCACGATTCTGACGTAAAAAGCTTATTTTTGGCAAACGGATTCTCAAATATTACCAGGTATTATAATATATAATAATATCGCCATATTGTTTTTCCTCATGCTGACATAAATGTGAGAAAATTTTATCCGGTTTGTATGTTAATGGCAATTCTTTGTATGTTAATGGCAATTTGTATGTTAATGGCAATTTATCATCACCATTACAAATGATTAATTCGACCCGAACGAAGTCGCGGGTACACGCTAGTAATCATATAAATGAACACAATGTTTATGTACCTTATAATATTTAAACGGATATTATTATCGAATAAAAATTAGAAATAGGTATACTTACGATTTCTCTTCGCACGTCTGATTTCTACATCGTCATCACCATTTAGAGAAATATCGGTGTCGTCAGGCCAATGTTTTTTTTTCGAGACTAAGCGTCTTCTACCTGCTCTTGTATCAGCTTTGAATACTTCCAGATCACTATAATAGGGATAAGCCTCGGCATTAGCCTCTTCCCGTCGAGCATCTTGATAGTTGTCTACAAAATGAGCAATAATAGGAAAGGTTTGAAGAGACTTTATACAGGGTGGTCCGAACTGTATTCCGGAAACTTCGGCAGCATACTCTGCAAATAAAAATAAGTAAGTTCGTATAAATGTATGTCCTAAAATGCTCAGTTTCGGATATACACGGTGTAGAGTTCAAATAATTTAGTAACGTCAATATTTTTATGAAAATAGGTGTCTGGGAGTTTTTTTGACATGAGAAATTTGATTTTGATGTCAATATGACTTCTACTAGTAGAGGGCGCCACCTACATATTATTTACGACGTTTTTTACGCGAAAAAGGTCTCTTGGTAAAAATTGCTACGAGTAATGGTTTTCGAGATATTTGGAATCGAAATTATCAATACCTGTCATCATTGACATAAATTAAACGTGTTGACTAAATAGTTATTAGACTGAAATCATAAATTTGAAATGTTTTTGTCCCAAAAATTCAACAGAAACTGTTTTATCATCATTTTTTGCAGAAAAATTTATGATTAATTTAAAAAAATAAAAATTTCCCAAATTTATTATTTCAGTGAAATCACTATCTACTCAAGGTGTTTATTTTTCGTCAATAATGACATGTATTGTCTATTCGAAAATATCTTACGTAGGAAGTCGCAGAGATGTATATTTTTCCACTCGGTAGTTTTATACAGGTACGGACAAAAAGTTATTACGCTTCAGAACAGTTAAAATACATGTAGGTGGCGCCCTCTACTAGTAGGGGTCATATTAACACCAAAATCAAATTTCTCATGTCAAAAAACTCCCAGACACCAATTTTCATCCAAATATTGACGTTATACTCTGTTTTTTTTTTCTCAGGTAAGATTTCGACAGACGATGACAGAAGAAAAGCAGATGACGTCCCATACCAATCTATTTATTTTACTAAAAAAGTTTCTAATAATTTTTAAGTTATCTATGGATGGGTTTAAATATAAATCCGTCATACGTCGTGTCTTGTTGTTTTTAACCAGTTTTATTGGTTTATTTAAAAAATGACAGATCGTATTTCAATTTTATTGGTTTGACGGAACGATGAACGACAAACGGACGCCGATGCGTATGAACTCGCCTTTAGATTTTTGTCATTTTTGACGCTTGTCAAAGTCTTGCCAAATTCTAGGTTATAATTTTGTGTCAACTTTTGTTAAATACCCTGCGTTTTGGAATATGATGCATTTTGATTCGTATTATTACGTGTGTTTTGTGTCTTTTGAAGTCAAGTGGAGGAAAAATCGAGTGAAAATTAACTGTAGACCCAGAGCACAGTTTATGGTTAATACTCGCTGCCAGGGCAGAAAGTCTTATACACCAATGAAGTTGCTATCGATAAAGTTTGTATACCATTTCGTCGTAGATAAGTGCATCTTGTATATGGTAGAAGGATCAAACTAAACACATACTAAAAACTGGAGTAGCTGTAAAATATCGATATCACACGATAGGTAAATAATGGATTTTAGTACTGCAGAAAAATAATGTCAAAAGGTACTGGTTTAAAAAAATTAAGATTAAAGTTAATTAATCAACCTTTAAGGTATAAAATTTGGTAGGTGTTATTATTAATAAAATAGTTTGTTTTATTTACCTATGTTGTTTTATTTATTCCTGTGGAATATTACAAATTTGTAATTGTACATAAGTTATATTGATAAATATAATCATAAATGCGGGTAGTTTCATAAAGCTTGAAAGTAAATAATAGTTCTTTTTTATATTTTTTTGGTATGTAGTGTCTTGTTCTTGTTTGTTTTGTATTAACACATACCGTTTTTATTAAATAAAATAACTCGATTACATTTTTTCAGTTTTATACAGTTTTTTTCACAATATTTTGAAGTAATCACTTGACATCTTGTCAATCAAATTTTAAATATATCCCGCCATGCGTTCCAGTTGTACCAACTTATTTCTTTGTAAAATAAAATCGGACATACATTTATACGAACTTTTTTACTTACTTTTATCTGCAGAATATGCTGCCGAAGTTTCCGGAATACAATTCGGACCACCCTGTAGGCAACTTACCAAAAACAGTTTCCAGGACGAACCTTATCGGCCACTTAATCCATTTTTCTGTGTCTGGTAAAATATTTTTCAGCTTGGCCTTTCGGACTTGGTGGCTACTTTCATGTATAGGAGTATAGGCGAAGATATGAGTGTAAATGATTTTATTTCCTAAGGAAATAATAAACGGTGTCGCCGATTCTCCCAGCCAGTAACCTGGTATTGCTTCTATAGTAACATCAACTATCTCTTGAAACGGTAGGAATTCGGCGACAACGTATTTTCCCATCGCTTCCTTCAACTCATTTGGTTTAAGTCTTTTTATTTGAATTTCGGGTTCTTTTGAACGCATTCTACAAAGAAACAGAAAAAATGTTAATACACATTATAATATAAAGCCATTATAATATAAAATCTTTCTTTAGGGAGTGGAAGGTATAGGCAATTAAAATATGGGCATAGTAGAAGGTAGAAGGAAAAGAGTAGTTGCACTCTCCCAAATATTTTCTGCCAGTTTTTACAATCTGTCGAATATCGGCAGATTGCAGAGCGTTTCAGTTGAGTTCCGTCCGTCGACCTGCGAGGTTCGAGCGTTGCGTCCCAGCACAGAGACGGATTGACAAAAAATGAGTGCCTTACTGTGTGCTGCTATTGGTTGTAGTAATAATTCAAAAAATGGTGCTTTGAGTTTTTTTTTGAGTTATTTGTGGTCATGTTTGCGTTCAGGTTAATTTTCTCATGACACATTACGACTTAATAATTTGATATTATTTTCATTCAAACCTCAATTTTTTACCGATTTTACTTTCGACAACCATCCCTTGCTTGCTGTTTAACAAACTGCACTATCATTGACAAAAATTTGCTAGTACCGAAAAAAAATTGGAAATCCCGGTTCCTTAGAGGTATAGTACCAAAATTGCCGGTTCCGAAAAACATCTCCGGTTCCTTATACCGTAACCACAGAATATCTAGCTACGCAACAGAAAAATACTCGAAATGAAAGAGCTAAAATTGCACAAATAGAATACTAGATGGCGCGACAATGTCATAATCAGAATATAATTAGAAATTTTGAACTTTCGGTTTTGGATCAACGGCTCGTCGACTGCCTTGTAGCTCGGCTAAATATGCACAGTTGCCAGATTCAAAAAGACTTGAATTGGCATCCCATTCTTTTTACTGTGTATAATGCAGTATGTGTTTCTTTCTATTCGTCTTTTCTTGTCAGATACACTTATATTAATTATTCCTTTGGCTATTAAAATAGTTTTAAGTATATTATTACAAAACATATACATTTTTAATATACACTACCTTATAATGTTAACTAAGAAAATACCTTTAATTACCTTAAAAATTAATAATATACAGGGCGATTGATAGTGATATTTATTAATGCTGGAACGTTAGTAATGAAATATAAGTTTAATAATAATGGAAATAATTTATTAAAATGCAGTACAAAAATGTTAACTGACTAAAAAATACTATAATAACAAATTTCTTCCGTTTGCCACGTTATTTATATAGACCTAGGTAGATTTTAAAAAGTGACACAGGTACAATTAATAATATTGTCAAGGATGGAATTATTCGATATATAAAATAACATATTTAATATTAATATATTTCGTAAATTAATAATTCGATTGAAAGGAAGTATAAAATAATTAAAGTTCATTGGCATTTACGCAACAAAAGTAAAGTTTTAAAAATCAAAGTTATAAGCATAATTGGTAATTGCGAAAATATTTCCTTTCAATCACGAATTTATAAAATCATCAACAGCATAACGCGGTCATCGCACCGGTCATCGCACCGATCGACAATAATGCCGATTCGATGATTCGACGTAACGAACCAATAAATACAATGTCACCTGTTGACGGCGGTCGACAGTCGATAGTCGATAGTACAGTTCGACAATGGTCGAGGTCGAGATGCCTGTCATTGGATTAGGCTGGGCCTGATTATTGCCCCCGAAGCCGAGTGATTATGCCTGATGTAACTTATAGGGGTGTGACATATGTGGTGGAGGCGCCGGCGCCTCCGCCTCCACCACATATGTCACACCCCATTTTGTGGGTTATGACTAGGGGCATAGCAAATAATAAATACTTAAATTTAACTTAATAATCAATTTAATTAATCTACGAATAATAAAATAATTATAAAACTAAATGTGTACTTACATATTATATTTATGGACGAACATCATCACTGGCTCGAGGGTAGTGTCAGGGTAGTGTAACGTCAATGCCGGAATCTCGACCGCGACCTTATCGAACATCAATTCTCGACTATCGACTGTCCCCCCAACAGGTGACATTTTTGTATTTATTGGTTCGTTACGTCGAATCATCGAATCAGCATTATTGGTCTATCGGTGCGATGACCGGTGCGATGACCGCGTTAGTGCTGATTTGATGATTTTATAAATTTGTAATATTGAAAGGAAATATTTTCGCAATTGCCAATTATGCTTATAACTTTGATTTTTAAAACTTTACTTTTGTTGCGTAAATGCCAATGAACTTTAATTATTTTATACTTCCTTTCAATCGAATTATTAATTTACGAAATATATTAATATTAAATATGTTATTTTATATATCGAATAATTCCATCCTTGACAATATATTAGTTCGGCATAAAAGTTGCTGTCACGACATCGAACAATAAATTAAAATTCGTAAAATAAATTAAAATTATTAATTAAACAAATCTTTATAAAGAAACGCAAGTATACCAAATTTGGGCCCAATCGAACTCCAGGAAATGATATCATAATAGTGTACTATATTATGATATGCTTTGATATGCTTTAAGGTACCATAATATTGCAATGTCACCGAAGATCTGTAGTATACTAAATTTAAAAACAATCGAACGCCATGAAATGGTATCGTAATATGGTACTATATTACGGTACCACTTTATATACATCATAGTACAATCATATTACAATGTAACCGAAGATACGTAGTATACCAAGTTTAAGCCCAATCGAACGCCAGGAAATGGTATCGTAATATGGTACCTCTTATTATGCTCCATGGTACCATAATATTACAATAAGAACGAAGATACATAGTAGAACGAAGTACGAAGATACGCAGTATCTTAAATTTAAGCCCAATCGAACGCCATGTACATAATATGGTACTATATTATGGTACCAGTTGATATGCTTCATGGTACAATAATAATGCAATGTCATCAAAAATACGCAAGTATATATCAAATATGAGCTCAATCGAACGTCAGGAAATGGTATTGAAATATGGTACTATTTTAAGGTACCACTTTATATGCATCATAGTACCATTATATTACAATGTCACCGAAAATACGTAGTATACCAAGTTTAAGCCCTATTGCCGCCATGTACCTAATATTGCTATGTCATCAAATATGGTACTATAGAAGGTACTACTTTATATGCTCCATGGTACCATGATATTACAATGTCACTGAAGATATAGTATATCAAGTTTAAGCCCAATCGAACGCCATGTATCGTAATATGGTACTATATTATGGTATCACTTGATATGCTTCATGGTACCATAATTACAATATTATGGTACCATGAAGAATATCATGAAAAATAGTATATATCAAATACCGTATGATACCGAAAAAAACGGCATCTAGTTGGCTGGAAAAGGACGATCGATAACATTTCCCATATAAATTTATATATAAAATAACAGCGATATTCATTTCATAGCCATAGCTAACGCCGTTTTTTCCTGATTATACGATATGAACTTGGTATGAACACAATCGAACGTCAGGTGGAATCATAACGAAGTGGTATTGGTATCATAATAGTAGAACAATACTTATTATATTGTCGCCGAATTACAATGAAAATTCAGGATTCAATTATACAATCAAACGTCAGGAAGTGATTGTAATTTAGCTCATAAGATTTAATTCCAACTAACATTGCAAATTGAAAAAAACAGCTCTGATCTATTTTAATATGTTTAAATGATGTAGCAAATTTGAAGGTAGGCTTTATCAGGAAGTATTACGATATGAATTACACAAGGGCAACACTGCACAAAATTCTTTTAAATTTTGTTTGTAGAAAACTGTTTTCTTTTAAATTTATTGCCCTCTATTATGTAGTAGCGAAACTATCGCATCAAAATATCTGATTTGGAGACAGGCTTTAAAAGCCTGTCTCCTTTTGCTACCTACAATTTTATACATGTAACGAGGCTTCTGTTGCGTAGCTAATTATTCTGTGCTATAACGTATTATAACCGTGAATCGCCCTATACAGGGTGAGTCTTAAATAAGTGCAAATATTTTTAGGGGTAGTATATTTTGGCCCCAGAAATATGAGGATTTAAAAATTATGTAATTAGTTAAAAAGTTAAGTTTTGTGTCGAAAACACGGTCGCACTGGTCACATTTGTATATAATTTTTTTGAAATTGGGATCGTGAGTTTGCGTGTGGCACTCCAAATAATTTTTACTTGCGTATCTTTTACCATACTCAACACAAAGAAACGATCTCTTGTGTTTAACCACATGTTGCTTCAATTCATGTTCAGAAATGAAATTTATATTGCACTGTTCGCATTTCGCGACGTATTGCTATATGCCGTATCACTATTGTTCGGAAATAGTCTTAAGTCGAGAATGAAATTAGTATTATCTAAGGTCAAAGTGTAAAGTACTTACTGCAGATCGATATGTCGGTAGAAATTTGGAAAAAACTAGAAGATAAATTGGAGAAGGCAGAAGTTATCTTGATCAACATACAGCTGTTTCAAAAAATATATAAAACAGCATATTTTCTGACAACGATTATAGATTGTCGGGAATGAAGATATAATCTTACATCAGAAGTACCTAGTTCTGCACTAGAGTTTGCGAATAAAATGTATTCGACCAACGGATGCTTGTCATTTGTAAATAACTTTTCAAAATACATCTCTGCCATTTAGAGGTCTAATGGATTCACACGAAATTACTTCAAAAATCGGTTCAACATTTTAATTGATGAATAGATATGAAGCAGATATATGTATTATACAAATCATTTTTTATATAGTTTTATAACATTTACAATTATTTTTCGATTTATTAAAAGTATTTAAACGTTACATACAATAGCAAGTGTAACATTTTATTTGATTATATAGGGCATACCTATCTGTCATTAGATTTTTTATAGTTTTCTAGGACACATTTTTATAACTTTTACAGTAATTTTTCGATTTATTATAAAGTTTTAAAAAAGTTGATTTTTTGATTTAAATCACATGATTAAAATAAAAAAATCACTTGATTTAAATCATGATTTAAATCATGCCAACCCTGATTTCATGCCATCTTCATTCTTTATTTTTTTTGTAGTATTCAGAGTGATCTCAATTGTATTGGGGAAACTCCGACAGCATATTCTGCAGATCGAAATAAGCAAAAAAAAATTGTATAAATAATTATTCTAAAATGCTTCGTTTCGGAGATACAGGATGAAACTTCTATGTTTCATTTTTATTTCGTTTTTTTCCAAATAATTTCTAAATAAACGTCGATATTTGGATGAAAATTGGTGTCTGGGAGTTTTTTCACATGATAAATTTAATTTACATGTCAATATGACTTCTACTTGGAGAGGGCGCTACCTATATTTTTTTAACTGATTTGAAGAGTAAAAACTTTTCGTCCGTACCTCTATAAAACCCCTGAGTGAAAAATATAGATTTCCATAATTTTTTTACGTAAGAAGTGTCTCTTGATAAAAATCGCCACGAGCAATCTTGATCCTGATAAATCTAAATATCCTATATCCAAATATCCTGAAAACGGTCAGGATATTTTGAATGGAAATAGTCAATACATGTCAATTTTTTACCTATTTTTATCGGTAGAATATGCTTGAACATGAAGTTTCCCGAATACATTTAGGACCACCAATTATATTATACTCTGTTTTTTTCTGAGGTAAGATTTCGACAGACGATGACAGAAGAAAAGCAGATGACGTCCCATACCAATCTATTTATTTTACTAGAAAAAGTTTCTAATAATTTTTAAGTTAACTATGGATGGGTTTAAATATAAATCCGTCATACGTCGTCTCTTGTTTTTAACCAGTTTTATCGGTTTATTTCAAAAATGACAGATTGTATTTCAATTTTATTGGTTTGACGGAACGATGAACGACAAACGGACGCCGATGCGTATGAACTCGCCTTTAGATTTTTGACGCTTGTCAAAGTCTTGCCAAATTAGAGGTTATAATTTTGTGTCAACTTTTGTCAGTTTTGTCAAATACCCTGCGTTTTGGAAGATGATGCATTTTGATTCGTGTTATCAGGTGTGTTTTGTGTCTTTTGAATCAATTGGAGGAAAAATCGAGTGAAAAGTAATTGTAGACCCAGAGCACAGTTTATGGTTAATACTCGCTGCCCAGGCAAAAAGTCTTATACACCAATAAAGTTACCATCATTAAAGTTCGTATACCATCTCGTCGTAGATAAGTGCATATCGAATATGGTAGAAGGACCATACTAAACACATACTAAAAACTGGAGTAGCTATAAAATATCGACATCAGACGATACGTAAATAATGGATTTTAGTACTGCACAAGAAAAATAATGCCAAAGGTACTGGTTTAAAAAAATAAGATTAAAGTTAATTAATCAACTTTTAAGGTACCCATAAAATATGGTAAGTGTTATTAATAATAAAATAGTTTGTTTTATTTATGTTATTTTATTTATTCCTGCGGAATATTACAAATTTATATTTGTTCATAAGTTATATTGATAAATATAATCATAAATGCGGGAAGTTTCATAAAGCTTGATAGTAAGAAGTAGTTCTTTTTTATATTTTTTTGGTATGTGGTGTCTTGTTCTTGTTTGTTTTGTATTAACACATACCGTTTTTATTAAATTAAATAACTCTATTACATTTTTTCAGTTTTATACAGTTTTTTTCACAATATTTTGAAGTAATCACTTGTTAGTCAAATTTTAAATATAATAATTTCCTGCTATGCGTTCCAGTTGTACCAACTTATTTCTTTGTAAAATAAAATAAACTACTTTGAAATTAAAATGACAGACACATCTATCACTGTCAAGGATCTGCTCGTTGGACAGGCTATACTAATCTAGGCTACTTTTATAAATAAACCTTATTATTGACAAGAATTATTTTACTATCCTTAACTAAATTAACCAACAAAATTAATTTACTTAGTTTGTATACTCTCCAGACAAGCCATAACCTAGCTGAGTAATCCTAAATATAAATCATTTTTTTGAGTGGATACTTCGAATATGTACTTTAAGTGGAGTCCTTTGAGCAAATGCTCTTCCACATTCTGGACACTCATAAGGTTTTTCACCCGTATGAGTCCTGATGTGTTGCTTTAGATACTCACTTCTGATAAACTTCTTCCCGCAGTGTTCGCACTTGAACGGTTTGGCACCCTTGTGTCTTAATATGTGGATTTTGAACCCCTTCTGATTCGTCAGTATTTTTCCACATAAATCGCACATGAAGTCTTGGCGACCTCCATCTTCGTGCCAATATGAAAAATGCCTTTTCTTTTTTCTCGGCGTGTCGAAAACACGGTCGCACTGGTCACATTTGTATACGATTTTTTTGAAATTGGGATCGTGAGTTTGCATATGGCACTCCAAATAATGTTTACTGGCGTATCTTTTACCACACTCAACACAAAGAAACGATCTCTCGTGTTTATCCATGTGTTGCTTCAATTCATGTTCAGAAATGAATTTTTTATTGCACTGTTCGCATTTCGCGACGTATTGCTTAGCGTGTCTCTTCATGTGCCGATCAAGACCTTTTTTATTCGCCAGTTTTTTCAAACAGATATCGCACTGGACTTTCTCCGTATCGTGTTTTTTCAGATGGCTATTCAACTGGCTGTTAAGTCTCAAGATCTGGGGACATTTGGGACATTGGAAACGTCTTTCTGAGTGAACGTTTCTTCTGTGACCGGCTAATTGATGTTTCGAATAAAAAGCTTTTTTCACATTGATCACAATGCAACAATGTGACTTCTGTTAGCTCGTATTCAGTGGTTTTAGTAACGCCACAAGATATATGAGTAACTTCGTCATTTAATTGCTCTTCGTATTTTTCGATATCGACCAACACCCTTAAAAAAATAATTATGTCTTACTAACACACTATTAACAAAAAAAAGTTTTAAACTACTTTCAAAGTTACAACAATTACACACAAAATAATATATTCGGCTCTGAACTGTCTGAGCGAAGTGAGTATTTTTGTTTTTTGGCAATCTTGTGGTACGGATAGCCGATATTCGGTCAATCCGTACCTCAAGATCGGAATGAAACCAATTGTTTTGACAGTTGTTGTCATTTATTTTATACTAGCTGAAGCCTGGCGCATCCGCCACGACATCAGGAAAAAAATACTTTTTATTTTTTTTAATTAAATGAAAATCAAAAAATTCGGCGATGACAGTTTTTAGAAGAGCCAATTAGCTATTTTTTAGTAAAAAAGCAACTTTCTAGAGCAAGTCGTTACTTCAGTAGAGACGACACAGATAAACATTAGCATTTTATATATGTAGATATTTTTGTTTGCATTTGGATTCAAGTATTCCCTATATATTTTACATCTTTCTAGATTTCAGTAATGTTATTTTCCCACTATTTTACGTTATGTCATTGATTTGCAGTGCAGCATTAAGTAAAATGAGCTAAAACCGGGCGTCTCCGTGAGTAATTAAATGAAAAATTCTAATTTCTCTACCTACAGTGTGAGGAAGTCCAATATCGTCGTTGATAACAAAGATGAAAAAAAGTTCATAAAAATGATGCATGGAGTATAAAGGTGCATATCCTATAAAATTTTCTCTTTCAATAGTAAAATATAAGACAAAAAATTATGAAGTGGCTTTGATAAAAATGAAGTGTTAAAATAATATAAAAAAGTAATCAAGAGCAGCATAAAGTAATGTATAAGCAAAAAATTCACAGTAAGATGACAGAAGGCATTTTATTAAGATTTCAGTATCATGGTAAATATCTCTACTGGTCTAACTTATTATTATCCACCTATATTCTACAGAAATATTTCTGAATACCGGTGTTAACCTAAAGGAATTACGTATTTACGCTATGTACCACCTATTACGCTGTGTACCAAGAACAATTTGAAAAGTTGACAAGGGATACTTGCGTAATTTAATTTCCGATAATGTCTTAAGGCGTATCCCCACGACTTGTCTACTTGGCAAGTATTTTTTATTGGCATACAGGGTCTGGCGAAAATGCGGCGTAGTTCCTATAATAAATAACATAGAAATTCTATATATGTACACTGTGACCCACTCAAGACCGGGCACCCTCCATAAAATCTGTGTTTATAATCCGATTTTGATGATTTTTTTTTCAAATATAAAGTTTCAAAAAATGTACTTTAGGGCTCAATGTCATGTTATTTCACAAAAAACAAGGCCTACTGTTAAATAAAGTTTTTGTGGTGAAAAATTTGCAAAATCATATTAGCGATTTTTTTTCAAAAAATTTGAGTACACCCCTACATTCGGCATCCCCCAAAACAGTTCTGTACCAAATTTCGTTTAAAAATATTAATTATTAATAATTCTGCAGTTAAATTAAATAATTCCCTATTTTTGCCAATTTAACGATGAGTTATAACGTAACCCTTGAAAAAAACAATCCACAACAATGGGTTTTATTAGCTGTCAATTCTTGCAGCGTAGAATTGAATATTAATTTAATAGCACGCAGAAAAGTGTTGTATCAAGAAATATTATTTGCATTATGGAACAATTAAATATTAGGGATAAAATTGAAATGATTCGTTTAGTGGGTGATAACTATCTTCAAGCAGGAGAAGCTGCCAGAGAATTTAACAACAGACATCCCGACAGACCTGCAGTAAGTAGAAGCACGGTTCAACGAATAAATAGAGTTTTTAATGAAACTGGTTGTGTGTCAAAATACTTACTAAAAAACAGAAGGCCGGAACATTGAATAAATAGGCGGAATGAGGAAATATTAGAATATTTTCGTAACAATCCTCGTGCAAGCATTAGAGGCGCCAGTGTTGATTTGGATATACCAAGGGAAAATATTAGGAGATGTTTGCGAACTAATAAAGTTAAACCCTTTAAACCAAAGATTTTACACACTTTGGAAAACGGAGATGATGTTAGACGATTAGAATTCTGCTTATGGGCTCAAGCAGAGTATTTAAATAATAGAAATTTCTTAAAAGAAATTTTATTTAGTGATGAGGCAACATTTAGTACAAACGGAGTAGTATCCTCTCAAAATTCGCGATTCTGGGCAGTCGAAAACCCTGAATGGGTGATCAATACAAGAAGACAGTATTCTCAGAAATTAAATGTGTGGTGTGGCATACTTGATGATAGAATCATTGGTCCATATTTTTTTGAGAGAAATTTGAATAGTCCAACGTTTTTGAATTTTCTGATTAATGACTTTTGGGATGCAATACATAATTTACCATGCCAAACCCGTTTGAATTTAAAATTTCAATTGGACGGATCACCTGTGCATAACGCGGCAGTTGTCAGGGAATGGTTAAATGAAAATTTTGAAAATAAGTGGATAGGTCGAAATAGCCCGCTAATTGAGTGGCCACCGAGATCCCCGGACCTAACACCCCTTGATTTCTTTCTATGGGGTTTCTTAAAGCAACAAGTTTACAAGTCTAGACCTCAATCTGTAGATAAATTACGTATTAGAATTACAGAGGCTTCTGCAAATATTACACCACAGCAGCTTAGGAATGTAACTGTTAATCTAAGAAAAAGATGCGACAAATGTATTGAACTGAATGGAGGGCTGGTAGACGCAACTAGAATTATTTGAATATGTTTAACTTATTATTCGGTTATTGTGTTGCTTGTAGTATTTTTATCATTGTTTGTAATAAAACTCGTTGTCGTGGATGTTTTTTTCAAGGGTTACGTGATAACTCATCGTTAAATTGGCAAAAATAGGGAATTATTTAATTTAACTGCAAAATTATTAATAATTAATAATTTTAAACGAAATTTGGTACAGAACTGTTTTGGGGGATGCCGAATGTAGGGGTGTACTAAAATTTTTTGAAAAAAAATCGCTAATATGATTTTGCAAATTTTTCACCACAAAAACTTTATTAAGTAGGCCTTGTTTTTTGTGAAATAACATGACATTGAGCCCTAAAGTACATTTTTTGAAACTTTATATTTGAAAAAAAAAATCATCAAAATCGGACTATAAACACAGATTTTATGGAGGGTGCCCGGTCTTGAGTGGGTCACACTGTTAGATGCCCGACGCACCATATATACCAGTTTCAAATAATGTTCACCAAGTACACGAGTCGTGAGAATGCGCCGTTGTACGTGAAGGGTATGGGACTAAATTTGATCTGATCAGTGAGTAATGACCATTATTCAAAAAAAAAAGAAAAAACAAATAATTTGGTTTTATTTTTATTTATATTATACCTAATTATCTATTGGCAGTAGTAAGTAAAAATATCTAAAAATGTCTACTTAAAAATAGGTAAACTAATTAGGTATAAATACAGTACGTCTGCTGGATCTGTGTCTATGAAAGGAATGCGGACAAAAAACATTTAAATAAACAGCAATATATTTTATACGTCGACTTGACGAGTACGTCACCGCTTCTCCCACTCATTTTATTAGCTAATTGCAAATTTGTCGAATTTTTATTAATGGGAGGCGTCGTCTAATTTTTTACGAAAAACATCGAGAGAATATCGTTTCCCCTCTCACGGATACCCCGTAGCTACAGAACGGACAGACGTACTGTATATAAATGCACAAGGATTTTCAAACGACACTTTCATAACAGAAAAGAATGAGTTACAATTTAGATATAAATCTGAATGCTTAAAAAAAAGTTAAACGTATATCGTATACTTACTGCCACTGAAATATAAAACCACAGATTATACAGATTATAATCTTTGTTTTTTCTTTATTGTTTTTCGTGGTTCTAATTTTCGGAATCGGGCACTAGTTAGGTGACTAGTTTGCGCACATAGCACGCCCACTTATGGCCTGTAAAACTGTGCACAGCGCCTGACCAGCACAGTTATCGGAAAACCGAATAGCGTCATCCAGTATTTACGCGTACCTTATCATGGTTACGATATGCGCGAGTCAATTTTTAACGCAACACCCGCTAATAACGTTACCGCCTGACGTAATTTGCGGATCAATTACACCAAGCGCTCTTTCTAAATAACCTCTGATAACGTTTAAAAATTGCTTAAATGAGCATGTGCGGGTATTTGACAACCGGAGCCGGCCGGCGAGATCTTTTATTTTAGGTTATGTTTGAATTGTTTTGAATTATTGCTTTAGTTTTATTAGGTAATTTGATATTTAAGTAGCTGGGATTAGTTTTAATTAAATAAATGTGGCCCAAAATATGGATTCCACCTCTTCCAATATTAAAGAACCTATAAAGAGGCTTAGGTTTACAGTAGATGACCACTTAGCCCTTCTAAGAGAATTTGTTGCTTGTTGTCCTAAACCCATTGGCAGACGTTGCACAATAAAGCACTGGAAATAAGCACTTTAGCCCTTTAGTTTTAAAATACCTAGTCAACAAAACAATTTCAAAGTTTTAAATTCAAAGTTAGGTTAAGTTTAAATAGCGGACGCGACGCGATCAGAATTCTTTCCGATCCGATAACTATAAATGAAGAGAGTTAATACCACCTCAGGTAAAGGAAATAACACCTGGCCTTATTACCGTCCATGCACGCTATTCGGTTTAGCGATATCTCTCTGTTACGCTGTTTATTGTTATAAACTCTTTATGACTCGTTTGCACATCGTCATAAAAAATTTTTGGAACCACGAATTAGGGATAAGATTTTTATCTGTATACTTATAGGATACCTAATCTGTCATAAAACTTTATAAATCAAAATATTTTTTTTTGTAAATGAATCTCCACGTATACAAACTTCTCAGTGGTTTTTTTCCTCTTAATTTTTTTCTCTAACCAACAAAAATTCCTAAAAAAAGCAAATTGGAGAGTATACAGACTATAATCTAACAGACCGGATATTTTGATGTAAAATCATAGATTTGTCGTTAAGTTGAAACTACAAGAAAATTACACAAATTCTTCGAAGTTCTGAGCTAGTTTACCCAGTACTGGCTTAATATCACTAGTAATAACCAATCTGTTGTGGATAGTATAAACTAACAAATTATATCTTGTTAATTTATTAGGGTTAGTTATTTAGCATTTATTAGAGTTATTAAGTTTTGTTTGATATTTTTTATTGCAGAATCTTTAGAACTTCATTCTGAAAATATATTTTGTAAGATTACGACCCAAGGGTAAAGTTGAAAATTAATAACAATTATATTAATTAATGATTCTGATTATAATGAATGTAATACTTTATCCAAATACTATGATTATTTTGCTAGCCCAAATCCTGGCTAATATGTGTAAATTTCTTATGGAACATAATAATTTATCTACTATTTTTTGGATAGTTTGTATACTCTAATGACAACCTAGTTAAGTAAACACTTAAATAGTGACACATGTATCATTTTTTAGAGTGGATACTTCGAATATGTACTGTAAGTGGAGTTTTTTGAGCAAATGCTCTTCCACATTCTGGACACTTATAAGGTTTTTGACCCGTATGAGTCCTGATGTGTTCTTTTAGAGTGTCCCTTCTGCTAAAATTCTTCCCGCAGTGTTCGCACTTGAACGGTTTGACACCGTTGTGTATTGACATGTGAACTTTGAGTACCATTTGATTCCTCAGTATTTTTCCACAAAAATCGCAAATACATCCTTGGCGACTTCCATCTTCGTGCCAATATGAAAAATGCCTTTTCTTTTTTCTCTGCGTGTCGAAAACACGTTCGCACTGGTCACATTTGTATACGTTTTTTTTTAAATTGGGATCGTGAGTTTGCATGTGGCACACCAAATTACTTTTTACGCTGTTTATTGTTATAAACTCTTTATGACTCGTTTGCACATCGTCATAAAAAATTTTTGGAACCACGAATTAGGGATAAGATTTTTATCTGTATACTTATAGGATACCTAATCTGTCATAAAACTTCATAAATCAAAATATTTTTTTTTTGTAAATGAATCTCCACGTATACAAACTTCTCAGTGGTTTGAGTTTTTCCTCTTAATTTTTTTCTCTAACCAACAAAAATTTCTAAAAAAAGCAAATTGGAGAGAATACAAACTATAATCTAACAGACCGGATATTTTGATGTAAAATCATAGATTTGTCGTTAAGTTCAAACTACAAGAAAATTACACAAATTCTTCGAAGTTCTCAGCTAGTTTACCCAGTACTGGCTTAATATCACTAGTAATAACCAATCTGTTGGATAGTATGTAAACTAACAAATTATATCTTGTTAATTTATTAGGGTTAGTTATTTAGCATTTATTAGAGTTATTAAGTTTTGTTTGATATTTTTTATTGCAGAATCTTTAGAACTTCATTCTGAAAATATATTTTGTAAGATTACGACCCAAGGGTTTGTTAAACAAAGATACATCCAAATAAACAATAAAAATATTTTCAAAATTTTGTATTATTTGTAAATATAATAACCTAACCCGAACCATACAAAGTCAATTTTTAATTCAAATATATTTGCTGCAAATAATTGATATTGTTATAATTAATTAGGTATAAATAACGCCACATACACTCAAATAACACTTATTTGAAAAAAAATTGGCCGTGTATGATTCGGGTTAAGGTGAATTTTTATAACAAATTCCCAGTGCTTTAGTTACAAAAACCACAGTGCCTTTGTTACAAATTCGCAATGATTTTGTCGCAAATTTCCACTATGTTTTTACAAATTCGAAGTGCTTTTATCGCAAATTCGCAGTACTTCATAACAAAGTTGAAGTGCTTCTGCCGTAAATCCGCAGAGTTTTGATAATGATCTTTGAATACTTTGGTATAAAGTCATGCAAATCGCAATACTTTCAAGATAAGGCTGTAGTCTTTGCAACCAGCGATTGTAAAGCGTTTATCCCAAATGCATCTTGAAATTACCCCAATTGAACCATGCATTTGGCATATTAATGGAACATGGCGAGATTGGTTCAAGTGCGTTCGCCCTTGGGCCGATAGATTTGTTTTTTCAGTGTAAAGTTGAAAATTAATAACAATTATATTAATTGATGATTCTGATTATAATGAATTTAATACTTTATCCAAATACTATGATTATTTTGCTAGCCCAAATCCTGGCTAATATGTGTAATTTTTTTATGGAACATAATAATTTATCTACTATTTTTTGGATAGTTTGTATACTCTCCAGACAACCTAGTTAAGTAAACACTTAAATAGTGACACATGTATCATTTTTTAGAGTGGATACTTCGAATATGTACTGTAAGTGGAGTTTTTTGAGCAAATGCTCTTCCACATTCTGGACACTTATAAGGTTTTTGACCCGTATGAGTCCTGATGTGTTCTTTTAAAGTGTCCCTTCTGCTAAAATTCTTCCCGCAGTGTTCGCATTTGAACGGTTTGACACTGTTGTGTATTGACATGTGAACTTTGAGTACCATTTGATTCCTCAATATTTTTCCACAAAAATCGCAAATACATCCTTGGCGACTTCCATCTTCGTGCCAATATGAAAAATGCCTTTTCTTTTTTCTCTGCGTGTCGAAAACACGTTCGCACTGGTCACATTTGTATACGTTTTTTTTTAAATTGGGATCGTGAGTTTGCATGTGGCACACCAAATTACTTTTACTTCCGTATCTTTTACCACACTTAACACAAAGAAATGATCTCTCGTGTGTAACCATGTGTTCCTTCATATCATATTCCGAAATAAATTTTTTATTGCACTGCTCGCATGTCGCGACGTATTGCTTATTGTGTCTCTTCATGTGCCGATGAAAACTTTCTTTAGTCGCCAGTTTTTTCGAACAGATATCACACTGGACTTTATTCTTCGTACCGTGTTGTTTCAGATGGATATTCAACTGGCTGTTAGTTCTGAAGATCTTGGGACATTTGGGGCATTGGAAACGTCTTTCTGAGTGAACGTTTCTACTGTGAGCGGCTAATCGTTGTCTCGAATGAAAACGTTTTTCACATTGATCGCAATGCAACAATTTGACTTCTGTTAACTCGTATTCAGTGTTTTTAGTAATGCCGCAAGATACATGAATAACTTCGTCATTTAATTGCTCCTCGTATTTTCCGACATCGACGAACACCCTTAAAGAGAAATAATTATGTCTTACTAACAAATCATTAACAAAAAAAATTAAACTACTTTCAAAATTACAACAATTACACACAAAATAATATATTCGACTCTGGACTCTTAAAATAAAACAAAGTGGCTTTGATAAAAATAAAGTGTTAAAATAGTATAAAAAAAGTAATCAAGAGCAGCATAAATGTATGATACTTGCTTAATGCTTAATTAAAGTTAATTTTCGATATTGTCTTATAGGTGAAAAGTACCGGATTAACTTTGATCTGATATCAGTGAGTAATGACCATTATTCAAAATGAAAAAAGAAAAAACAAAAATAATTTGGTTTTATTTTTATTTATTTTTTGATTATCTGTTGGGAGTAGTAGGTACAAAAATATCCAAAAATTTCTAATTAAATAATAATTAGAAATTTTTGGATAATTAATAAAAAATATAAATTCTAAATTTATGACAGATTTATTACTGCAAAATCAAGATATACTGGCACTAAAATAACAAACTTTAAAAATAAAAATATTTTTTTTAAATGAATCTCCACGTATACAAACTATCCAGTGGCTTATTTGCTCTTAATTTTTTTCTCTAACCAACAAAAATTCCTAAACAAGTTTACAAACTAGTCCGAGAAATGGCTTAATATCACTAAAGTAATAACCAACTTGTTGGATGGTATGTAAACTAACAAATTATATCGTCCCATTGCTGCCAAAAGTCACTAACTTACTTATTACTTCCGAGAAAAACGCGTCTAAAGATGAATTACATTGCATAAAGTTGTTGTTAGTAACTATTCGGAATGAGGAAAATGCATGTTTTTAAATAATGGTTTTAAAAAATAGTTCATATAATTACAAATTGAACAAAAAAAATCGTTGAAATCGGTTAAGAAATGCCTCTAATATAAAATAATTAAATATTGTTAATTTAAATGGCCGGGCAAACGCTCTCTACCACGCCTTGCCGCTGTGACGTCACCAGCCGTTCTTCTGGTTGAGTGGAGCCAGACGCGTGTTTATTTTACACAGTTTACTTTTAAACGCTGTTGAATCCGAGTCAAAATTTTAGTTATTTGTGTTAATTAATACATAATTAGTAATTAGTGATATTTATAAATAGTAATGGATGAGCCGAAAACAGAAAAAAATGGTCCAAGGCCATGAGAAGAGATGAAAAGAAAAACGTTAAATTACCCTCTATTTTTACGATTTATTGTTGTGAAGATCATTTTGATGTAATTATATTGATGTAATTATATTTGATGTATGATATATTTATGTATATTGTCTTACATAGGTATATGAAATTTGAATGTACAGGGTTATTCATTATATTTTGACACCCACATACAGCCTTAACTGCAAGTTATAGAAGAAAACATTAAATAAAAAAGTTGCATGGTTTTTCATATACTCTCTTTTAAAATTAATTCTAGTTATACAGGGTGTCTCAAAAAAGGTAGTCCAGAAAATAGTAGGTATTTTTCGCTTTTCAACTGTCAATATTTCGTAAACATTTGAAGATAGGTATAGGATATTATACATGAAATATATCTAGAATATCTAGAAATTTCCGAAGTATCCAAAAATATATAGGGTGTTTCACTTAAAAAAGTAACTTAATTTTGGCGTTTGCTTATGGGACACCTTGTATAATACTTTCATTACTGATAAACAATTTATTTCCTATAATTTCTTATAATTTTTTTATAATTATTAATTCCTAAAAAAAAACAATCTTTAAAAATAACAAGGGTAAGGGGGTGTCAATATATAAAAAAACTTTCTTTTTCACGCTATGCTCTGGAGTTATTTTTCCACGTACTAAACAAATATTTTTGTCTCTTTTCACTTCTACATAACCTACAGCATTATCTCCATACGTCTCCCTACCTGATCTGAAAAATAAGTTTATAACATTAATATTTATAACTATATAAAAGTTCGTAACAGTAGGTACCTATTTATACTTAAATATGCTTCAGTACTAGAAAGAATAAATGTTACATACCTTTCTGTTTTTTTCCTAGTAATTCAGCACCAATAAATTGGGAATTTGTATTTATAAAAGCAGCGAACATAAAAGCATCGACTTTTGGCAATTTATCTGATTGTGCTTTTACAAACCCGGAATCTGCCATTACTTAAAAAATGCTCAAAACACACAACACATACAAATAATAACTGCACAAAAAAGCATAAAAAGCTCCTTCAATCAACGCTAAAAGCAACAAAAATGTCTTAGTACGCCACCTAAATATGTACATAAACGGAACACGTCTGGCTGCTGCTGGCCATCGCGCGTCGACGAGAACGGCGGGTGACGTCAGACCAATAGAATATCGTTTCAATTCGCGAGGCGTCGGTTGCGTTATCCATAGTATTTTAATGGCCCGTTTTATAAAATTGTGGTACTGCTTTCAAGAAGAATTTTTTTTTTGCATTTACACATATTTATTCTAATAAATTGAACAGTTTCTGGAGAAAAATAAAATATATGCATCTTCCTCATTAAAATACAGCATAAATAGCCAGAAATCGCAGTTAATGGCTTTTTCAATCGATTCTCCGCTTCAAAATATAGTTAGTAATTGAATTTTCAGGTTATTCGGTAAAATGTTAGTTAGTGACTTTTAGCAGCAATAGGACGATATCTTGTTAATTTATTAGGGTTAGTTATTTAGCGTTTATTAGGGTTATTAAGTTTTGTTAGTTATTTTTTATTGCAGAATTTTTAGAACTTCATTCTGAAAATAATATATATTTTGTAAGATTACGACCCAAGGGTAAAATTGAAAATTCATAACAATTATATTAATTAATGATTCTGATTATAATGAATTGCGCATATATAGTCAACTATTCAACTATTTTACTATCCTTAACTAAATTAACCAACAAAATTAGTTTACATATTAAATAACAAGTTAGTTATCATATGCGTAGCAATATTATATATTGCTATTAGCAATATATAATATAGCTATGCATATTTAAGAATATAACACTTTATCCAAATATTATGTTTATTTTGCTAGCCCAAATTCTGGCTAATATGTGCAAATTTCTTATGGTACATAATTTGTCTACTATTTTTTGGATAGTTTGTATACTCTCCAGACCAACTCGTTAAGTAAACACTTAAATAGTGACACATGTATCATTTTTTAGAGTGGATACGTCGAATATGTACTTTAAGTGGAGTTCTTTGAGCAAATGCTCTTCCACATTCCGAACACTCATAAGGTTTTTGACCCGTATGAGTCCTGATGTGTTCTTTTAGAGCTTGTTGTGTCTCTTCATGTGCAGATCAAAACCTTGTTTAATCGCCAGTTTTTTCAAACAGATATCGCACTGGACGTTATTCTTCGTATAGTGTTGTTTTAGATGCTTATTCACCTGACTGTTAAGTCAGGTGAATAGATCATGGGACATTTGGGACATTGAAAACGTCTTTCTAAGTGAACGCTTCTACTGTGAGCGGTTAATTGTTGTCTCGAATAAAAACTTTTTTCACATTGATCGCAATGCAACAATTTGACTTCTGTTAACTCTGTAACTGTATTTAGTATTAGTGTATCAGTGTTAACTGTATTTAGTATTTTTAATAATGCCGCAAGATATATGAATAACTTCGTCATTTAATTGCTCTTTGTATTTTTCGATATCGACCAACGCCCTTAAAGAGAAATAATTATGTCTTACTAAAACATTATTAACAAAAAAAAAGTTTTAAACTACTTTCAAAATTACAACAATTATACACAAAATGGACTCTGGACTCTTAAAATAAAATAAAGTGGCTTTGATATAAATAAAAGTGTTAAAATAGTATAAAAAAAGTAATCAAGAGCAGCATAAATGTATGCATATACTATAAAGCAAAAAATTGTAAGTTGACAGCAGACAGAAGGCATTTTTGAAGATTTCCAGTATCACGGTAAATATTTCTACTGGTCTAACTTATTATTATCCACAGTGGCGTAACTACCGATGGGGAGCCCTCGGGGGGCCCGGGCCACATTTCCATATCTATCACATGCTATCGCGAATCAAGCAGAATCCTTCTGTTTCTGATGAGGATATATATATATGAAATGGGTCAGGTTCTACACCTTAAATACCCCGATGATATTGCCTATATGATTTCCCCTCAATTATTTTCCTTCAGGCAATGTTTCCCAAATAATTTATATGAAATCAATTGCATTTTTGAACTCACTGAATTTATTTTAATTAAAAACCTTTCATCGTCTTCTAGTTTCAGCGAGATTTTAACAGCGTGTCATATTTTTCTCACCATACCTGTTTAAAATTACACAAATTAAAGCTTGTCAAAAATTATATTTATTATTGTATTATATTATATTTAAGAAATACTATGGGCGAAAAAGGGTTATCAGCTTTGGCAATTATTTCAATAGAAAATGAAGTTGCCGGTACATTAGACACATTGGTAATATTCTGTCAACTTTCGCCCATGCTAAAGCAAGGAAAAAAGAATTTTAACATGTTCATATTACATTGTTCCTATTTACATTGTTTATTTTAATTTAGTTAGTTCTGTTGTTGTTTTTTGTTTTGTTTTTATTTATTTTTTTATTTATTTGATATTTTATATGTTTTGGGTTACATATTCTGTGTTGCAGTAATAAATAATACTATATAAAAATGAATTTAATAATGTTATTTCTAACCAAAAATATGAGTGCATATTATTCAGATTAGTATATAAGTATTGAAATATGTAGGTGTAATAGGGAGCCCGGTAAAATTTTTGCACGCTGGCCCGTGAGTCTGTTGTTACCGCCACTGATTATCCACCTATATTCTACTGAAATATTTCTGAATACCGGTGTTAACATAAAGAAATTATGTATTCTACAACCAAGGGCACTTTGAAAAGTTGATAAGGGATGCTTGCTTATTGCTTAATTAAAGTTAATTTTCGATAATGCCTTATAGATGAAAAGTATCGGTTTAATTTTGACTGATATCAGTGAGTAACGAGAGGCTTGGGAAAAAAGTACCAAAAATACCAAATTATTTCCAAAAAATACCAAATTAGTACCAAAATCTGTCTTAACAAACATGTTTAAAAATTTGTTTGCTGGCATTGATTTTGGCCTCGGTTCTGGCTTATTCTCATCAGGTTCATTCTCGGGTTCATTTAGACAAACCATCATCGTTTCCTTAAGAGCTTTCGATATTTCTCCATTTTCCTTGAGAATAGAATTTATTTTCTCTAATATCGAAATAAAGTTGGTTATAAGAGGTTGATTATACTGAAACTTTTCAATTTTTCTTTTATTCCTTTGCGAGCGGCTGTATTTTGAATACTTCCAAATTGAATTATTGCTTGTTGACGGTAAAGTTGAAGCGGCAGCTGATAATGGTAGTAAAGGGGTAACATCGGGGAGATAATTATTATTGCTTGTGGATGGTATGGCTAAAGTAGCGGCTGATAAGGGTAGTTCCGAGGCTCGTTTAGTTGGGGGGATAATTACGCAGTCTAGTATTTTTACATTAGGATTTCTTTGATTACAGGGAGCTTCACATATGGTGAGGGTTTGCATGCTCCTGTAATTTCCCCGGTATTTTCCGTAGAAGGCTCGGTAGAAGGCTTTTTTAGAAATAAGTTATTTTTGGTTGTGCCTCAGAGGTATTTGAAGAATTATTGCTTACCTCTGATTTAACCTCGGATTTAACACTGCGATTATTCCTAATTTTTGGTATAAATAACTTATTTGTTATATCAAAATACTTTATAAAGTGTGTTTGAAAATTTAAGCTTACCCAGCGTGCCTTTGTAACTCATGTTTTGTGGTTTTTGTGAAAGGATGATATTTTATTTGTAAAGTTACTTGCTTTTTACAAAAGCAGGTTATTTTGCAGATTAAAGTCGATCCCGAAATCGAGTTTGCCTCGAAGTTTGCAGTAGAATTTGGAAGTAAAATTGTTGTGCTAAAAATAATGTTATTAAACAGACTATTGCTGTTTAGAGTGCTCCAGAATTCATCACCAATTTTTGACTTTAACCATTGCTTTAGTATTTTAGAAACTATATTATTTTCTTGGGTATAATCAGTTTCCAAAACATGTAGAGTGGTATCTTCTGAAAGACTTCCAGAACTAAACGATTTTGTCAAAGCACCTTTAGATTCCAGATATTTTTCAATATTAGCTTTAGATGTACTTGGGGCTAGAAATATAGATATTTTTCAGTATTAGCTTTAGATGCAAATGGACTAGAAATGCTCAAATCAGCTTCCCGGCCGTCGTGGCCACGTGCGTCTAATCCAGCGTTGCCAGATGTCCAACAAAATACCTGTTTAATACCAGTTTAATACCAAATAAAACCAGTTTATTACCAAATAATACCAGTTTATTACCGAATAATACCAAATTAGTACCAAAAATACCAAATTGGTACCAAAAAAATACCAGTATTGCCAAGTGCTTGTACAATAAATACAACCAGCGGTTTGCCCCCCGGTGAGTAATGACCATTATTCAAAAAGAAGAAAAAAAACAGAAACAATTTGGTTTTATTTTTATTTATTTTATAATAATTATCTGTTGGGAGTAGTAGGTACAAATATCCAAAAATTTCTACTTGAAAATAGGTAAACTAATTACGTATAAATATACATTCACAAGGATTTTCACAAACAACGCTTTGATAACACAAAAGACGGAGTTATAATTTAGATATAAATCAGAACGCTTTAAGTTAAACGTATATCGGGGTACTTTAAATTAGTATCACGTTACACAATAAATCAATGGATGTGATTTTGCTATAATATGTCGAACTATATACATTTTTTTTAAACAAAAATATGTGAGTAAAAAAGTTATAAAAAAATATAAATTATAAATTTATGACAGATTTATTTCTGCAAAATCAAGGTATACTGCCACTGAAATAACAAACTTTAAAAATAAAAATATATTTTTTTTAAACGAATCCCACGTATACAAACTCTGCAGTGCCTTATTTGCTCTTAATTTTTTTCTCTAACCAACAAAAAATCCTAAAAAACCTAATTGGAGTGAATACAAACTATCCAAAAGTCCGCATATCTTGATGTAAAATCATATTTCATCTAATGCTAGTTTTGGTTGATTTGCATATTATCCAGCTACTTAAAATACCATAGAAGATTTGTCGTTAAGTTCAAACTACATGAAAATTACACAAATTCTTCGAAGTTCCCAGCTAGTTTACAAACTGGCCCAAGAAATGGCTTAATATCAATAGTAATAACCAACTTGTTGGATGGTATGTAAACTAACAAATTATATCTTGTTAATTTATTAGGGTTAGATATTTAGCGTTTATTTAGTTATTAAGTTTTGTTTGTTATTTTTTATTGCTGAATCTTTCGAACTTCATTCTGAAAATATATTTTGTAAGATTACGACTAGGGTTGCCACCTTTAGTAAAAAAAGGACATTCGATTGCGAACCGCCGAATATAAATTGTTACTTTAACATTTTGAAAAGTACTCGTACATTTTAAGATCCAAATGGGTAAAACTAAAGCCGAACTATCATTTGGGATTAAACGGGGATTTAACCCCTTCCCATGATTCACTTTCATATCTCCCTAAAGCAAATGAGAATTTACACAGTTTCTTCTTCACGCCCGTAGCATTAGATGAGCTCCGTAGTACAATTAATAATATTAAAAACAAATCCTCATCTGGGACTGATGGGCTTACTCTCAAAATGTTCTCTGAACTTCCTGAATGCACATTCAAACCATCTTACTACTTTAATTAACGAGTCATTCCAAAAAGGAGTTTTTCCAAACTGCCTTAAGACAGCAATAATTATTCCTCTGTATAAAGGAGGTGATAAAGATGAAGCTTCGAACTATCGCCCAATTGCACTCCTGCTCACATTATCTAAGATCATTGAAAGATTGGTTAAAAAAAGGTTTCTATCTTTTCTCCTTAAATATAAAATACTTACTACTCATCAATTTGGATTTCTAAGTAACAGTTGCACAAATGATGCTATGTTCGACCTTTTTAATAATGTATACTCTAGCCTGAATAACCATCACTCTACAGCTACAATTTTCCGTGATTTCTCTAAGGCTTTCGATTATGTAAATCATAATATCTTTATTAACAAATTGCAATACTATGGTTTCAGGGGAGTGCCGCTCGAATGGCTTAAGTCATATCTTGGCAACAGAAGGCTTGTGAGGATTGATACGTCTATGTCTTCTTGTAAGCCTATAGAATGTAGTGTCCCTCAGGGTTCAGCACTTGGCCCTATTTTGTTTCTGGTGTTTATCAACGACATTGCAAATTTAGACATTAGCGGTAAAATCTGCCTCTTTGCGGACGATACTAGTTTCACTTGGAGCGGCCCAGATGTTGCGGCACTATATGATACTATATCCAGTGACTTACGCACCATTAAGTCTTGGTGCGATTCTAAGAAACTAAGCGCTGCCTGTTTTGCGCTAAGATCAGTTTCTAAGGAACTTAACTTCTCAACCTCTAGAATAGCCTATTATGCCCTTTTTGAGTCACATCTTCGTTATGCCCTTCCATTCTGGGGTACTTGCTGCGCAACAAAATTTGATCGTGTTTTCAGACTTCAAAGAGAGCAGTTCGATATTTATTGGGACTGAACAGTAGAACTCACTGCCAGAATTTCTTTAAAAATTTGAAAATACTGACTCTTCCTTCTTTATTCATTTTTGAATCCGTTTGCTTAATCCGCAAGCACATATCTGCTATTCCCGAAAGGCCATCTCATAACTATCCACTTAGGAATGCAGAGCACGATCTTTATCTGCCAACCCCGAGCTCAGAACTAGTTAAAGGTTCAATACTGTACAATGCCAAAAAAATGTACAATCATCCTTTGAATATCAAGTCGCTTTCATTCTTTCCCGCATTTCGCAAAGCTCTAAAATCATACCTACTGGAGAGAGCCCTATATGCGGTAAACGACATTTTTGTTGATGTTTAATTATGAACAATTTTGAATTTTAAAATTTTGATCATCTCACACACTGGTCAAAGGTCAAGTATTTAATATTTTATAACTCTAAAATTATATCTATTTACTGCGTACTGTTCTAAAATTGTCCATGTATATTCTTTTTGTAATTTTAAAGACTTAAATTTTTTTGAATTGTATTATTTGTATTGTGTATTTTTTGTTGTTTGTATTTTTTTTTGTGATTTTGTTGTTTGTGAGTGCTTTGTCGATGAAGCTGTTTTGGGTTTTTGTACAATAAAGATTCAAAAAGGAACAAGCTGCCTTCTGTTGCCAAGATATGACTTAAGCCATTCGAGCGGCACTCCCCTGAAACCATAGTATTGCAATTTGTTAATTATGATATTATGATTTACACAATCGAAAGCCTTAGAGAAATTACAGAAAATTGTAGCTGTAGACTGATGGTTATTCAGGCTAGAGTATACATTATTAAAAAGGTCGAACATAGCATCATTTGTGCAACTGTTACTTAGAAATCCAAATTGATGGGTAGTAAGTAATTGATATTTAAGGAGAAAAGATAGAAACCTTTTTTTAACCAATCTTTCAATGATCTTAGGTAATGTGGGCAGGAGTGCAAGGAGTGCAAACCAAAACAAATATACATTCACGACGTTTTTTTATTTAAAAAGGAATCTTTGTAACAATCGCTTACGGTAAACAACAGAAAATGAATTGTTTAGTTATTTCAAAAGCTTCGTTTTTGTTTTATATATGTTTTCGAGTTATTTATAAAAAATGGCAAAAAATATGCAGTTTTTAGATGAAAAATCAACATTTTCAATCCTAAATAACTCGGAAAATATTAATTTTCTTAAAAATAATGTTATAACATTTTTTGCTTAGAATTCATCCCTTTATTGATATTTGCAATTAAATGGGTAATTTATTTTTCACCCCCAGGGAGGAAGCACACATCGCTACTATGTAACTTTTGTTTCTTACACATATTACTGTTAAAATTTCACGTCAGTCCAGGTGTTCAGAATTCGGACTCTAACCCTCACTTACTGGCTTACATGGTAAATATCTGTACTGGTCTAACTTATGTTAAGCCCGCAGTATTTGTTTAATATTAGTAGTAATATCTAACTTAGTGCTTCGTTTGTAAACTAGGTAAACAATTATTATGTTAATTTATTAGCAAAGTTATAATAAGTTTTATTTGTTGTTATTTTCTATTGCTGAATCTTAAGACATTTTTTAAGAAATATAGTTGTTTATTAAAATAAATTACAATCTAAAAATATATTTTGTAAGATACAACATTACTAATCTATGCTATATTTATAAGTAAACCTTATTTTTAGACTAGAATTATTTTACTATGCTCAACTAAATTACTGGTCTTTAGAAGAAACTAAATTAAGCAACTAAATTAGTTTAGAAATTAGCTAAGTATTTTGTCTAATATTTTTTTGATAGTTTGTATACTCTCCAAACAAGCTGTAACTCTGGACACCCACTCCTGACAATGCCCCCCAGGCCCCTCTGGCCCAGACCGATTAAGTAAACATTTAAATAGTGACATGACATATATATTATTTTTTAGAGTGTATACGAATATGTAGTTTAAGTGGAGTTTTTTGAGTAAACGCTCTTCCACATTCTGGACACTCATAAGGTCTTTCACCCGTATGAGTCCTGATGTGTTCTTTTAGAGTACAACTCTTTCTAAAACTCTTCCCGCAGTGTTCGCACTTGAACGGTTTGACACCGTTGTGTATTAACATGTGAGCTTTGAGTACCGATTGATTCATGAATATTTTTCCACATAAATCGCACTTGAATTCTTGACCTCCATCTACGTGCCAATATGAAATATGCTTTCTCTTTTTCCTCTGCGTGTCGAAAACACGTTCGCACTGATCACATTTGTATACGATTTTTTTGAAATTGGGATCGTGAGTTTGCATATGGCACTCCAAATAATGTTTACTGGCGTATCTTTTACCACACTCAACACAAAGAAATGATCTCTCGTGTTGAACCATGTGTCGCTTCAATTCACGTTCAGAAATGAAATTCTTCTTGCACTGTTCGCATTTCGCGACGTATTGCTTGTTGTGTCTCTTCATGTGCAGATCGAAAGAATATTTACTCGATAATTCTTTCAAACAGATATCGCACTGGACTTTGGTCATCCGATCCGTCCGATCGTGTAGTTTCAGATGAGTATTCAATTGGCTGTTAAGTCTGAAGATCTTGGGACATTTGGGGCATTGGAAAAGTCTTTCTGAGTGAACGTTTCTTCTGTGACCGGCTAATTGTTGTCTCGAATAAAAACTTTTTTCGCATTGATCACAATGCAACAATTTGACTTCTGCTAACTCGTATTCAGTGGTTTTAGTAATGCCACAAGATATATGAATAACTTCGTCATTTAATTGCTCTTCGAATTTTCCGACATCGACGAACTCCCTTAAAGAGAAATATTTATGTCTTACTAACACATTATTAACAAAAAAAAATTATAAACTACATTCAAAGTTCAATATACATTCAATATAGTCGGCTCTGGCCTATTAAAATAAAACGAAATATTTCGAACTAGCTAATCCGGCTAACTTCGTATCGCCTAACAGTGAAATGTCAAAAGTTGACATATGATATGTCATTCTATTCAGAGTGTCATTTTCTATTGAATAAAGGACCAAAATACCGAGAGTGCCATTTAAAAATCAAAAGTTGTATTCATTTCCGGTGAAACAGGAAGTGGCTGAAAAGAACTGAATAGGTACGTCAATCAATCCTAATTTATGTCATATACTAACATACTAAATCTCGTTTTTTATCTGGAAAAATAAAAAAGTTATAGGGGTGAGCCACTTTTCAGACACACCCGGTATACCGTTATTATATGTTAGAATACGACATAAATATGGATTGATTGACGTATGCAACTGTTTTCGGTCACTTCTTCTTTCACCAGAAATAACTATAACTTTTGATTTTTAAATGGCACCCTCGATTTTTTATTAATTTAATCGATAGAAAATGACACTCTCAATAGAATGACATGTCATATGCCAACTTTTGACATTCTCACTGAAAAAAAACGAATTTTAAATTTCAATCTAGAGTGCCATGGCTATGTTAAAACACTAATTTTTAATCAAGGAGCCTTGGAAAAAATAGGTTTAATCTTCTAATACTTTTAGTGTCTTGTCCTGGCTAGTTAAAAGATGTCCAAATCATATTTTTAATCATATCTCAATTTTTTCAAATAGAACGAGAATGGTTCATTAACTTATATGGAAAAGGCATTTTTTCACAAATAATTTGATACCATAGACTTGGTATTTCGAGTCAAATTGTAGTTACGAACCGCATGTTACAATTTCAAATAAATCATAGACCAAAATGTCAAAAGTTAACATATGATATGTCATTCTATTCAGAGTTGCATTTTCTATTGAACGAATTAAAAAAATACCGACGGTGCCATTTAAAAATAAAAATATTTAGTCATTTCCTGTGAAACAGGAAGTGACCAAAAACAATTGAATGCGTCAATCAATCCTAATTTATGTCATACACTAATATACTAAATTTAGTTATTTTATCTGAAAAAATCGAAAAGTTATAGGGGTGAACCACTTTTAAGACGCACCCGGTATTTTAACATCTTTCTTTTTAACTTCAATAATGTTATTTTCCCACTATTTTACGTTATGTCACTGACTTGCAGCAAATTAAGTAAAATAGGCTACAAATGACATCATCCTAGTATTACAAAAAAAAATTAATTAGCCCTTCGTATAAAATACGACAGCAAAAATTTTCATGATAATGAAAGCTAATCAAGATAAAAAATATAAAAAAATATATGTATACCGGCCTGGAATAAAGCCAGGGTCTCGTGCATAACAGGCGGGAAATTTATCACTACACAGTAGCACAGTTATTATTATTGTTTTATTATATGACTTGTTTTATTAGGTCTTAAAACTGTTATAACTACATATAAACAAAAATACGACAAAATTAATTTTCTATATTTTTTTTTCGGAAATGTTTACAATATTTTAATAGTTATTCTGCTATTCGGGGCGGAAACGAATCAAACAAACCAAAGATTATTCATATCGGTTCATTCCAAAGATATTTAAACTCGGGAGATACAACGATCCATTCATAAAACGCTCTAAACCTTCATCACACATTGGTTTGCGAAAATCAACGAGTGCGAGAGAGAATGGACAAAGAAGGGAATAGGGTATCGGCGCAACGGCAACAATGTAGTTGTTTACAAAGATTAGACGGTTTAGGTCAATTTCCAGTGGCGTGCCGATCGACCGACAGTATTTTAAGAAAATTAAAATGATTGTTTAATAAATTTAAAAAAATAATAATAAAACTTACATATTTGTCGCATTGTAAAAAGTTGAGGGGAGATACTAATAGGAAAAAATAAGTTAAGTTTAAGGGAGGATAGCGAAATAAATAAAAACCGGCATAATTTTTTATTATAAGATGGCTTTTTACATAAGAATAACGATTAAAAAAATCAATAAGCGTTAATAATATCAAATTTTGGGTGTATTAGTAAATGCAGTTTCAATATCTTGTTCCAAGCCTTGTTCATCCCCGGTGAATGAGACTCCCTCTATTAGCAATAACAAAATAAAATAGTTATTTTAACCTAGTAACACAATTTCACTTGAGTTTAGTTTATAATCATCTGCTGATGATGCTAACATGGTTAGCGAAACGCGCGTCCAGTGTAAAAGTAAAAGTGTTTTGGTGTATTGTGGTGATTTAGTGTTTTTATTTTGCAACATAATATTTTACCAAAAACTAATATTTGTAGACTTCACATATTTTTTTTTTATATGTATATTTATTATATACCTATATGAATTTTACAACTACTAAATGTGTGTCTAAAGGGATCGCACCGCGATTAAAAAACCGATACAATGACACAAAGTACCAGAGTGGTGCGACCCCAAAAACAAAATAGAAATAAATTAAATTATAAAAATAAACAGAATTAAAAAAAAATAAAATTAGATAAAAAAGTGAAAATATAATTTTATCAGGGATGAGCGGAGATAAGCAGAGAGGCATAACGAAACAGTGTAACCGGAATAGCAACCAATGACGGGCATTTCATAAGAACAAGGACCTTACAAATCAGTCGAAGAAATTATAATTTGTTAAATGATTTATTGTTATGAATTTAGTAAATGATTTTTAATTTGTTTTTTATAATCTGTAGAGGATTGAAATTTAAAGTTATTAGAAATATTATTCCACAAATGTGGCGCTATGAAACTGAAAGATTTTTGGAAGTTAGCTGTTCGGTGTTGAGGAATTTTAAAATAATGCACTTGCCTAGTCGAATGATCATGGTCAACGTAGTGAAACAATGAGAACAAATAGGGAGTCTGCTCTGTAGTTAAAATTCGATAAATGAATGTCATTAAATGAAATTATTACAAATCTAAACAAAATTATTTGATATTATAATACAGTCGTCACAAAAGTCTAGCGATAATTTTAGAAAATCATAAATAAAATAAAATGGCGATTGTTTAGTAAACGGATCTTCCCTTAGTCTTAAAAAATATTTATTTTTTTTTCTCTGGTTTGCAAAGGAAAATTCATATCGTTTATAAATAATAAAAAGTGCATGTGCAAAGAATTTCAATACAATAAAATGTAAAAATACAACAAAATATAGTAGTCATAAAATTCATGTAATAAGTACATTAATTATATGTATGTCAAAAGATGTCCATTTACATTATAGCAACCAAAATTTAAAACAAAAGCCGTATTAAATTGTAATGGCAACAAAAAAGTAAGGCCGCAAAATTCCATTTTTGGTACACCCCAATAAAATTTTCACAAAAGGTAGGTAATGATTTGTCAAACCCAAGTGGATACCTAGATTATACTTATTCAATACCCTTTCTTAAAAGGGAAACAGAAGTTTTTATTAAGTTATTAGTAATTAGTACGTACCATGTACCCTTTTTCTGCAAATAATTTAATTAATAAATATTTAATTTAAAAAACATAATAAATTAATAAATATACAATTTAAAAAATAAGCCTAAAAATAAATATAATTTAGAAATCTATTTTATATGTCTAGGTCCGCCTCTGATCTACAGAGAAGAGGATATAATAATATACCTAACCAGCGTTGCCAGAGCTGGTACATTTGTACAGATCTGGTACATTTTGGAACCGTTTGTACCAAAGTATATTTTTTACATATCTGGTACATTTTTTAACAGTAAACATTGATTACAACAATAATTTTTTGAATAAAAATCGGCAAATTACACTCTAAATATCGAAAGTTCAAAAAAATCGACAATTTTTCCCTTAGAATTTTTCCTGATACCGCTCATCACTAATTTCGTTTTCTACATCGCCGGTATCGCCCTCTATCAAATATAAGTCAAACTATATTCTGCCAACCCTGCCAAGAATTCTTTTTCTATCTGTGGCTGACAGTACCGAGACGACTTTGACTGATGCGCGATTTGTCTGGTACATTTTCGATCAAATCGATCAAAATCTGGTACATTTTTACCACATAATAGTACAATTTTGGAAAAGTCTCTGGCAACGCTGTACCTAACCCTACTTATTTTTATTTAACGGTGAAAAGTTAAATTTGGATTTAAATGATACACTCTCTTGTACACAATACATGAATGCACCATATTTTCAAATTAATGTCCACAGAAGTCCACAAAATAAAGCAAAAATACTATAATACTGCAAATAAAGAATACGGAGCTTGATCGGCGGCATAGCAACATCGCAACAGGAGAATCTAGGAATTTTCATTCATCCTCGAAATCCGTTGTACTACGCCGGTATATTTCTAAAACTGATGTTGTCTAACTGCTTTTTATTATTAAAAGAAACACGATCATGATATTTTTATTCTATTATAAAATTTAAAATAGTTAAGCAGTTAAGCAATTAAACATAAAATTGACGTTAGCAAATTAATGTACTTGATATATTATAGAAATATAACGAAATTATTTATTACTTAACAATTGGTTGTGGTATTTAATCGAACACTAATACCAATATACAGGTAAATCTGGCACATGTTTTCGGTGTAAGAGAGATGCGAAAATAAGGATAGAATAATGGTCGATGAAGGAAAAAGGTAAACAATTGTATCTCTTGAGTTTAAATATCTTTGGTTCAGTCGTTCTTCAGTTAATTATACTCAGTGGTGGAACTCGACTTTGTTTTATACAGGGTGACGCCTCTCATACGGCGCGGAGGCTCCAAGGAGAACGGTAGTTTATATCGAAATGATATTTTTGCAGCATAATATGTAGGTTAATTGAAAGTGTTTTATAAAAATATATAGAGTTATACAGGGTGTCCCCAAAAGAAAATACACATCGTTTACACGTTATTGCTAGCATTTCCTAGTGAATGTTAACAATCACTGAATTTCCGACTTTCACTGTAACATATACACTCCAGATAGGGAATGCAATCCCGCAAACCCGCGGGATTAAAGCAATCAATCCCGCGGATCCGCAAAATTGCGGGACTGTAAACAATAAATGCTCCGCTTTGTACTCAACCTATTAAACTTGCTAATAAAAAGGTTTTATGCAATTAAAAACAGGCTATAGTAGCAGAAAAGTATTTATTTCATATTGGTACAATACAAAATATATCAGTTGTTCAAGTACATAGTTTTAAGGTTGCATGTCACATTGATTTTGGAAATATTTAACATGTCTAATGTGTCGTCTTTAGCTTAAATCTTTTTAAAAAATCTTTTTTATCGAAAATTTACAATGTTTGAAAAATTGAAATTTTAACTATGTGCGACTAATTTGGTTGTTTTTTTTAGTTTTTTTGTTTTAAGAAAAACACGAGGTTTTTTCGAAAAATATGCATTTATAGTCATACATTTGGTCCTAAATGGTACAAAAGGCATTATACATTTTGCACAGGCCCACAATATATTGATATAGCGTGTATCTTAAAATAGCTGTACAGAAATTTGGACCGATGTATACAGGGTGTTCACAAAATATATTTAATATCAAATAAACTTGAATTTTATTATAATTTATCTACTAATTTTATAAATAAAAATATTATTCTGATGTTGAAGTTTTTTTAACTTACACTCTATATCAATAATTTTTTGGCATATGCAGAATGTACAAAGCTTTTTGTGCCATTTAGGACCATACGTATGACTAAAAATGCATATTTTTGGAAAAAACGCCGTATTTTTCTTAAAACAAAAAAAAAATAAAAAACCGATTGAATTGTTTTTTCTAATTTCAATACAGATTAGTCGTACTTGGTAAAAATGTCGATTTTTTTAAAATTGTAAATTTGCGGTAAAAAAGATTCTTGACCAAATTTTTACACTCTTATAAAACACCCTGTATACGAGAATTCGCTAAATATATTTTCGAAAACCACATAACATCTTAATCACAATAGGTGCATCTAAAAACTGGTCCAAACCGCATCCCAAAATCTTTTTTAGTTCAAGAGATATTCAACTTTAAATTTACCCAAAAATTTTGCTTGTTCCGATAATTATGTCCGGCAGTTTATTTGACGAAATTGTCCACAAGTACTAGTTAAACGCTTTTCTTCACTTACGCACATACGCCAGAAAGAAGAACTAACCTGTTTGTTTCACTTATTTTTATTGGCCAAGCTATAAGGGGAATCCCCCGGGTTCCGAGCGTCGACGTATCGGCCCGGAACGAAGCGGTTTGACCTTGATCGAGATCGATTCGGTTACCCAGTAGTAATGTGTCGATCCCGCAGATCCCGCACGGTAAATCCCGCAGCTTTGACCGCGCGGAATCTCAGAAGGATCTCGCATTTGTGGGTTCCAGCATTTGCGGGATTGCATTCCCTAACTCCAGACAAGCTATAACCTAGCTGCGCAATCTTAACATACGTATCATTTTTTTGAGTGGATATTTCGAATATGTACTTTAAGTGCAGCTCTTTGAGTAAATGCTCTTCCACACTCTGGACACACGAAAGGTCTTTCACCCGTATGAGTCCTGATGTGATCCTTTAGAGTTGCACTTGTGCTAAAATTCTTCCCGCAGTGTTCGCACTTGAACCGTTTGACACCGCTGTGTACTAACATGTGAAATTTGAGTCCCCCCGTTTGATTCGTCAGTATTTTTCCACATAAATCGCACATAAATTCTTGGCGACCTCCATCTCGATGCCATGTTGAAACATGCCTCTTCCTTGATCTCTGCGTGTCGAAGACACGTTCGCAGAGGTCACATTTGTATACAATTTTTTTGAAATTAGGATCGTGAGTTTGCATGTGGTACTTCAAAGAATTGCTACTGGCGTATCTTTTACCACACTCCACACAAAGAAATAATTTGTCGTGTTTGGCATCTATGTGATCCTTCAATTCGTTTTCCGAAATAAATTCTCTATTGCAGTGTTCGCATTTCGTGACGTATTGCTTTTTATGTCTCTTCATGTGCCGGTCGAAAACGTATTTACACGACAATTCTTTCAAACAGATATCGCACTGGACTTTATTCATCGGATTGTGTACTTTCAGATGAGCATTCAAGTGACCGTTAAGCCTGAAGATCTTGGGACATTTGGGGCATTGGTAAAGTCTTTCCGAGTGAACGTTTCTTCTGTGATTGCTTAATTGTTGTCTTGAGTTAAAACTTTTTCCACATTGATCACAATGCAGCAAATTGACTTTTGTTAACTCGTATTCAGTAGTTTTAGTAATGCCATAAGATTCATCAATAACTTCGTCTTTTAACTGCTCTTCGTATTTTTCGATATCGACCAACGCCCTTAAAGAGAAATAATTATTATATGTTAAAATACATTTTAAACAAAAAAGTTAAAAACTATTTTTAAACATATACAATTACATACAAAATAATATAGGCATCTCTTAAAATGAAATATTCTGAAATATAAAAACTACTCTAATTTTCAGCATCTGTATACCGGCATAAATTTATGTAGGTATACCGGGTGCGTCTCAAAAGTGGCTCACCCCTATAACTTTTTTTATTTTTTCCGATAAAAAAAACGAGATTTGGTATGTTAGTATATGACATAAATTAGGATTGATTGAGGTATTCAATAGTTTACTTCCTGTGTCACTGTGTCACCGGAAATGACTACAACTTGTAGCGTTTTTTAAACCACTACCACTGCGAACGGCAGCTTTTCATCGGAGAGCAGTCGTGGATAAGGTATTTCACTAGAGAGAAAATTAATCAGTAATAATTAACAAAAGATATATAGATATTGGGCGCCAGGCATGTACAGAGAAAGAAAACACAGTTGTGTAATACTTAAAACTAATGACTATATTTATTCATGACGTTCTTTGGTGATACATGACATTGTAGAGTTCTAGTAAATATATAGTGGTTATATGTCAAAGAAAGTGGTGGTAGGAGTCGTACTAAATATCAATGAAAACAACTACGATAAAATACAGGACATGTAAAGTTTAAGAGAAAATATGAAATGTAGCATTACTTTAATTAATTTGATATATTCCATATGATGCTAAATCGAAGATGTTACACCTTCTGCGTAGATTCTAGAATCTATGTTTGATTATCCATCTATTAAAATAGTGCAATAATATCTATAAAAGTAATACCATTACAAGATGTAATGCAATGAAACCTAAGATCTAAATTATATTTTAAAGATTATATCGACATGAATGTTCTTAACAATCTAACCACTGAACATAGTCTGTACGATATTACTTAAGATGTACGTTATTGTTTAAGACTGAAAATGTTTTAGATGTTAAATGTAAAACTAGAACTTAAATATACACTTAGCTGTTCTTTATGTAACCTTGCTTCAAACAGTAGCAGCGTGAGGTGGTCTAGCATCTCTGTACTGTCTGTCGGCGATCCTGTTGGTCAAAACAACAAAAGGGGCCAGATTGAGGACACCATGAATCCTTACAGTAGTAGCTACTGACTAGGCTTAGAAATGGGAGTGAAGCAGCATGGGACTCAAGCTACATCCACGCTGTGGCACTTAGATATAAGAAAAAATCGTTCTTATTGGGGACACTCGTCCACAGGACATCTGTACATAAGGCACTACCCGTACCTTGGAAATAGTCCGTACCTTGGATACAGTCCGTACATTGGACACAGTCCGTACCTTGGACGCAGTCCGTACCTTGGACCCTAAAAATATGAAACTCTTGTTTAAAACCAAACAAGGTCTAATAAACAAAATAAACCTACCTCGAAATACTTCCGAGGGCTCAATAAATAATAAACAACATGTCCTTTCTTCCATGTGACATTCGGAGGGACAAAGAAAAGGGACGCCAACGTGCCAGCAAAACACAAATACAAGTTGGGACATCCGTAACTCTACCCTAAAAATATTCAATAATAATATCGAATCTATAAAAGGTAATAACTCATCTTTACCTGTAGCCTCGAAATAGCAGCTGATTCAAATTATACAGCAAGACTTAAATAATCACCATTTCCAAAAGCTGGGATACAACAGAGCGTCAAAACAAAGTGAGGTTAAGCACGGAGACAGTTGACAGAAGCGATGTTGACAGCGCCTCCTCAGAGCAATAACAGGGTTGTGTCGAACGATAACAGGGTTGGCGACTAGGAAACGTAAAAATTAAGCGTCAAATAAACTATCCGGCCTGAACGAGAGGGAATCCGGTGATGATAGGCCAGACATCATATATTATATATAAAAAAGACATGTAACGAACTAAAAACGTTACAAACTTTTGATTTTTAAATGGCAAACTCGGTATTTTTTACTTTATTCGATAGAAAATGACATTCTGATATAATGACATATCATATATCAACTTTCTCACATTCTCGCTTAATAAAAAATCGTATTGTTGCGGACCCGTGTGAACCCGGTCTAAGCTGACTAATACCCCTGGCGCCGTTCAAGAACGAATGGAAAAATCTCGGCGGCAACGGACTATTCGAGAACCAGAGCTGTGGGTATACAATAAACAGACGGCTGGGCCTGAAGAGGAAAGAGGACAGACATAAATAGACGAGTACAGTTGACGCGCTAAAATTCAAAATAAATTCTTTCTAGATAAATAGTTATAAATTGTTTGTAAATAGTTCTTTAAGTCTTTTATCGTTATTGTTTTTGTTAATTAGTGTTAAATAAAAAGTTTCTAAAAACTATTCTTTAAACTTACAACAATTATACACATAATAATATAGTGATATCTGGACTCTTTCATATCATGAAATATTTTGAACACAAAAAGAGTAATCAAGAGCAGCATTAATTTATGTACAGGGTGGCCCATTAGTGCGAGGAGTCCAGTATCGGCGTTGTTATCGAAAATATCGAAAAAAGTTTTATACAGATATTGCATGGTTTATAATGGTGTATATCCTAAATATCTTTTGTTGTATACAGGGTGTCACAAAAAAAAGTTATGATAAAGTTTTTAGTTTTTTTTTTAAACTCCACCCCCCATTTTTCTGTAGATAATTGGATTCAGCATATAGTACACAAATTTAAATGGCTGCAGATTTACAGTAGAAAAACTAATATATTATTTAAATCCTACCAGCTTATTTAATTAATATTAATTTTCCTACTGTTAAGTTTTTCCATTTTACAAACCTAAGATTTAAATATCAATATTTATAAGCCATTATAATAGAGCACAAATATGTGAAAAATTTTGTAAAAATAAAAAAGCCCGGTGTTTTAGCCACACACCAATTTATACAGAAACTTCAATTTGTAAAAAGTACAATATTCAATCATATGTTCTATTTAAATTTTCATTTTTACTTGAGAGAGCCGTTTGTGTTGTAATACTTTTATAAGGGTTTGGAGAGATGGAATCAAACAGCTTAGGTCATAACAAAAGTCTCTTTATTAATGTTCTCAAATACAGGCATTGGCCGATGAACGTTGCAACAAACGTGTCGTTGCAACACATTTCCTATTGCTACATATATAACACACAAACAATTAATATTATATACAGGGTAGTCCGCCATCATATTACAGTGTGTGAAAAATGCATTAATGTGAAGAATTGAGATTTAAGTTTGTAATAAATAAATAATAATAATAATAATAAATATATATAGTAGTTGTACAACGCTAGCTTCAAGAGAGTATACCGACAGACATAACAACGTAGCAAAAATAATACATACAGAACTTAGTTTGAAGTATAAATGCATTAACGAGCGCATTCCATATTATAATTATGTCCCAATGAATGTCCTAGAGAATGATGCTTGTAAATTATACTAGGATAGAGAAATATTAACAGATCGGACAGTGCAACACAACAGACCAGACATATGTCTGCTGGACAAACTCAAAAAAGAAATCTATCTTATTGATATCGCTGTCCCTGCCCCTACAAATGTCAACCGAAAACATCAAGAAAAGATCGACAAATATACCTTACTAGCACAGGATATGAAAGAAGTCTGGGGAGTGGATAGGGTGTCAGTAGTACCTATAGTGATTGGATCAACTGGAGAAATCCCCAAGCAGCTCCTTCACAATCTGAAAAAACTGGAACTTAACCAAAATCTTTACATACAACTTCAGAAGTCAGTTATCCTCGCAACATGCAACATAATGAGAAAAGTATTAAACTTGAGAAGATAGCTAAAAAGCTAAAAACTATTGTCTTGCCCCTTGGGGCCGACAATAGATTTACTTACCGTGTAACGTGACAAAAAAAATAAACATATAACGTACCTATTAGGTTTGTTACGGTTCAAAATTTCACCGTAACTTATTTTACTTATTTTGCTTATTTTTAGGAATAAAACTAAAACTTACTTGAATAATAACGTTTAATTAGCTTACTTCTGAACTGTACATATACTTTCTAATAATATCTTATCTATAATCTTAATATAATATCTATATTGTCTCCGATAACTGTAATATAAAACCTCATTAATATAATATCAATTTGTCTGTTTAAAACCTACCTTTCTTTCTACAGTGGTTACTAATTCTTTATTTAGACTTATGCTTGTGTTAGGATATTTTCTTGGCATATTTCTTCGGAGGATTCTTAAACATAGACTTCATGTGGTTATTTTTTGTCTGTTTTCAACGCAACAAGTGGGAATGCTGGGTCTGCAATATACATATGGGTTAAGGGTTTTATTATGTATTTTTTCTGTGTGTAATCAATTGGTTTTACCTGCTTATAGTTGATTTTTCCCTAAATTTCATCTTGTTTATATTACGATTTACAGGCTGACGTTTCAATTGTTTATCAGCTGATCGTGTGACACCGGCGTTGAAGGTTGACAGATCGATCTTTGTAAATTAGGTTTTCGATCTTTTTAATCGGTTTTTATATGATCGGAAAATGTATTAATAATTTTCCGAAGATATTATGTTCATATATGAATTATTATAATTTTATTATGATGTAATAAAATGTTTCACTCAATTCATATGCATTAAATAAATTTTATGTCAAATTTTATTTTGGGTCTTTTGTTTTACTGGTTGCCAGTGTTAGATTTTGGGTTGGTATCTTGGAGTCCAGCGTCTTTTGCGGATTTTGCAAGCACGCGTCCTTTTTGCTTCTGCTTCGAATCGCCGTGGTAAACGCAACAGCAAACAGCATTTCTGATCCTGACTAGTGATGTTGGTAGCGAATATTTCCATTCGAATTTTGCAGGAAAATTCCGAAATTTCCGAAATATTCGGTCCCAAAATCGCGAATATTCGCAAAAATCCGAATTTTGCAAGAACTTTCTTTTCAAAATTCAAGACATTGAGCAAAAATTTAACGAAAGTGTATCAAGTATGCCTATTCTTAAATCAGAAGAAAAAGAATGCTTCTCCGCCTTACAAAATAGGAAACGTATGGCTCTTAAAATAATGCATTTTGCCGCGAATCTCTTGGCCCCCTCTGCTTCCTGGGAGAGCACCTTAACAATGAAGAACAAATAGCCGCTATGGAATTTCTCAACAATATCACCAACAAACATCCTCAGTTTGTCAATTATAAAGAAGCCATTTTTACAGATGTAACAAATTATTGCGCCAAATCGGGTTTATGGGCTCTCGACTACGTTTGCATATCAGTTAAAAATGTAGACTGTCTAAGTTGGTGGCAGGCAATATGTAAAAATACTCAGTTGAAATATTTAGCTGTTGCTCTATATTGTCTTTACCAACGTCATCTGCAGCCACTGAGAGAACTTTCAGTACTTACAGTTTTATCCATACTAAAAAAGGGATCGCTAAACTGCACAAAGAGCCGGCAAAATAATGTTCGTAGCTCATAACAATAAATTATTACTACAAAAACAAAAAGTGGATATGGAACATGATATTCAACAACATGAAACTCCTCCAGAACCACTAGAACCCGTGGAGGTAGAGATACATCAAATATACCTGATTTGGAAATAAAAACTGACGAAGACAGTACTACTACTACTACTACTACTACTACAATACCCTATGAAGATGGGACCAGCTGGGCGCCTGAAAGTATTCCGGAATAGAATAATTCAGTTATTTGTGTTTTACGTTTTTTAAATTTATATTTCGTGCTTTTTTGTTTTTTTTAAGTTCATAGTCATAGTTCATGGTTTATGTACAAAGTACAAATGTTACCAAATAATTTTTGATATATGTTATGTTTATGACTTTTAGGAGTTATGTATTGTTTATTAAAAATATAACAACTAATATTATGTTTATTGTTTTTTTTTCACTTACATGTTGGTATCAAATGTCTATCTAATTTATTCATTGTATCAACAAAAAATATGTAAAATTGTAAAATTTCCTAAAATTACATAAATTTCCGAAAGTTTCGGAAATTTCATGCAACAATCAAAAGTTTCCGAAATATTAACATCACTAATCCTGATTGACTGATAAAAACTCCATTGAAGTTTTTTGGCCTTCCTTGCCGTTCCGAATTGGGATTGATTCTTTGGAGTTGTCTGGAATTCTATTGTGGGTCGAGAAGACTGGTTGTGCAGTTTTAGCACTAGTTGTGGGCGATTTTGGCCTGTGTGTGGTTCAGAATTCCAGAGAAGCCTTGTAGAGGGATATATTCGTCAGTTGGTAAGAGACATGTACAGCTGTGTAATGTTCTTTTGTACAACTATTTATTTTAGAGAATAGGATTTTACAACACGGACTGTGTGTGATGGTCGTACGAGATGAGTACGAGGACTTTTAAAGAACCCTTTTCCATGGAGTAACGTGTGGCGACGCCATTTTGTTTTGGAACGTCCACATGGTGGAAAGGTATTTTACTATGTCCAAATCAGAGCATGTCACTAAAATAGATCATATTTTAGGGTTTTCTTTTCCTTGGCTGTACTCCTTTAGATTTTAAGATGATGTATGTTTAGATTATGATTTTTTTATTTGTACTGGATTTGGGGTACTGCGTACTGCAACCAATGCTACTGTAACGTAATGCCACTGTGACGAGGAATGTCACTGTGACACTGAAGGCCAGACACCTGGATTTTCTCATGGACTGACTGGAACGACCACTGGATAACAGATAAGACTTTAATCATCTCTTATTTTATTGCGTTTATGATTGGTTAAAATTTATTGCATTTAATATACGATCGTATGTGAACTTGGTATACCAGGGGATTTTTTACATTTAAATTTCATTTTATGCTCTATAGTTATTTAATCATAATCACAAATACGCATCAGGGTTGTTCACAGTTTAGTCACAACAATATTTTGTGATACTATTCATGGTTTAATTTATTTTACGGATAGTTCACTTTTACAAGAATATTTTATTAGTATATACATATATATATATATATATTTCATTAATTCTTATTTAAATATTTGCTACATTTTATGATAGCTTTTGACAATTTGTTTTAACTTCAGATTTAGTATTTATTAAACGAATCCAGTACATTTTAGACCTTTCAATCAATACACTTTTTCCATACACCTCCCTTTTGATATATCTTGTTCTGTCCATATATTTTATTTAATTATTTACTGAGCTAGCTGCAACCTATTTGTAACGGAGCCTTGTGAACCTGAGTTCCCGTTATAGGTTTTTATGTATAAAAATTGGTTTTATTACCAAGAATGTAAATAAAAATAATTATTTTGCAAAATATCACAATGTTCCAATGCCTTCATATAGCTTTTCCACTGTGCGATGTCCTGAATCATCGGGGAGATAGTTCCACAATTAAAATCGACGATTATAATCGTGATCATAATCGCAATCACGTGAATTTGGACGAAGTCTGTGGGGGCCTTAAGAGTCTATTACGCTATAATTTCGGGTCGCTCTCAGGGTTCGGGTAAAGCGGTGTGTAGCCGAAGGAAAAATATGTTAATATTTCAGAAATCTGCCTAGTCAGAGCTAGATTCTTAGGACAAAATTTAACACAGTTTCAAAAACAACAAGCTTTCGATCTTCTAAATTCAATAAACCCAGAATTTGTTCCGCTTGTAATTGCTCTTACTACAAAGTCTTATCTCTTATCCATTTCTAAAGTATTTATTTTCCGCACAATTCCAAACAACAAATCCAATGATTTGGTGGAAATCGGTTGCAATTCCTGACTCAGAGTAGCCAAAGAAAGAATTATTCTTATAAATATATGAGCAGTTATTCAGTACAGTAGCGGCAACAGCTGGTTTAGACATTTTTTTTGAGCTTTGGAATAATTGAATCTAAATTAAGAAATCGTCCAGATAACGAAAAATCTACTAAACTGGAATTTTTGAATGCTTAAATCAAAATATCGATAAAAAGCAAAAAAGCTTGGACTGGATCTCATTAAATGATGAACTAGTGAAGAAAGTGAACATAATAGCACAGAATATCTAGCTACGCAACAGAAAAATACTCGAAATGAAAGAGCTAAAATTGCACAAATAAAATACTAGATGGCGCGACAATATCATAATCAGAATATAATTGGAAATTTTCAATTTTCGGTTTTGGATCAACGACACGTCGACGGCCTTGAAGCTCGGCTAAATATGCACAGTAGTCAGATTCAAAAAGACTTTAATTGGCATCCCATTCTTTTTCTGGTGTATAATAATTTCTTTCTATTCTTCGTTTCTTGTCAGATACACTTATATTAATTATTCGTTTGGCTTTTAAAATAGTTTTAAATTTAAGTATATTATTAGAAAACATATGCTCACAAAATACATTTTTAATATATGTACACTACTTTATTATGTTAACTAAGAAAATAACTTTAATTACCTTTAAAATTAATATTATACAGGCCGATTGATAGTGATATTTATTAATGCTGAAACGTTAGTAATGAAATATACGTTTAATAATAATGTAAATAATTTATTAAAATGCAGTATCAAAATGTTAATTGTCTAAAAAATACTATAATAACAAATTTCTTCTGTTTGCCACGTTTTTATATAGACCTAAGTAGATTTTAAAAAGTGACACAGGTACAATTAATTAATAATATATTAGTAATATAATATATCACGGCATCGTACAATAAAGTAAAATTATTAATTAAACAAATCTTTATAAAGAAACGCAAGTATACCAAATTTTAGCCCAATCGAACTCCAGGAAATGATATAATATTGTACTATATTATGGTACCACCTGATATACTTCATAATATTGCAATGTCACCGAAGATCCGTAGTATACCAAATTTAAGCACAATCAAACGCCAGGAAATTGTATCGTAATATAGTACTATAGGCTCTGCTATAGGTAGGTACCACTTTATATGCATCATCTCTCTCTCTCTCTCTATCTTTATTCCTACAAGAGGAATGTAGTGGTCAGGTGATGTGTGAGGTTTGTCTCCATAATTCCCTGTCTTGTGCTTCATGTACAAGCGTGTGCAGTGGCTTGTGGGTGATCTTTGATAGCTGGTCTATCCATCGGGAGGGCGAGCGGCCTCTTGGTGTTCTTCCCGGAACCTTGCCCTGTATAATGAGCTTTTCCATACAGTCAGTATCCCTCCTCATAACGTGACCGAAATATTTAAGCATACGCGACTGTATAGAAGTTGAGAGGCGTTCTGTGATGTTCAGTTCTTGGATTATGGATTCATTGGTTCGCCGGGTAGTCCAGGGAATTCTGAGCATTCGTCGCCAACAGTACATCTCAGTTGCGTCAATTTTTTTCATTTCTGACTGTCTCATCGTCCAGGACTCGGAGACATGCATGATAACTCGGGATATGCATCATAGTACCATTATATTACAATGTCATCGAAGATACGTAGTATACCAAGTTTAAGCCCAATCGAACGCCAGGAAATGGTATCGTAATAGTACGTAGGTACTACATTATGATACCTCTTGATATGCTTCATGGTGCCATAATATTGCAATGCCATCAAAAATACGCAAGTATAATCAAATATGAGCCCAATCGAACGTCAGGAAGTGGTATCTTAATATGGTACTATAGAAGGTACCGCTTTATATGCATTATAGTATCATCATATTACAGTGTTACCGAACATACGTAGAATACAAAGTTTAAGCCTAATCGAGCGCCAAGAAATGGTATCGTAATATGGTACTACACTATGGTACCTCTTGATATGCTTCATGATACCATAATATTGCAATGTCATCAAAAATACGCAAGTATAATTAAATATGAGCCCAATCGAACATCAGGAAGTGGTATCATAATATGGTACTATAGAAGGTACCACTTTATATGCATTATAGTACCATCATATTACAGTGTCACCGAACATACATAGCATACAAAGTTTAAGCCCAATCGAAAGCCAGGAAATGGTATCGTAATATGGTACTACATTATGGTACCTCTTGATGTACTTCATGGTACCATAATATTGCAATGTCATCAAAAATACGCAAGTATAATCAAATATGAACCCAATCGAACGTCAGGAAGTGGTATCGTAATATGGTATTATATTAAGTTACCACTTTATATGCATCATAGTACCATCATATTACAATGTCACCGAAGATACTTACTATACCAAGTATAAGTCCAATCGAACGCCCGGAAATTCAATTACAATCAAACGTCACAAAGTGATGTAATTCAGCTCGCAAGATATAACTCCAACTAACATGGCAAGTTAAATACCTAAACGTTTGAAAAAAGAGCTCTGATCTATTTTAATATGTTTAAATGATGTAGCAAATTTGGAGGTAGGCTTTATAAGGAAGTATTACAATATGAATTACACAATAGCAACACTGCATAATTTTTTTTTAAATGTCGTTTGTAGAAAACTGTTTTCTTTTAAATTTATCGCCCTCTATTATGTAGTAGCGAAACTACCGCATCAAAATATCTGATTTGGAGACAGGCTTTAAAAGCCTGTCTCCTTTTGATACCTACGATTTTATACGTGTAACGAGGCTTCTGTTGCGTAGCTAGATATTCTGTGATAATAGTGACGATAATATGCCTGTTGCCCGATTTTAGTTACGATATTGATAGTTGATCGAGTTTTGATATTGATTGAGTTTAGATATTTATCAAACGACTGCTTTGTTTTAATATATATTTTACTTATTTTTACGTGAGGAATCTCCCCACGAAAGATGGCACATGTTTTTTGAAACACCCTGTATATGTTATCTGGGTGTGTCCGTCTATTCACTTTTAAAAATTAGGATAAGTTTTAACAAGTAACAAATCTGCGTTCAGGGTAAGTCATTATTATTTTATTTTTGTATTTTGAACCGTTTTTATATGTAAATACAGCGATGGCTATGAAATGAATATCGCAGTCATTTTATATGTAAATTTATATGGGAGATGTCATCGATCGTCATTTCCCAGCCAACTGGACGCCGTTTTTTCACGATCATGCGGTATTATTAATTCTGACAGATGAAACCAGTAGAAGATAACATTTATTTAATACGAAGATTAAATAATTCAAGTTAGGCATTTTTAAAAAGACCAAGTTACTGGTCGAATCGTCATGAAATTACTTTGTTTCATCAATAAATAATAATTAATTGATTAAATCTCTAAAATATTTATTTACGAATAAAATTTAAAAAAAAAATAATTGAAACTAAAATATATCATTTTTTTGAGTGGATACTTCGAATATGTACTCTAAGTGGAGTTCTTTGAGCAAATGCTCTTCCACATTCTGGACACTCATAAGGTTTTTCACCCGTATGAGTCCTGATATGTTCCTTTAGAGTTGCACTTTTGCTAAAATTCTTCCCGCAGTGTTCGCACTTGAACCGTTTGACACCGCTGTGTACTAACATGTGTATTTTGAGTCCCCCTGTCGTCAGTATTTTTCCACATAAATCGCACATACATTCTTGGCGACCTCCATCTCGATGCCATGTTGAAACATGCCTCTTCCTTGTTCTCTGCGTGTCGAAGACACGTTCGCAGAGGTCACATTTGTATACAATTTTTTTGAAATTAGGATCGTGAGTTTGCATATGGTACTTCAAAGAATTGCTACTGGCGTATCTTTTACCACACTCCACACAAAGAAATAATTTGTTGTGTTTGGCATCTATGTGATCCTTCAATTCTTTTTCCGAAATAAATTCTCTATTGCACTCTTCGCATTTCGTGACGTATTGCTTTTTATGTCTCTTCATGTGCTGGTCGAAAACGTATTTACACGACAATTCTTTCAAACAGATATCGCACTGGACTTTATTCATCGGATTGTGTACTTTCAGATGAGCATTCAAGTGACCGTTAAGCCTGAAGATCTTGGGACATTTAGGGCATTGGAAAAGTCTTTCCGAATGAACGTTTCTTTTGTGATTGCTTAATTGTTGTCTTGAGTTACAACTTTTTCCACATTGATCACAATGCAGCAAATAGACTTTTGTTAACTCGTATTCAGTAGTTTTAGTAATGCCATAAGATTCATCAATAACTTCGTCTTTTAACTGCTCTTCGTATTTTCCGATATCGACCAACGCCCTTAAAGAGAAATAATTATTATGTGTTAAAATACATTTTAAACAAAAAAAGTTAAAAACTATTTTTAAACATATACAATTACATACAAAATAATATAGGCATCTCTGAAATATTCTGAAATATAAAAACTACTCTAATTTTCAGCATCTTTATACCAGCATAAATTTATGTAGGTATACCGGGTGCGTCTCAAAAGTGGCTCACCCCTATAACTTTTTTATTTTTTAAAATAAAAAAAAATTTTAAAATATGTATTCAGAAAAAAGTCAAAAAAATTACTATCCCACTACATAAAAATTCCATGAGTATTTTGATACATATCGAAGTAGATAGTTTTTTTTCAAAATAAAAATATGCAGTTACAAATTATATATTTAAAAAAAGCAGATAAGAATATTATAAACGACAAATTTGTAACAGGTTCCTTACTGCAAAGTCTAGATATACTGAAACTGAAATAAAATACTTTATAAACCAAAATATTTATTTATCTAAAATGCATATCCACGTATACAAACTTTTTAGTGGCTTTTTACTCTTAATTTTTTATCTAACCAACAAAAATTAATTTTATACCGTATAAGAGCTAACTTGTCTTCGTGGATATTAAGCACAGTATTTGCTTAATTCACTAGTACTAACCAACTTGTTGGTTGGTTTGTGTGAACTAACCAATTATCTCTAGTTAATTTATTGGCAAAGTTTACAACAAGTTTTGTTTGTTGTTATTTTTTACTGCTAAATCTTAAATAGCTGAAATTGTATAAGAAATATATTTGGTTATTAAAAATTATGAACAGTTTATTAATAAAATAAAGAACAATCTAAACATATGTTTTGTCAGGTACGACTCAGTGGTAAAATTGTAAATAATAATTATTAATGATTCTGATTATAGTGAATTTGCCAATGTATAAACAGAACACAGTAATACCTCACTTCATGCGGCAGAGACATTATTTTTCTACTTAAACCTAAATTAATCAACAAAATTAATTTGCATATTAAGTTAGCCCCCCCTATTATATCACTACATCAAAACTACAACTAGATAACTCGAAAATTGGCTGTTTGTAGTTACTCTATCAATCTTTGTTATTTTGGATTGTCTTTCTATTTGCAACAACTAGATAAACTTAAAAGTGACGCCCTCCACTTTATATTTGAAGTGTCAAACGTAGATATTTTCCAAATAAAGGATAGATATAGCCGGATTAATATGGGAAATCTGGAGGCGTATTCTTTAACGCCATAGATATGGAGATTTCTCTCTATAAAAGAAATTTCTTTCTATTATCACAAAATGCTATTCTGTATGCCACTTCGGCCGTTCTCGTGTCCCGTTCGGTGGTCGTTCGGCATAGAGAAATAGATAGACCGATTTCGCTCTTGCTTTGATGGAGACATTGTTTCTATCCTTTTCTAATGCACCATCAAACCTTCTATTCTTCTATTTTTAAAGTAATTGTCACAGGTAATGGGCTTGTTCCACAATTTTTTTTTATTTTACCAATCGAAAGTACAACTAAAAAATAACAGATCTACCAAAAATTAGAATTTTATTCGTACGTTTAGTACCTCAAAAACTCGTACAAACATCTATTGCGCGAGAAAGGGGCGTGGCCAGCCGCTACGTCATAGCACCACAGGTCGGCTGGCGACCGCGCTCGATACAATGCACAGGTCTGCTTTGCCCGATTACAGAAAGTGTGTTTTAAATTTATAGTATAACGTAGTGTAGTACCCTTGTTTATAATACAAGGGTAGTACTAAAGTCTTTCTTTTATTCAATATTAGTGTAAAAAAGACGAGGAAACGTTGTGTAGTGCCAGAATGCACAAATACGAATAAAAATTCCCCAGAAAAACTATTTATTTCTTTACCGTCCGACATAAAGTTAAGACGAGCATGGCAGCATGCAATGCGAAGACATGATTTTGTCCCTGATAGAGGCACCATCAGATTTTGTTGTGAAGATCACTTTAATGTAAGTTAATACTTACAAGTAGTGTTTCCTATTTTTTTTAATATAGGTTGAAGAAGACAGAAAATTACATATATGTACTTAAAAACTATGAAATCGGGAAGAATAAAATTAAATCAGGTGTTATTCCTTACATTTTTGAGTGCCAAAAAAACGATCTTCTGCTTCAAATACTGTAAAGCCTCGAGGATTGGCGAAAAAAAGAGAACAAGCAGCCATTATTAAGGAAATATTAAAAGACGCGAGGCAGGAGGCAAATGAAAACTTTCATTTCGGGGCCAATACAGTAGACAAGGATCTTAAAATGCATGATCAAGAGCAATCAAGAGGAGCGCATTTCAAACCATCAAATTTATGCAGCCACATAAGAAATGCTATCGCGTGCTTGCACGTTCGGATGCGGCTTCTATTACACTTTGCTTCTATTACACTTTTTCTACTAGTATTTATAATAATGCTTTAATTGTTTCTTACTTCTTAAACATTCAGATAATATCCATATATTTTTTTTTACTTTTTCTTGGGTAAAAAAACACAGTCATCACACTAATTTATACAGACTGGTGCTAGCAAGGCGACTTCAAGAATAAGTGCCTGATAAAGCCCACTATGTTGGAGCGAAACGACGCATAAAAAAAATCTTTCGATTTATTAAAAAAACCCTCATACCCCAGAAAAAGTAAAAAAAATATATGGATATAATAATGCATTGTACATTATAATTTTTTGCATTAATTTTGTGCTCCGGTGTAATTTTTGCCACTACTTGTCATAGTAATCGCTGATGTTTTAACTTCACATATTATCCAATGGCATTATTACCATAATTTTGTCTGCCGGATCTGTAAGAAAAAAGTACATAGCTTACGTATCAGTTTTTACCTTAAAGTAGAAATATTTTTCTATATATTTATTGTATTACGTCTTTTCGCGGACCAACCTCGAACTAGTCCTAGTCAATCACATATCTTAAAATCAATTCAGTATTTGTCAGCTGTATATGAAACCACTGATTTTTTCTGCTTCGTGAATTTTTCGCGAGAATATTTATTAATAATTGATCAAAATTAATTTATTTTTGTTTTTTTTTAAATTAAAATTTTAAAAATTTAAAAAGTTTCAAAAATAATTAAAAATAGTTTTCTACAAGCGTGTTAAAATGTTTTTCGCCACACTCCGATATATAATAATATTACTTTAAGGTACTAGCGCTTTAAAATTTACTTTAGTCATTAAAGGAAACAAAAAAATATATATTTGAGGAAAGTCTCTTATTTACTTGTATAATTATTATGTATTAATTCAATATTAATTATATTCATATTCTAACTTAATTATATTATTAATATAAACAATAAACAATTGTTAATTCAATAAATAGCCGAAAAGCCTCAAAATGCTAATTAATTGTATTAATGTTACAAATAGAAGAAGATTGCATAGGTTAGTTAAGAAAATGCATAGGTTGCCTTCTTTCATATAGTGTAAATAACCCTTTGTTTTTTATACCCTAGCGAGCCGCCACTGCTTTCCGATACAGATATAGGTATTTAAGCAATAGAGAATATCTTAGAAGGAAAATATAATAGAAATTAAAAGGTTTACTTAGGTACCTTTGTAACTTTATTTCCTTCATTTCTGAACTAATAAACTCCTTATTTTTATTAAAATAATCCATTATCATAAAAATGTCCACTTCTGGGAGATTGCCCGAATTAGCTTTATTGAACCCTTCTCCTACCGAATGCATCTTGTGAAAATAAACCAACGAAATAGTCTAAATAACGATAAAATGACAAATCACATTAATTCAAATGAGTGTTTGTTACGAACTGATTGACGGCCGAAGTCGGGTGTAGTGGAACTACGTCAATGAGGGGCGGAGCCTCGTATAGCCGTTACAAACTTTAAGCTCTCATATCTCGAAAACGGCAAAAGATTTCGTTTTGAAATTTTAATGGTGCACTTATTATAATAAGTAGTATCCAAAAACGTTTAAAAAACATACAAATAGGATATGATGCAACAAGCCTATTGTTTTTATAGGTTAGGTGCCGTGCTTATGTTTACGATTTACGGTATTTACGACTTGACCGAAAAAGTTTGTTTACTCTACTTTCGTTTGTGTTAAGTTAAAATGTTAAAACTCATGAGGACTTTGTGTGAAATAGTTTGCTTGTTTGTTGTTGTTTTTGTTGGAGTTTGGAGTAAAATTAACTATGGGTAAGTTAGGTTTACACATAGACGAGAAAAATTTAGTTCAATAAGTCACTAAACTTATTTCTTTTCTAGCCACTCCACCTCGTGGTCACGAATCGGGCAAGAATAATAAACGTAAACAAAACAAGAAAAAATACCCAAGTCCATTTTGGGTCCATTTATTACGATGACATTAAACAGCTGTGCGCCAGGGGTTTCCAACAAAAAAACACCAAAAGGGCGATGTTTTTAGATCGAATAGTTGTTGATATCTCTTTACCGAGATCATCCGAATGAACTTGGAAATATGCTTATAGAATTCGTTTTAGACATGCCTTTTCTATGTCTATCCCTTCTCTATCTCTCTATCTCTCTATCGTTACGGAATACGCCTCCTGCCCCCGCGGCTTTTTTGACTCGCACTCAGGGGATCGATTTGGTGTCGAATCAAAGTAATTCACCTAAATTTTTAGCTCTTTAACTCAAACGGTTTTCAAGATTTTAAAAAAAAAAACTGTTTTTTCAATTTTATTTTTATTTTTATAGCAAAATTCAAAATTAATTAATGATGATTTTTTTCTAATTCTTAGAGATCTAAAACATGAAAAATAATATGATCATGATTCTTAAACGAAAAGCCGATATTTAGCGGAGGAAAGAAAATCTTCATTTTTCAACCTTTGTGAAAAAAACAAATAAAAAGAGACTGGCAAATTAAATGGCAAAGAGAGGGACAACGTTCCCGTAGCGCAACTCAGAACGCAAAATTTCGTTCTATTTATGTTGATCTGCGCATTGCGTCTATTGGGCCCACTATCTCATTCTAATATAACAAGAGAGAAAGAAGCAGCCATATAAAACGTAATTTCTAAATAGAAATTAGAACAATATCGCCTTTCGTTTTCGTCATCATGACAACCAAGTTGACAACATCATGACAATTTGTCACGTTTGTTAATTTTTCGTTTGGTGATTTACCTTTTTTTCTAAACTCTCCATTTTATTGACTTATGAATATGGATAGGGAACAAATTCCTTTGTTCCATATAGGTATTTATATTTTGTTACTTATAACTTTAGGTTAGACTATTTGTTATTTTATTTGCTGCAGGAGCCAGTATCATCTATTTTCTATATGTATTGGTACCCCCTTTCTCTGATAGATATGTTAAAGACACCCGGTAAAATAAAAGTAAGTAGTTATATTTATCATCTTTGTCAAAAATATTTCGAACCTCTCTTAACATAACAAATTAATACAATTATTTTTTTTCATTTTTTGGGTAGATAGTTTATAGCTGGTTCATAGTAACCAGAAACTTTATTAATATACCTATTTTACTTTTGTTTTAGGATTAAAACTGGACTTGAAAATGGTTCAGGATCATGATTCTCGTAGTCTTCTTTGCTTGGATATTGACTTTGTTATTGCAATTATTGATCGTTTCCTGCAACAGTCAGTTCTTCTGCTTAAAATTGGTAGGTGGGTGGAATAAACACTGTTTTTTTTTGTTATTATATTATAAAAAATTTATTTATTTTTATGTATAAATAAATATGTTTATCAAACAGTACAATTTTTGCTTTTTTTATAATTTCCCTTATGATAGTAGTATTCTTTCGTTCTGAAAGAAACTGCAAATTTTCACTTAAACTGATTTATTCCCTACACCACGTTCCCTTTACGTGGTATAGGGAATAAATCAGTTTAAGTTAAAATTTTCAGTTTCAGAATGAAAGAATGCTACTAATAATGGCTAATTAAAATTTTCCGCCAGCCAGAATGTGCGATAATGTCTTACGATACGTTTTATACCTATCTCTTTCATTTTCATATAAAGCACACATAATAAAGAAAGATAGCAATAAAGACGTACGTCCTGCCATGGTCCTGCTAATTGGTTTCAAAATTGTTATTCTGAGTTGCGCTACGGGATTTGTCAGTCTCTTTTTATTTGTTTGTGTATGCTCCAAACCAAACCAAACCAAACAACTAGTTTTGACAACAGCTCAAGTTGTCAAAACTATGATTTTAAAGATATCTAGTTGTAGTACTGAGGTAGCGATATATTAATATACACACATTTAAGTTTAACACTTCACCCAAATAATATAATTAATTATTTTACTAGTGCAAGCCCTGGCTAATGTGTACATTTCCTATGGTTCATACATTGTCGACAAATTTTGTCTAGTTTGTAAACTAACAAGTATTCGTGGATACGAATTATTGTAGATGTACAATTTTTCATTAAAATAAACAGTTGTTTGGATAGTTTGTAGATTCTCCAGACAACCTATAATTTTGCTGAGTAATTGTAACATATACAGGGTGTTTCAAAAAGCATGGTGCCATATCTCGTGGGGAGATTCCTCTCGTAAAAATAAGATTTACTTTTCACATTAACATATGTCCCATTCTACTTTGTTTTGTAGCTACAGGGGTATAAAGGCCTATTCATCTTTTTTCGATTTATTATAATTTTCTTACAAATGCTTTTAGCGATTCGAATCAAATTTTGAGGACAAAGGTTACTAAGAGTGTGACATATTTTAATGCTAAAAAGTGTCGAAATATTTACCAGCGACGTGCATTTGAGTTGTCACTGGAATATTTTTTTTAACATATATGTGCGCCATTAACTTTTATTCTTCTTCTAGCTATAATTGTGTAGACGACAAACGCAATTTAATTAATTTGCGATTTGCCATAATCCAATTCCAATAGCAACCTTTAAAAAAGCTTAGAAAAAAAAAAGATTCTTCATCAAAAATATAAAAATAAATCCTATAAACATGGGTGCGAAAACGCATAGTTTTAAAGTTACAGGATGTGAAAACTTTAGGAAAGGCCTTTTGTAATAATCTTAAATACCAATATTTTTGTGGGGGGAATTTGCTGTAGGTAGCATATGCATCAGTGTTATTTTCAGTCAAATTTTAATAAAATGTAGTAATTAAAATTACATTAAATAAATAATTTATTAATTTTATTTTTACCAATTGTGATTAATAAAATTGCGTTTATCTCATCGAGGAGACCGAAATGGACAAAATGTCAAAATACAACTTTTAAGTGACACTAAATGACCTAAACACTTTTCTTAATAAGAGAGAAAAAGTCAGTGGCACACATGTTTTTTGAGAAAAATATTCCATACTTTTTTTAGCATTAAAATATGTCTCACTCATAGTAACTTTTACCTCAAAATTTGATTTGAAACGCTAAAAGTACTTGGAAGAAAATTATAATTTAAAAATATTAAGATTTTAACACCCTGTAGCTATGAAACAAAGCAGAATCGAACCTATGTTAATATGAAAAATAAATCTTATTTCTACGTGAGGAATCTCCCCACGAGAGATGGCACATGGTTTTTTGAAACACCCTGTACATCATTTTTTTGAGTGGGCACTTCGAATATGTACTTTAAGTGGAGTTCTTTGAGTAAATGCTCTTCCACATTCTTGACACTCATAAGGTTTTTCACCCGTATGAGTCCTGATGTGTTTCTTTAGAGTTGCACTTGCGCCAAAATTCTTCCCGCATTGTTCGCACTTGAACGGTTTGACACCGTTGTGTAGTAACATGTGACATTTGAGTCCCATTTTAGTTGTCAGTATTTTTCCACATAAATCGCACACACATTCTTGGCGAGCTCCATCTCGGTGCCATGCTGAAAAATGCCTCTCCTTTTTTCTTTGTGTGTCGAAGACACGTTCGCACTGGTCACATTTATATACGATTTTCTTGAAATTGGGATCGTGAGTTAGCATATGGTACTCCAAAGAAGTTTTAGTGCCGTATCTTTTACCACACTCCGCACAAAGAAATAATTTGTAGTGTTTAACAGCCATATGGTCCTTCAATTCACATTCCGAAATGAATTTTTTATTGCACTGTTCGCATTTCGTGACGTATTGGTTGTTGTGTCTCTTCATGTGCCGATCGAAACCATTTTTACTCGAAAATTTTTTCAAACAGATAACGCATTGGATTTTATTCATTGGATCGTGTAGTTTCAGATGAGCATTCAAATGACTGTTAAGTCTAAAGATCTTGGTACATTTCGGGCACTGGTAACTTCTTTCTGAGTGAACGGCTCTTGTGTGAACGGTTAATTGTTGTCTTGAATAAAAAAATTTTTCACATTGATCACAATGCAACAAATTGACTTTTGTTAATTCGTTTTCAGTGCTTTCAGTAATGCCATAAGATATATCAATAACTTCGTCTTTTAACTGTTCTTCGTACTTTTCAATACTGATCAACGCCCTTAAAGAGAAATCAATATGTCTTACTAAAACATTATAAACAAAAAAATTCTTAAAAACTATTCTTTAAACTTACAACAATTACACACAAAATAATATAGTCATAACTGGACTCTTAAATAACATGAAATATTTTGAAAAAAAGAAAAGTAATCCAGATCATCATAAATTTATGTACAGAGTGGCCCATTAGTGCGAGGAGTCCAATATGGCCGTTGTTATCGAATATAATATCGAAAAAAGTTTTATACAGATGTTGCATGGTTTATCCTAAATATATTTTGTTGTATACAAGCTATTATAATATCTAGAGCACAAAAAAGTAAAAAAAATAGTAAAAATAGTAAAAATAAAACAGCCCGGTGTTTTTGCCACACACCAATTTATACAGAAACTTAAATTAGTAAAAAGCACAATATTCAATCATATGTTCTATTTAAATTTTCATTTTTACTTGCGAGAACCCTTTGTGTTGTAATACTTTTATAAGTGTTTGGAGAGATGGAATCAAACACCTTAACGTCATGATTAAAGTCTCTATTAATGTTTCAAATACAGGCATTCACCGATGAACAGGTCATAGATTATGCTGAGTATGTCACAAATCAACAATCGTTGCAACACATTTCTTATTGCTACATATACAGAAAAGTCCACAGACTTCGGGGCATAGGAAAATCAAGTCCATTTAGCGTGTGTCCAAATTTTTTGCAATCAATTTTTTTGAAAACCAAAGTTTTCAAAAATGACAATTTTGTTTAGACTGACGTTTAATTTCACCTGACCTCTCGGTGAATGATTTCTTTTTATGGGGGTATCATTGCAATAAAAAAAGTAGTACAAGAATTAGTAGTCCCAGATACAACTCCTATAAGGATATCGAGAAGTGGATATCGTCGAACAATACAATTATGCCACCTAACTTTTTAGGCGTTACCATGAATTTGGTGATAATTGGTAGGTATACGTGGCGAAATAAAAATATAAAAAATTTACCTACCTTTTAAAAATGGGCAATTTTTCAAGTTTTTTTTTATTTTATTATAGACCAACAGATTAAATCATATTTTGTTGTACTACTTTTTTTTGATCGCAATGGTACATAAAATCTAAAATTTACGGCCATGAAGAAATTCAAAACTTGGAGCAGTTAAGGCAGAAAATATTTTATGATCGTTTGGGTTATTGTTTAATGCAAGAGGGAGGCATTTTTGAACAATTTTTGTAATTTTTTAAATTTCATTATCCTGTTTTTTTACCGTTTACCCATTACCTACCTTGACGAACATGGGAAAACAAAGGTCCTTTTCAGGACCACAAATATTTTTTGATTGATGAATTTGTTACTTTTATTTTTTTTTGGGATTAAAAAAATAAAAGTTGTTAATATAATACCAATTTAAAAGTGTTTTAGTAGTTTTAATACACACTATGTATTTATATTTACTTTAATATTCACCTTAAATGAGGGAATTTGATACAATTTTTGAATTTCAATAAAAAACCGTGTAAAGCGAAAATCGCGTATAACGAGGTTCAAATGTGATATATTAATCTTTATAGGTGACGTTCTTTCTCAACAACAGTTAAAGCCATAGAATATATTTTATTTTCCTTTTAATTATTAATAATATTTATGTTAATAATTTAAAATCAACAATTATATCACTTTAAATGTAACGTAATTTGTAGGTACCTTTTATAAAAAATATATGTACATGTCTGTGGTGCTTTTTACTCTTTTCAAAGCATGTAATTTAATTATTTCTTTGTTTTTGGCAATGGTGGGTACAGTTTATTCCGCTAAATTAAAATCGCGCCGCCATTACTAGTTATAGCGCACCATTCTCAATTCGATTTGTCATTTGTGACTGATTATTAAGCGTCAAACTTTAAGGTCCACGCTTACTAGTGGTTAGACCATTCTAACTGCAAATGAACGCGTGATATCAACCACGCGGCCTCTACAGCTGCGCCCACATTGTTCGCGAGCAGGCCGAACGAACACGCGAAACACGAAAAACATGGCAAACAGTCGAAGCGAGATGTTCGCGGCGCGACGCTCGCGGTGCTCCACGTGCTTGCGATCTCATAAAATGCCTGTTTCGACTGTTCGGCTCTGTCGCGGTACATCAAAAACACGCTTCGGAGCCATGCGAGCATACTTTACGGTGCGACGCAGGCGCGCGGCGCGGGCGTACCCATATCCATATTTATAGGAACCTTTTTCATATTTTTTGATGAGGAATCCATGATTACTTATTTAAAACTTTCGCAAGTTAATGATATTAAAGTGTTTTAAAGGTTGCTATTAGAATGAACGCAAATTAATAAAATTGCATTTATCTCACCAGGGAGGCAAAAATCGACAAAATATCAAGAGACAACTTTTAATCGGTATTAAACTGCTTACACCATTTCGCTAACAAGAGAAAAAAGTCAGTGGCGTACATGCCCTTTTTGGAAAAATATTCTAGTAATAACCCATATGCACGTCCCTGGTGAATATGCCGATACTTTTTTAGCTTTAAAATATGTCGCATTTACAGTAACTTTTACCCTCAAAATTTCATTCGAAACACTAAAAATACTTGGAAGAAAATTATAATAAATCGAAAAATTATTAAGATTTTAACATCCTGTAGCTACGACACAAAGCAGAATCGGATGTATGTTGATTTAAAAAATAAATCTTATTTTTACGTGAGGAATCTCCCCACGAAAGATGGCACGTTTTTTGAAACACCCTGTATATGTTATCTGGGTGTGTCCGTGTCTGACTTTTAAAAATTAGGATAAGTTTTAACAAGTAACAAATCTGCGTTCAGGGTAAGTCATTACTGTTTTATTTTTGTTGTGTCAAAACGTCATGAAATTACTTTGGTTCATCAATAAATAATAATTAATGGATTAAATCTCTAAAATATTTATTTACAACTTATTTCATAAGGTCAAAGAATAATTGAAACTAAAATATATCACTTTTTTGAGTGGATACTTCGAATATGTACTCTAAGTGGAGTTCTTTGAGCAAACGCTCTTCCACATTCTGGACACTCATAAGGTTTTTCACCCGTATGAGTCCTGATATGTTCCTTTAGAGTGGCACTTGTGCTAAAATTTTTCCCGCAGTGTTCGCACTTGAACCGTTTGACACCGCTGTGTACTAACATGTGAAATTTGAGTCCCCCCGTTTGATTCGTCACTATTTTTCCACATACATCGCACACAAATTCTTGGCGACCTCCATCTCGGTGCCATGTTGAAACATGCCTTTTCTTTTTTCTCTGCGTGTCGAAGACACGTTCGCACTGGTCACATTTGTATACGATTTTTTTGAAATTGGGATCGTGAGTTAGCATATGGTAGTCCAAAGAATTTCTAGTTCCGTATCTTTTACCACATTCCACACAAAGAAATAATTTGTCGTGTTTAACAGCCATGTGTTTATTGAATTCATGTTCCGTAATGAATTTTGTATTGCACTGTTCGCATTTTGCGACGTATTGCTTGTTGTGTCTTTTCATGTGCAGATCGAAACTGTGTTTACTCGATAGTTCTTTCAAACAGATATCGCACTGGATTTTATTCATCGGATCGTGCATTTTCAGATGCTTATTCAACTGGCTGTTAAGTTGGTAGATCTTGGGACATTTCGGGCATTGGTAACGTTTTTCTGAGTGAACGCCTCTTGTGTGCCCGGTTAATTGTTGTCTTGAATAAAAACTTTTATCACATTGATTACAAGGCAACAAACTGGCTTTTGTTAATTCGTATTCAGTGGTTTTCGTAATGCCATATGATGTATCAGTAACTTCGTCTTTTAACTGCTCTTCGTATTTTTCGATTTTGATCAACGCCCTTAAAGAAAAATTAATATGTATTACTAACACATTATAAACAAAAAATGCTAAAAACTATTCTTTAAACTTACAACAATTACACACAAAATAGTATAATCATCTCTGGACTTCTAAATAACACGAAATATTGTGAACTAAAAAAAAAGTATATACTATAAATTAAACATAAAAAATGAATTAAACATTACAATTAAACATTTTGATTAGATAGATATGAAACTGATATAATAAATTTGAAAATGATTTTTGTGCCGAAGGCAAAGCCGAAGGTTAAACAGAAACTGTGTTTTATGATATTTTTATATCAAATTTTTAAATAAATACAAAGTTCCCAAATTTATCATACCAGTCAATTATCTACAGTTCATACTAAATAAACTTTTAGTCACGTGATTAAGCTTGACCGGCACAGCGTTGCCTCCTTTGATATATTTTCTTTTAATCAAAATATTTTATGAAACAAAAATAAATTAATTATAAATACACCTATAAACAGTTAATATTTATATCAACAAAACTCACCTTCTTAACAGCACTTAAGAGAAAAAAAAAGTATTCTTCATCGCTACCGATCGCTATTTAGTTACAGAGTTCCAGCCCAGATTACGCCACTATATTCTACGTAAAAAGCAGGGTTGGCATGATTTAAATCCTTTGAATAAGAAGACTAAGGAAGGAGCATATCAAAAATCTTAGGTACACCGCGATGGGCCTCAAATATGGCCGACTTAAATTCCGGTTTATCAGTGTCGTTCTAATTTTATTTAAAAAATGTAAAACTATGATGTAGGGTAGACGTGGGGTAGACTCAATAATTTGTTGTTTTATGTTACGTTGTGAATAAATGTTGGTAGTTATTAAAATTGTTATAAAATATATAATTCTAATAAAAATAGATAAGTTATAATAAGTATTTATTAACACAAACATCCGATACGCTACTGAAGCAGGTAAGTCAAATTAACGTATCTAAATTCTTTGACATCTAATCTTTGACAAGTAATAAATAAAAGCTAAAATGCAAGAAAAATATATAATTTAGTTAATTTAAGTGAATTTCATAAATGATCGGTTTACTACACGTATGTATATTATATAGTCACTTACTAGCGAAAAGTTGTTCCATTATTTCACTCAATTTTTGCCGAGATCTACCGCACGCTACACAACCAACTATTTTAGAATCTTTTTCGATAAATCGGGATAGTGTCACTGTTAATTTAAGTTCTGCCACAATTTCCATCTAGATTTACTACTTTATACAACTATCAGTAGTAGAATAAATAATAAATAACATAAAATAAGCTCCGTAAAGACTGACAAATCCACAAAATTTCAAATCAAATTCAAATGTGTCAAATGAATCGTCAAACAGAACTGTCAAGGATCCCCACCCTAGAGTGCTTTTATGGCGCTTTTTCCGCACACCAAGCATGAATACATGGATAGCATTATGCTCCTTCCTTAGTCTTCTTATTCAAAGTCTAAATCAAATGATTTAAATCATGATTTCAATCAAGTGATTTTTTTTTTATTTTAATCATGTGATTTAAATCAAAAAAATCAACTTATTTAAAACTTTGTTATAAATCGAAAAATAACTGTAAAAGTTATAAAAATGTGTCCTAGAAAACTATAAAAAATATTTCTATGACAGACAGGTATACCCTATATAATCAAATAAAATATTACACTTGCTATAGTAACGTTTAAGTACTTTTAATAAATCGAAAAATGATTGTAAATAATAATCTACATCAAACATTACAAATAATTTTAATCAATTTCAAATGTTGAAAATAATATAGTAGTAGTAATAATAAAAAGTAGTATTTTGTAAGTAATTATATATCGAGCAACAATTTGTACACTCGTTCAATTTTACACTTAATATCTGTTTAATAATATATTTTTGTACTTTTGTGCTTGGGTATAAAAGCGTTTTACTTTTATGCCTAGGCGTTAAAATGACAAAAATGAATACTTTTGTGACGTTTGACAAAAAAGCCTTTTGATCTAAGCGAGCGACTTTTTTGTGAAACATATTGGTGACCGATGTGGAAATATGACACGCCCTGTAGAATTGTTAATGTTATCGGTAGAATTACGAAGATTTAGCAATTTAGGATAGTACTTTAATTGGAAATAAGTCCTAATTCTTTGGAAATCCGATTTAAATAATGTTTTCTATTAAAATCAAAAAAATCTGATTTAAATAAAAAAAAAATCTGATTTAAACCAAAAAAACCTGATTTTTTTGATTTTTTTTTAAAAAATCATAATTTTTTCCAACCCTGGTAAAAAGTTCCACAATAAACAGTTTTCACCTTCTCGATACCTTTAACAATAACAGAGATACAGGGGGAGTCCCAAATTGCAAAATTTTCACAAAGACCCTGTAGCTCAGAAGATGGCTATGAAAATTTTGTTTACGAAATCTTTCATTTGACAAACACAGAGGGACAGGTATGTGCAAACCGCACCCTTCTATCTTCACTAATAACGGAGATACCGTATGATTTCAACCAAAATGGGGCACCCTGTATGTAGAGGTATAGTTTTTTTATTAAAATAAACAGTTGTTTGGATAGTTCGTATACCGTCCAAACAAGCTCTATAACCTAGTTGAGTAATCGTAACTAGGGATGTGCCGGAACGGAATTTGGTTCGGATTACCGGAACCGGATTAAGGTTGATTCTCACGGTACAAATATCCTATCCTTTTCCTGACATTGGTAATATTGCTAGACAATAATTGCCAAGTCCAGCCAGTAGTGTCAATTCGATACATTTGTTTTCTGAAACTGGAAACATACAGGGTTGTTCACCACATACGACACGGAGTACTGTAGCTAAACAATTAGATTTTTACAAATTGATTTGGATTCGTTGAAGGACTATTAGAGGTACAATTTAAAAATTATTTTACAATCCAATATAGTCCCAAATAAGTAAAAAATATTATAGTTGTATTTTTTTAAATGGAACACTCTGTATATTTTTATATTTTTAGATTCTACGGTTGAAATAAAGGTAAATTTGATTAAGGTTTATCATTCTTAAACCTTACCGTTTTTGAAATAAATTCAATTTTGTGAAATTTCAATAAAAAATTTAAGGCTTTATTTCTCCAAGGGTATTAAAGGTTTTAATAGTAAATATTTACTGACGATTACTTATTGATCAGATATTGTGTTGCAATAATAAAAAGTATACTACCTTATACAGAGTGTCCAAAAATTATATCAAATAATTACTAGCTTTAAACGGCAATAACTTGTTTAATTTAAATAGAACCCCCTATATATTTTACGAGAATCTGATGCTCAATTTAATTATCTATCAAAATGTATTATATAATTTTTTACCTATCTCTTCAAGTTTTCGTAGAAAATGCATTTACAAAATATACAAGTGGTAAAAATAATAATATCACAAGCCCATTTGTTTACATAAAAAAAAAGTATTTAAATCTTTATAAAAGAGTATACCAATTATTACTAATTATTAATATACTAGCATTATTTCCGCCCAAAAATTAGTTAATTACATACTTAATTGTTTTAATTAATAAATTAATTATTCTAAATAAATGTGGATTTGACTCAGAAATCAATACAATAATAAGTTATGAAAATGAACGTCTCTGTTGTTATAAATAAGCATTTGTCAAAAAATGAAATAAGATTTACAAGGTGTTAATTTTTACCAGACTGTCTAATACAATAATATAAAAATACATACAAAATTCAGTTTTTTAGTATTTGGAGCAATTATTATTAATCAACCAAAACGGTCAATTAATGTAGTTTGAGTACTGGGATCATATTAATTGGTCCCCTTTAACAAAAAATATTTAAACAATTTTTTTATCTTTTTTTATGAAATAAGCGAACTATATCGATAATATTAGCATCTGTACTATTTGAAAATTTGTTACACCTTTAAAAATATCTAAAATGTCAATATTCCATGGGTATAGGTAATATAAATCAGGTCTAAATTATAAGAAAATGCATTTTCTACGAAAAGTTGAAGAGATAGGTAAAAAATGGTATAATACAATTTGATAGACAATTAAATGATGCATCTGATTCGCGTAAAATATACAGGGTGTTCCATTTAAATTAAACAAGTTATTGCCGTTTAAAGCTAGTAATTATTTGATATAATTTTTTCGACACTCTGTATAAGGTAGTATACTTTTTATTTTTCCAACACAATATCTGATCACTAAATAAACTTCAGCAAATATTTATTATTAAAACCTTTAATACCCTTGGAGAAATAAAGCCTTACATTTTTTACTGAAATTTCACAAAATTGAAATTATTTCAAAAACGGTAAGGTTTAAGTGTGATAAACCTTAATCAAATTTACCTTTATTTCAACCGTAGAATCTAAAAATAGAATAATATACAGTGTGTTCCATTTAAAACAATACAACTATAATAATTTTTACTTATTTGGGACACTTGTCTTGTAAAAATATTTTTAAATTGTTCCTCTAATAGTCCCTCAACGCACCCAAAACTTACAATTTGTAAAAATCGAATCGTTTAGCTACAATACTCCGTGTCGTATGTGATGAACAACCCTGTATACGTTGACAACAGGTCTAGGTTAACCGCGAAAAATGCGGAAAAGTAACTTTTTTTTCATCATAATTTAGTACAAATTAATTTTGATTATGAGATATAAAGTATTCTACGTTTAAATATTATCCTTTAATGTTACTGTGTATTTCAACGTTTACAAATAAAGATTTAAAATATTTATGTCAAGGATTGATATTATAAAGTCTACTTCTCTACTTGATTGAATAAAACACCATTTTAAACAACTAGGCTGACATGCTGGTAATCGTTTTCATTTTCATTGCAATTCAAACTGATTCTTACAAATAGATTTTGGATCCAATCATTTGTTTTATTTTAATGTCTTAGATTACTGACCACAACACACAAGCACCGTTAAATACATTTCTTTAGATTTTTACTAAAATTTAATTGGATTTGCTGATGCGGTCGGATCAGTAGTTCCGGTATTTAGGTCGGATCAGCCGGATTTAGTGGTAGATACCGCCGGATAATCTGCTCCATCCCTAATCGTAATATATACGAGATCATTTTTTTGAATGGATACTGCTAATATGTACTTTAAGTGGATTTTTTTGAGCAAATGCTCTTCCACATTCTGGACATTCATAAGGTCTTTCCCCCGTATGAATCTTGAGGTGTTGCTTTAGATTGTCACTTGTCCTAAAATTCTTTTCGCAGTGTTCGCACTTGAACGGTTTGACATCTTTGTGTACTAACATGTGAAACTTGAGTCCGTTTTGATTAGTCAGTATTTTTCCACATAAATCGCACATATATACTTGGCGACCTCCATCTCGGTGCCACTTTAAAAAATGCCTTTTCTTTGATTTCTGCGTGTCGAAGACACGTTCGCACTGGTCACACTTGTATACGATTTTTTTGAAATTGGGATCGTGAGTTAGCATATGGTAATCCAAAGAATGTTTAGTGCAGTATCTTTTACCACACTCCACGCAAAGAAATAATTTGTCATGTTTAAAAGCCATATGGTTCTTGAATTCGCGTTCCGAAATGAATTTTGTATTGCACTGTTCGCATTTCGCGACGTATTGCTTGTTGTGCCTCTTCATGTGCTGATCGAAACAATATTTTCTCGAAAATTCTTTCAAACAGATATCGCACTGGATTTTATTCGTCGGATCGTGTAGTTTCAGATGCTTATTCAATTGGCTGTTAACTTTGTAGTTCTTGGGACATTTGGGGCATTGGTAACGTTTTTCTGAGTGAACGTTTTTTCTGTGACCGCTTAATTGTTTTCTTGACTTAAAACTTTTTTCACATTGATCACAATGCAACAACAAATTGGCTTTTGTTAACTCGTATTCAGCGGTTTTAGTAATGCCATACGATATATCAATAGCTTCGACTTTTATATCCTCTTCGTATTTTTCGATATTCACGAATGCCCTTAAAAAGAAATTGTTGTCTTAAAAAAATAGTCTTTAAACTACAAAAATTAAACACAAAATAATATAGTCACCTCTGGACTCTTAAATAACGTGAAACATTTTGAACTATAAAAAAGTCATCAAGCATAGCTAAATTTATGTACAGGGTTGTACACCACATACGACACGGAGTATTGTAGCTAAACTATTAGATTTTTACAAATTGTAAGTTTTGGGTTCGTTGAAGGACTTAGAGCTACAATTTAAAAATATTTTTACAAGATACGGAGTGTTCCAAATAAGTAAAAAATATTATAGTTTTATTTTTTAAACGGAACACCCTGTATATTATTCTATTTTTGGATTCTACGATTGAAATAAAGATAAATTTGATTAAGGTTTATCACACTTAAACCTTACCATTTTGAAATATTTTCAATTTTATGAAATTGCAGTAAAATTTTTAAGGCTTCATTTCTCCAAGGGTATCAAAGTTTTTAATACTAAATATTTACTGAAAATTATTTATTAATCAGATATTATGTAGCAATAATAAAATTTTTACTACCTTATACAGAGTGTCCAAAATTTTATATTAAATAATTACTAGTTTTAAACGACAATAACTTGTTTAATTTAAATGGAACACCCTGTATATTTTAGGAAAATTAGATGTACAATTTAATTGTCTATCAAATTATATTATACCATTTGTTACCTATCTCTACAAGTTTTCGTAGAAAATGCATTTTCTTATAATTTAGACCTATACCCATGGAATATTGAAATTTCAGATTTTTTAAAGCAACGTACATATATGTACAAAATATACAGGTGGTAAATATCGCAAACCCATTGATATACAAAACAAACTATTTAAATCTTTGTAAAAGAGTATACCAATTAAATATACCACCATTATTTCCGACCAAAAATTAGTTAATTACTTTAGGTTAGGTGTTACTTTTTACTAGTGTCTAATACACACACAAAATTCAGTTTTTCAGTTTTGGAGCAATTATTATTAATCAACGTAAACAGTCAATTAATGTAGTTTGAATACTGGGATCATATTAATTGGTCCTCTTTAACAAAAAATATTTAAACAGTTTTTTATTTTATTTTTTAATGAAATAAGCTAGAAATAATACTCTTTGAAAATTTGTTACATCTTTAAAAATAATCTAAAATGTCAATATTCCATATAGATATATATATATATATATATATATATATATATATATATATATATATATATATATATATATATATATATATATATATATATATATATATATATATATATATATAGATATAGTGATTAATGAGGTCTAAGTTATAAGAAAATGGATTTTCTACGAAAACATGAAGAGATGGGTAAAAAATGGTATAATACAATTTGATAGACAATTAAATTGTGCATATGATTCACGTAAAATATACAGGGTGTTCCATTTAAATTAAACAAGTTATTGCCGTTTAAAGCTAGTAATTATTTAAATAAATTTTTGGACACTCTGTATAAGTTAGTAGAATTTTCATTATTGCAACACAATATCTGATCAATAAATAATCTTCAGTAAATATTTAGTATTAAAAACTTTGATACCCTTGGAGAAATGAAGTCTTAAGATTTTTACTGCAATTTCATAAAATTGAAAATATTTCAAAAACGGTAAGGTTTAAGTGTGATACACCTTAATCAAATTTACCTTTATTTTAATCGTAGAATCTAAAAAGAGAATAATATACAGGGTGTTCCATATAAAAAAAATAAACTATAATATTTTTTACTTATTTGGGACACTCTGTATCTTGTAAAAATATTTTTAAATTGTAGCTCTAATAGTCCTTCAACGAACCCAAGGCTTACAATTTGTAAAAATCTAATCGTTTAGCTACAATACTCCGTGTCGTATATGGCGAACAACCCTGTATATGGTACGGTTAAGGTCCGAAATAAAGTTAATCTCAATATTACCCGATTAATCTCGAGAATAACACAAAACAAAACAACCAAAAACAAAACCATACCAAACATTAACTTGTTAATATCGACTTTAACCGAATATCGAATTTCAACCGTAATATATATTATGAAGCAAAAAAAATGTAAGTTTACAGGAGGTATATTTGAAGATTTCCAGTATCATGGTAAATATCTCTACTTGTCGAACATATTATTATCACCTACAATCTACCTTAATATTTCTGAATACCGGTATTAACGAAAATAATTTGAGTATATGTTATGGTTAAAGTCCGATGTCGACATCGGATAATAATACACATCGGTTGTGTGTTATTCTCAGGATTAACCGGGTAATGTCGATATTAACCGAATATCAGTGTCTATATCAATGACAATTGCAGACCCAGTGGTATTTTGTCAAAATTTAAAGGAACAGTTACGTATCTGCGTTTTATTCATACGACCAGTGGCGGACTAAGCCTGTCGGGGGCCCGGGGCGGCAAACCTAAATGCGTGGCCCCCGGTCTGCATATTTTGTAAAGATTGAATGACGTATGAATAATAGTTGATAAATTCAAGTATTTATATACTGTACTAATTGTAATAAAAATCGATATATATATATATATATATATATATATATATATATATATATATATATATATATATATATATATATATATATATATATATATATATATATATATATATATATATATATATACTACTACTGGCAAAGGAATATTAGCAATAGGAGGTTTTTTCAATGCGATAAAAAAAAAGATGGTAAGGCTGCAAAATACACTGCAGTGCAACAGAGACGGATAAAGTGTCTTTTCCCTACCATCGTATAGCCAAAGTCAAAATCCTAAATCTTCTAATCCCATTATCTTGCCTACTTAATGAAATATTAAATAAAGTACGAAACAATTTTACGAATGTTTTCTCTAGGCACATAACTTCTTTCTAAAACGAAAAGTAACATGCAAAACTTTGATATCATTTCTAAAATAGCAAGTGCAATTCTATGAAATGGCAATACTGTACGATCTTCCTAGCAGTCGCCCCGACACAGTCGGTCGGCGGCGGCGCTTCACAAAGCCGCGGCTGTGACAAAGGAATTAGGCCGAAAAAAACTTTATAAGGAGTAGACGAACAGGGTTGCCGGGTTTGTTAGATTATAATTCCATACGAGAACAAAATTCTCGGTAGATCTTCAACAAAAATTAAAAGTACAGAAACGAAATAAAATATAATATTTAAGTCCAAAATTAGCATTCCTATGTGTCGTAATAATAGATCACTCAAATAAAATACAAATATAATAAATATAACAAGAATTAGAAATAGCTAGGTATATTATTTAATATTAAAAAAAATATTGAATTAAATAATATTAATATATTAATAAAAACATATAAAACTATAACAAGTAGGGATAGCAGTCACAAATTAGTGTAGCAGTCACTTTTTACCTTTGTACAAATTTTGATCAGTGATATCTAAAATTAATTTCATTTCAATGGGAAAGCTGTAGCAACTCTCAACTCTATTTTTCATATTAATATATTTTTTGACGGGAAAATCACTAAAATATTTGTCCGAATTTAGGTTGTTTCTTAACTTAAATTTTGTTTTTTGTTTACATTTTTTGGGGAAAATATGGGTTCAACTTTAGTAGATGAATGAAATAAAATCTTTTCAAAAGATATCAACTTCTTCGGGCATGTCGCCAATACCGCGCCTAATAAGGAGTAATAAGGAGTAATAAGGATTTTTAGGAATATCTCTGTAACTCTGCAACTAGACAGAACGATGACCTGTATGTGTGTTATTACTAAATAAAATTTAATGAAACAATAATAAAGTCAAATTATACAGATTCCAACACGGCAGTCGCTTAATTTTTAGTCAAATAAGTCAGCTTTTTATAAGTGCTTCTATTGTAAAAACTAAAGACGCAGTTGAATATATCGTTAGATTTTTCTTTAAATCGGTAGATCGGTAGCTTACAGACGAAACCGGTAGACCTGGCAACTCTGTGATGAACTGACGGGAGTCAGAATAGCGAGGTGCGGAGGCGCGGGAAGGGAAATAAAATAATGGCGATAAATAAAGGGCAGGGAGATGGGTATCATGAGTGGATGGGAGGTGGCGGAATTTCCAAAATTTGTTATCTTATTGGAGTTTGTCTAAGTAGACAGTCGTAGTGGAAGTGGAAACGGGGAAGTTGTTGTCCATCTCTGTTTAAGCATAGACTTTTTATAGGCGTTTCATTCCAATGCATGTAATTCCTATGCCTAGAGATCCATTGCCGGGCCTGTATATATATATATATATATATATATATATATATATATATATATATATATATATCTATTATTTCTGTGACACCCTATATATATATATATATATATATATATAGGGTGTCACAGAAATAAGTGCAAGTATTTTAAGGGGTGGTAGAAAAAAGAAACATATTTTTTCTTTATCGTTTTTCAAATCCAAAATAACGGAGTTATTTTACTTTGAAAATATACAAAGAAAAATTTTGCTAAAATTTTGAGAACCACTGGATCTTTTCTGGATTTTCTTTCTTGTAAATTTAATCTAATACCTATGTTGTCATATTAACAAGAAATTATGTTTTTTTAACTAAAAACTAAAAAAATTCCCGAAGTTTTCAATTGTTTTTTCGCGAAAAAAAACCCTGATAGGCGTGTTTCTGGGGTTGAACTATACTACCAGTTAAAATACTTGTACTTATTTCTGGGACATCCTGTATATTACAGTCAGTATGTCCCCGGATTGTCTTTACAAGAGGAAAAACTTTCTAATTATTGACTTTTTGAAAAAAATGCGTTCTTCATAAGAATTTTTGCTTGTTGTAAAATGGCGTTTATAATTTTCTAAATATCCATACCGTATTAGAAAAAATAAAAAAAACATAAAAATGTAGTTTTTTAATGTAATTTTTCCCCAAAAAAAATCCTAAGAAAACTAAAAGTCCTAAAAATTAAAACGCTATGATAATATAATTTCGATTTAATTTTTTGATAGATCGTTATAATTAATTTTGATTAACGTCATATTTTATGATGTTAAATTATCACATTTTCCGATAACTATTATCACCCTTTCCGTAGCATTGAACTAAATAAATTTTGTGCTTCTTTAACATTTTAAAACAGCAAAAAATATAACTTTAATTAAAATTCTGTCAATAATAATCTATCAAAAAATGAGAACGAAATTATATTACCATAGAAAGGCGTTTTATTTTTACTAGTTCAAAAATTCAACTACATTTTCATGTTTTTTTATTATTTTTCTCTAAAACGGTATGGAAATTTGGAAAAGTATAAACAGGAATTACCATTTTAGAACAAGCAAACATTTTTATGAAGACAATCAGCGGACATACTGTAGATATAAATATGTTATTCACGGCAGTGTCGTTTTTATAATAATACATTTAAATTGAAAAACGAATGCAATTTGACGTAATAAAACAATCCCCGAGCGAATGATTGCATATATTTAATGGCAATTTATGATGACAAAGTGATGGGAATACCGGTTCCACATATAAGCCGCGTTACTTTCGCGACCGTTCCAGGTAAATACCGCGATTTTGTAAGGGGCCCCTGACAAAATCGCGGTATACTCCTATATAGGTCCAAGAATAAATAATAATTATTCGAATATAAAAAATAATAATTATTCGATATTCTAAACAAAGAAAATTACCGCTTGATTTAATTTCGTAAATAGAAAAATGCCATTGACAATTATTGGGGCCTAATAATTGATAATTAAGTAAATATCTGCTTCCATTGATACCTACTGTGTTTAGTTTGCGTATACTTATGGTTTGCATACACTAACTACAAATTGCTTTATAACTACTGAACACATATTGGCCTGTTTGCCAGTTGAATAAAAAATTACTTATTAAGATTTGGAGGCCCCCTAAAAGAAGGGGACCGGGGCGGACCGCCCCTTACGCCCCCTAGTCCGCCACTGCATACGACCAATTGCACACACATGTTTGGAAACTGTTACTTTTATGCGCACAGTATACGTGGGAAGTGAAGCACGTTGACAACGCATTTTAGGCAAAAATTCGGAATTCTGTCAATGCATGTGCGAACTAATACACAAATAAGACACTTATCACTCTTTTTAATACTACACATTTATTTTTTTTAAATTTACCAAGAAAATTATTCTCTCACACATCGTTGTCGCAAAGTATACACATCATGTCACTTTATTTCTTACTAAATGGCTACACATACATAACATAATGTTTTTTTTAACAGTACGCTAGGTGTATTATGGCGTAAGGCGTATTAAGGTAAGCTAGGCGTAATTCCTCCTGCAGGAGCCCAATAATTTTTTCATTTAAAAAAGCCCAAAGATATTTAAACTCAAGAAATACAATTGTTTACCTTTCTCCTTCATCAGCCTTTATTCTATCCTTATTTTCCCATCTCTCTTACACCGAAAACATTTGCCAGATTTACCTGTATGTTGGTATTAGTATTCGATTAAATACCACAACCAATTATTAAGTAATAAATAATTTCGTTATATTTTATCAACTACATTAATTTGCTAACGTCAATTTTTTCATTTAATGCTTTACTGTTTTAAATTTTATAATGGAATAAAAATATCATGGTCGTGTTTCCTTTAATAATAATAAGCAGTTTGGCAACGTCAGTTTTTCGAAATATGCCGGCGTAGTACAAGGTATTTCGAGGACGAATGGAAAATCCTAGATTCTCCTTTTGCGATGTTGCTATGCCGCCGATCAAGCTCCATATTCTTTATTTGCAGTATTATAGTATTTTTGCGTTATTTTGCGGACTTCTGTGGACATTATTTTGAAAATATGGTTCATTCATGTATTGTGTACAAGAGAGTGTATCATTTAAATACAAATTTAACTTTTCACCGGTAAATACAAATAAGTAGGGTTAGGTATATTACTATATCCTATTCTCTGTAGATCAGAGGCGTACCTAGACATAAAAAATAGCAGATCTCTAAATGATATTTTTAGGTTTATTTTTTAAATCATATATTTATTATGTTTTTTAAATTAAATATTTATTAATTAAATTATTTGTAGGAAAAAGGTACATGGTACATACTAATTACCAATAAGTTAATAACAATTTCTCTTTACCTTTTAAGAAAGGGTATTGAATGTTAACAATTAAATTTAAGTTCTATAAACCGCCTGTAATTTATAAAAAAACATCTATTTTCGAAAAACCGTACTTTCTTATAAGAATAAATCTAATCTGGGTACCTACTTGGGTTTGACAAACCATTACCTACCTTTTGTGAAAAATTTATTAGGGTGTACCAAAGATGGAATTTTGCGGCCTTACTTTTTTTGTTGTCGTTATAATTTTATACAGATTTTGTTTTAAATTTTGGTTGCTAAAATAATAATAAATGGACATCTTTTGACATACATATAATTAATGTTCTTATTACATGAATTTTATGACTTTCTTACATTTTATTGTATTGAAATTCTTTGCACATGCAAGTTTTATTATTTATAAACAATATGAATTTTCCTTTGCAAACCAGAGAAAAAAACTAAATATTTTTTTAAGCTAAGAACCGTTTACTAAACAATCACCATTGTATTTTATTTATGATTTTGTAAAATTATCGCTAGACTTTTCTGATGTGACTGTGTATTATAATATCAAATAATTTTGTTAAGATATACACATACCGTATGATCGAATAAAAACGGCGTCCAGTTGGCTTGGAAATGACGATCGATGGCATTTCCTATATAAATTTACATATAAAATGACAGCGATCTTCATTTCATAGCCATCGCTGACGCCGCGCCGTTTTTATTCGATCATACGGTATAATATACATCTTATATTTTCAGTTCTGATTTACTGTGTTTGAAACATCCCTAAAATGAAAGTTAAGGTAAATAAATGTTGAATTTTCTTACTTCTTATTCCCTCATTAATGAACAATTGTGAACTAATAAAAATTATAAGGCACATTTTAAATTTTATTGACTGTTTTTTATTGTAGCTGTAAAATTCATATATATAATAATAAAGTTTTTATTATTTTATATATAAAATATTGTGTTATTAGGTTAAAATAACTATTTTATTTTGTTATTGCTAATAGAGGGAATCTCATTCGCCGGAGACGAACAAGGTTTGGAACAAGATATTGAAACTGCATTTACTAATACACTTAAAATTTGATATTTTATTTAATAAAATAACGCTTATTAATTTTTTAATCGTTATTCTTATGTGAAAAGCCATCTTATAATAAAAAATTATGCCGGTTTATATTTTATTTCGCTATCCTCCCTCAACTTATTTCTTTTACAATGTGACAAATATGTAAGATGTAAGTTTTATTATTATTTTAATTTATTAAACAATTATTTTAATTTCCTTAAAATACTGTCGGTCGTGTACTGTCGGCACGCCACTGGAAATTGACCTCAAACGTCTAATCTTTGTACACAACTACATTGTTGCCATCGAGCCCCCTATTTCCTTCTCTATCCATTCTCTCTTGCACTCGTTGATTTTCGCAAACCAATATGTGTTGAAGCTTTAGAGAGTTTTATGATATCTCTCGAGTTTAAATATCTTTGCATGCGCCGGAAAATTTTTCGTGTAGTTTTTTAATAAATTAATTTTGCTAAAAAAATTGCAATATGAATTCCGATTTATGGTTAATAATTTCGAGTAACAGTTCCTTTTGTGTCGACACAATTTTTTTTTGTGCTATTTGACGCAAAAGAAGGGCCTGGTAACGTAACAACGACGTCACTTAGAACACATTTCCATCGAAGGAATAAAATGGTCACTGGGGACGTTGATTAGGGAAACGTAAGTAGTCTTCGTGAATAGTATCGGACTAAATTTGATCCGATATCAGTGAGTAAAGCTTATTATTCACAGTAGATGAAATAAATAAATTATCATGACTTATGTTATGCATTTATTAATAACTTCATTACTTTTTCAAAAGCACTTTGATAATAAACGAATAACAGACGCAAAAGCTGGTTGACAAGGTCCAAGTACTTGGGTCAAGTACACTTTTATGCTGCAGTGAAAGTATACTTATATGGATGCATCTAAGTAACTAAGCTGACGAACCCTTCTAATTCGACTTGGATCAAACAGCTAATACGAGTCAAGCAGCGTAAAAGTGAGAGACGCACTGGCTCCATTGAAGTATGCTTGTATTGGCAGCATCCAAGTGCACTTGATCTAAATAAACTTGGACAGTGTCAACCCGCTTAAAAGGTACATAATCAATAACAATTTCGAAATAACTATTATATTGGATTGAAAATACTGGAAAAACGATGTATTTTTTCTTTATTTATTTTTATGCATTATACAGGGTGTCAAAAAATTGTGTATCTAACTTCGGTGAGTAATTCTAAACAAAAAGTTCCTATAAACATACGCCGTAAAATACATCCCGAGGAAGTTACAGACGTCAAAACGGTAAATAAAAATAATATATTTTGTGTTTATTTTTAAGAACATGCATGGAAAACCAATTTTTGATACTCTTAAACACATTTTTATGCCAAATCGAATGGCGATGGTGTAAAATTCCGTAACAGCCTTGAAAGGGTACTTTCCATTAGGGTAGAAAGTACTATTGGTGGTCCTTCCTTTATCCTTAACAGGAAAAAATATATATTATAAATACAGTAATTTCAACAAAAGATATAAAAAGCTAGGACTTTTTTATGTAAAAAAGGTGTGTTTGCTTAGTTCGAAACTGTAAACCTTTGTTTGTAATGCTTGTAATAAAAAGCGTTTAAAGGTTACGATGCATCGATTTTAGTAATATCAAAATAATGAGACAAAAAACGGCGTCAGCGATGGCTATGAAATGAAGATCGCTGTCATTTTATATGTAAATTTATATGGGAAATGTCATTGATGTTCATTTCCCAGCCAACTGGACGCCGTTTTTTTCGATCATACGGTAGTTATTTCACTGAAATAATAAATTTGGGAAATTTTTATTTTTTTAAATTAGTCATATTTTTTTCTGCAAAAAAATGATGATAAAACAGTTTTTGTTAAACTTTTGGTACAAAAACATTTCAAATTTATGATCTCAGTCCAATAACTATTTGTCAACATGTTTAATTTATGTCAGTGATGACAGGTATTGATAATTTCGATTCCAAATATCTCGAAAACCATTACTCGTAGCAATTTTTACCAAGAGACCTTCTTCACGTAAAAAACGTCGTAAATGTTTATTTTTTTACTCAGTAGTTTTATACAGGTACGGACGAAAAGTTATTACTCTTCAAACATGTCACAAAACTCCCAGACACCAATTTTAATCCAAATATTGACATTACTTCAGAAATTATTTGGAAAAAATTGATATAAAAATGAAACTTCCACACCCTGTATCTCCGAAACTAAGCATTTTAGGACATACATTTATAAGAACGTTTTTACTTATTTTTATCTGCAGAACATGCTGCCGTAGTTTCCGGAATACAGTTCGGACCACCCTGTATATAAAAAAAATTATAAAATTTTACACAGAATCTAAAAATAAAATAAAAAATATGTTATATCCGCTACACTTGTTTGAAGCATCCTGTATACTCTATAATAATTTTAATATGAGTATCTTAACCTTCCCTATAACTTTTGTATTTAACATTTTTTTGTAAATCTCGAAACAAATGAGATAATGGTCTTTACTCTACCGTTGACTCGCCCTGTACACGTATTATTTCTCATTAAAATAAACGATTGTTTGGATAGTCTGTATACTCTGCAGACAAGCTATAACTTAGCTGAGTAGTCGTAACGTGAAACTCATTTTTTTGAGTGGATACTTTGAATATGCATTTTAAGTGGATTTTTTTGAGCAAATGCTCTTCCACATTCTGCACATTCATAAGGTCTTTCACCTGTATGCGTCTTGATGTGTTGCTTTAGTGTGTCACTTTTGCTAAAATTCCTCCCGCAGTGTTCGCACTTGAACGGTTTGACACCGTTGTGTAGTAACATGTGACGTTTGAGTCCCATTTTAGTCGTCAGTATTTTTCCACATAAATCGCACATAAATTCTTGGGGACCTCCAACTCGGTGCCACTTTAAAAAATGCCTTCTTTTGATTTGTGCGTGTGGAAAACACACCTTCGCATTGGTCACATTTGTATACGTTTTTTGAAATCGGGATCGTGAGTTAGCATATGGTAATCCAAAGCATTTTTAGTGCTGTATCTACTACCACACTCCACGCAAAGAAATAATTTGTTATGTTTAACGGCCACGTGTTTCCTCAATTCATATTCCGCAATGAATTTTGTATTGCACTGTTCGCATTTCGTGACGTATTGCTTGTTGTGTCTCTTCATATGCAGATCGAAACAATGTTTATTTGAAAATTCTTTCAAACAGATATCGCACTGGATTTTATTCGTCGGATCGTGTAGTTTCAGATGCTTATTCAATTGGCTGTTAATTTTGTAGTTCTTGGGACATTTGGGGCATTGGTAACGTTTTTCTGAGTGAACGCTTTTTCTGTGACCGGTTAATTGTTTTCTTGACTTAAAAACTTTTTCACATTGATCACAATGCAACAACAAATTGGCTTTTGTTAACTCGTATTCAGCGGTTTTAGTAATGCCATACGATATATCAATAGCTTCGACTTTTATCTCCTCTTCGTATTTTTCGATATTCACGAATGCCCTTAAAAAGAAATTGATGCCTTAAAAAAAAATAGTCTTTAAGCTACAAAATTAAACACAAAATAATATAGTCACCTCTGGACTCTTAATAACGTGAAACATTTTGAACTATAAAAAAGTCATCAAGCATAGCTAAATTTATGTACAGAGTTGTACACCACATACGACACGGAGTATTGTAGCTAAACTATTAGATTTTTACAAATTGTAAGTTTTGGGTTCGTTGAAGGACTATTAGAGCTACAATTTAAAAATATTTTTACAAGATACGGAGTGTTCCAAATAAGTAAAAAATATTATAGTTTTATTTTTTAAATGGAACACTCTGTATTTTTGGATTCTACGATTGAAATAAAGATAAATTTGATTGAGGTTTATCACACTTAAACCTTACCGTTTTGAAATATTTTCAATTTTATGAAATTGCAGTAAAATTTTTAAGGCTTCATTTCTCCAAGGGTATCAAAGTTTTTAATACTAAATATTTACTGGAAATTATTTATTAATCAGATATTATGTAGCAATAATAAAATTTTTACTACCGTATACAGAGTGTCCAAAATTTTATATTAAATAATTACTAGCTTTAAACGACAATAACTTGTTTAATTTAAATGGAACACCCTGTATATTTTAGGAAAATTAGATGTACAATTTAATTGTCTATCAAATTATATTATACCATTTTTTACCTATCTCTACAAGTTTTCGTAGAAAATGCATTTTCTTATAATTTAGACCTATACCCATGGAATATTGAAATTTCAGATTTTTTAAAGCAACGTAATATGTGAGTTATCCTATAGTAAGAGCAATATATTAGCGGATTGTTTATTAAAAATTAACAGTGGCTACCGAACTGGTGTCAGTTTTAACATGTTACAAACGACACCTATGCAAATGTTACCACCGACACCAGGGCACATCAGAAAATACCCGCGCAAATAATTTATACATAACCTCAAATTCATAAACTTCAATATAGCTTGAAATGTTCGTGAAGAAACACTAATTTTAGCATACTAAACAATTAGGACCTGTGCGTAATCATAAACGAACGATTTACATTTTGATAATAGGTAAAATACTTACAAATTAGTATTGAAAGCACAAATTCACGACCATACACGAACAGTGAAAATTAAATGACTGTTGCACTGTTGCCGATTCAGTCGGCTGTCTAAACGAACACGACGGTGCAATTAGTTGTTTCTTTCGATAACAGGTGGATCTGCAAATACGAGTTACAATTGACCCTCTGTTACAATTGATACCGGTCTCCCCTACTGTTAAAAAAAACATTATATTATGTATGGGTAGCCATTTAGTAAGTTTGCGACAACGATGTGTGAGAGAATAATTTTCTTGGTAAATTTAAAAAATAAGTATGTAGTATTAAAAAGAGTGATAAGTGTCTTATTTGTGTATTAGTTCGCACATGCATTGACAGAATTCCGAATTTTTGCCTAAAATGCGTTGTCAACGTGCTTCACTTCCCACGTATACTGTGCGCATAAAAGTAACAGTTTCGAACCATGTGTGTGCAATTGGTCGTATGCAGTGGCGGACTAGGGGGGCGGTCCGCCCCGGGCCCCTTCTTTAGGGGCCTCCAAATCTTAATAAGTAATTTTTATTCAACTGGCAAACAGGCCAATATGTGTTCAGTAGTTATAAAGCAATTTGTAGTTAGAGTATGCAAATATACGCAAAGTAAACACAGTAGGTATGCAGCAAAAGATACACATCATGATACTTTGTTTCTTACTAAATGGCTACCCATACATAATATAATGTTTTTTTTAACAGTACGCTAGGTGTATTAAGGCATAAAGCTTGATTTTCATGCATCCGTTATCCGACGATACGATGATACGATATTAATTTTATTGGTTGAATTTAAAACTTTGATTGGTTAGAAACGGTTAACCAATCGAAGGCTTTAAATTCAACCAATAAATAATATCATATTCGTAAAATTCCATCGTATCGTCGGACAACGGATGCATGAAAATCAAGCTTAAGGCGTATTAAGGTAAGCTAGGCGTAATTCCTCCTGCAGGAGCCCAATAATTATATGCGCCGTAAAATTTTCGTGTAGTTTTTTAATAAATTAATTTTGCTAAAAAAATTGCAATATGTATTCCGATTTATGGTTAATAATTTCGTTCAGTAACATAACAATAAGTTCGTAACAGTTCCTTTTGTGTCGACACAATTTTTTGTGTGCTATTTGACGCAAAAGAAGGGCCTGATAACGTAACAACAACGTCACCTAGAACACATTTACCCTCGAAGGAATAAAATGATCACTGGGGAGGTTGATCAGGGAAACGTAAGTAATCTTCGTGAATAGTATCGGACTAAATTTGATCCGATATCAGTGAGTAAAGCTTATTATTCACAGTAGATGAAATAAATAAATTATCATGACGTATGTTATGCATTTATTAATAACCTCATTACTTTTTAAAATCACTTTGATAATAAACGTATAACAGACGCAAAAGCTGGTTGACAAGGTTACTTGGTACCTGGGTCAAGTACACTTTTATGTTGCAGTGAAAGTATACTTATATGGATGCATCTAAGTAACTAAGCTGACGAACCCTTCTAATTCGACTTGGATCAAACAGCTAATACGATTCAAGCAGCGTAAAAGTGAGAGACGCACTGCCTCTATTTAAGTGTGCTTGTATTGGCAGCATCCAAGTGCACTTGATCTAAATAAACTTGGACAGTGTCAACCCGCTTAAAAGGTACATAATCAATAACAATTTCGAAATAACTATTACATTGGATTGAAAATACTGGAAAAACGATGTATTTTTTCTTTATTTATTTTTATGCATTATACAGGGTGTCAAAAAATTGTGTATCTAACTTCGGTGAGTAATTCTAAACAAAAAGTTCCTATAAACATACGCCCTAAAATACATCCCGGGGAAGTTACAGACGTCAAAACGGTAAATAAAAATAATATATTTTGTGTAAATTTTTAAGAACATGCATGGAAAACCAATTGTTGATACTCTTAAACACATTTTTATGCCAAAGCGAATGGCGATGGTGTAAAATTCCGTAACAGTCTTGAAATTGTACTTTCCATTAGGATAGAAAGTACTATTGGTGGTGCTTCCTTTATCCTTAAGATACAGTAATTTCAACAAAAGATATAAACAGCTAGGACTTTTTTTATGTAAAAAAAGTGTGTTTGCTTAGTTCGAAACTGTAAACCTTTGTTTGTAATGCTTGTAATAAAAAGCGTTTAAAGGTTACGATGCATCGATTTTAGTAATATCAAAATAATGAGATTAATTTATTTACAATTTCTTTACATTTTATCATTTTGCTAATTCTTAAATCGATACATCTTAATCTATAAACACAAATGTCTTAAAAACCGGTTTGAATCCAACTAACTTGGTTACTAACCACACATGCTCTTCCATATACATACTTAATAAAAGTTGAAGAGTTCTGTAAAATCTAAAAAAAAATGATAATATACAGGGTGTTCCAGAAATAAGTGTAAATATTTCAACTGGGAGTATAGTTCAACCCCAGAAACACGCCTATGAGGTTTTTTTCGCGAAGAAAAAATTTTGAAAATTCGGAATTTTTTGAAAAAAAAATTTGGATTTTTTTTTATTTTTTAGTTAAAAAACATAATTCCTTGATAATATGGCAACATAGGTGGTATATTAAATTTACAAGAAAGAAAATCCAGGAAAGATCCAGTAGTTCTCAAAATTTTGGCAAAATTGGCAGTTATTTTGGACTTATTTGAAAAACGATAAACAGAAAATATGTTTCTTTTATCGAGATCTACCACCCCTTAAAATACTTGCACTTATTTCTGGGACATCCTGTATAGGGTGCGACATTTAAAAAATTCGAGATTTTTTTTTAATTTTAAATAGTTGAAATTCATAAATATGTTTTGAACACCCTGTAGAATCTAACTAAAATATCTTTACATATATCTTTTTCTACATCTCTATAAAAACCATAAATTTTAGGTATATAACATTATACAGGGTGGCGCACCTCATTCGCCTAGGTTGATTATACGAAAACGGAAAGATGTAGAAATAAAATATTTTATGGCTATATGTAGGGAGACAATGTGCACAATTTAAAATTATTTTGATATATACAGGGTGTTTCAGAACCAAGGTCCATACTAAAGTTATATTTTTTCTTATGGAACACCCGCTATTTTATTTAATTTTTGGATTCTTGCGCCCAAAAAAAGGCATTTATTATAAGGGATAAATATGTTTAAAATCTTTAGTTTTTGAGATATTTAACGATATTTAATTTGCATGCTACAATAGAATAGACTCTTAGCTCCCTGTACATTTCCTTTCAGAATTAATTCTTATGCTGAGTTTAAAGGTAGAGAAATAAACTTTACTGAAAAATGGTATTGGTTCCTTAAATTTATACAGGGCTATCAAAAGTTGCTGATCAATTTTCAGGATATATTTTATATAAAAACTTCGTTATTTCAAATCCAACACCCTGTATTTTTTTAAATAAATCGAAGCAGATTCAAATGCTCTTTCAAACTATATTAGGGTTTCCTATACCTATCTAGCTCAGATTTTGAATAAAAAGCGATTTTTAAATAAAATTGCAATCAAGATGGCTGGTGTCGCCATGGTAATTTTCTAGTGACAGATAGTAACTATTTTCAAAGTCGACATTAGTTTATTGACATTATTATTTATAATTTATAATAGTTTACTTAAATTTACCTACAATAGTTTAATAAGTAAATATTCATTACTTTATCAAGAAAGAAGAAAAATAAAGAAGTATCTGCTGGCGGAACGAATAGATATGTTACTAGTGATATTATTTTGTGAGGACAATTGCTTCTTGGCCTCAAGAGCTTATGCTCAAAGATATTAAAATAGGAATCTTCCTGATAAGCGTTTCTTTGAAAAACTTCTTGTCCTATTAATTTCGCAGAGCTGGTAGTGTGGTTTATAAAAAACCTATTAGGCAGAAACCTGTCGTTGGGAGTGAATAAAATGAATTTGCCGTAATTGGCTATTTTATAGAAAATCCATATATCTACAAGTCATCTTAAAATAATTCAAAGAACTACTTCTTCGTTTTTCTTGATAGAATAATATACACATATTTACTAAATATTATTTATTAAACTATTGTAGGTAAGATAAATAAAAGTAAACTGGTATAAATTTAAAGAAGTCCATAAACTAATTTCGATTCTGAAAATAGCTACTAACTGTCACTAGAAACTTGCCATGACAACATTAGCCATCTTGATTACAAGTTTATTGAAAAATCGCTTTTTATTCAAAATCTGAGCCAGATAGGTATAGGAAAACATAATATAGTTTGAAAGAGCAATTAAATCTGCTTCGATTTATTTAAAAAAATACATAGTGTTTCATTTGAAATAACGAAGTTTTTATGTAAAATAAATATTTAAAAGACCAGCAATTTTTGATACCCCTGTATACATTTAAGGAAGAAATAACGTTTTTCTGTAAAATTTCTCTACCTTTAAACTCAACACAAGAACTAATTCTGAAAAGTAATGTACAGGGTGTTAATAATCTATTCTATTGTAGCATGCAAATTTAAATATCTTTAAATATCTCAAAAACCATAGCATTTAAACATATTAAATCCTTATAATAAATGCCTTATTTTATGCCCAAGAATCCAAAATTGAAATAAAATATCGAGTGTTCCATAAGAAAAAACATAACTTTGGTATGGATCTTAGTTCTGACACACCCTGTACATTTCAAAATAATTTTAAATTATGCACATTGCCTTCCCACATGTACCTATAATTTTTTTTCTACATCTTTCCGTTTTCGTATAATCAACAGAAGTGAATGAGGTGCGCCACCCTGTATATAAAAAAAAATTATAACATTTTACACAGAGTCTAAAAATAAAATAAAAAATATGTTATATCCGCTACACTTGTTTGAAGCATCCTGTATACTCTATAATAATTTTAAAATGTGTATCTTAACCTTCCCTATAACTTTTGTATTTAACATTTTTTTGTAAATCTCGAAACAAATGGTCTTTATAGAGATAATGGTATTTACTCTATCGTTGACTCACTCTGTACATGTATAATTTCTCAATAAAATAAACGGTTGTTTGGATAGTCTGTATACTCTGCAGACTGCAGACAAGCTATAACTTAGCTGAGTAGTCGTAACGTCAAACTCATTTTTTTGAGTGGATACTTTGAATATGCATTTTAAGTGGATTTTTTTGAGCAAATGCTCTTCCACATTCTGCACATTCATAAGGTCTTTCACCTGTATGCGTCTTGATGTGTTGCTTTAGTGTGTCACTTTTGCTAAAATTCCTCCCGCAGTGTTCGCACTTGAACGGTTTGACACCGTTGTGTAGTAACATGTGACGTTTGAGTCCCATTTTAGTCGTCAGTATTTTTCCACATAAATCGCACATAAATTCTTGGGGACCTCCAACTCGGTGCCACTTTAAAAAATGCCTTCTTTTTGATTTGTGCGTGTGGAAAACATCTTCGCACTGGTCACATTTGTATAGGATTTTTTTGAAATCGGGATCGTGAGTTAGCATATGGTAATCCAAAGCATTTTTAGTGCTGTATCTACTACCACACTCCACGCAAAGAAATAATTTGTTATGTTTAACGGCCACGTGTTTCCTCAATTCATATTCCGAAATGAATTTTGTATTGCACTGTTCGCATTTCGTGACGTATTGCTTGTTGTGTCTCTTCATGTGCAGATCGAAACAATGTTTATTTGAAAATTCTTTCAAACAGATATCGCACTGGATTTTATTCAGCGGATCGTGTAGTTTCAGATGATTAGTCAAACGGTAGTTAAGCCTGAAGATCTTGGGACATTTGGGGCATTGGTAACGTCTTTCTGAGTGAACGTTTCTTCTGTGACCGGTTAATTGCTTTCTTGAATAAAAAGTTTTTTCACATTGATCACAATGCAACAACAAATTGGCTTCTGTTAATTCGTATGATATATCAATAACTTCGTCTTTTAACTCCTCTTCGTAATTTTCGATATTAACAAACGCCCTTAAAAAGAAATTATTATGCCTTAAAAACACATTATAAACAAAAAAAAGTTAAAAACTATTCTTTAAATTATAACAATTAAACACAAAATAATATAGTCATCTCTGGACTCTTAAATAACGTGAATTTTTTTAGTTAAAAAAAATCGTCAAGCATAGCTAAATATATGTATATGTTACGGTTAAGGTCCGAAATAAAGTTATATATCGAGAATAACACAAAACAAAGCAACCAAAAATAAAACCAAACACAAACATTAACTTTTTATTATCGACATTAACCGGATATCGAACTTTAACCCTAACATATACCGTATGATCGAATAAAAACGGCGTCAGCGATGGCTATGAAATGAAGATCGCTGTCATTTCATATGTAAATTTATATGGGAAATGTCATCGATCGTCATTTCCAAGCCAACTGGACGCCGTTTTTATTCGATCATACGGTATTATGAAGCAAAAAAATTAAGTTTACAGGTGGTATTTTTGAAGATTTAGTATCATGGTAAATATCTCTACTTCTCTAACATATTATTATCACCTATATTCTACCGAAATATTTTTGAATACCGGTGTTAACGTAAAGAAATTGTGTATAATATGTTACGGGTAATACATGAAATTAGTTAATTCGCGAATTATCCGGTTAAAACTCGAAGATAATAATATATTTCGTTTATTTTTAAGAGTTTTGTTTTTTTAACAGTTTTCTTGAAATTTACACACATTTTTATGCCAAAGCGAATGGTGATAGTGTAAAATTCCATAAAAGCCTTGAAAGGGTACTTATTAATATTACTACTTACTTATTAACCAACAAACCCTAATAAATCATTATTAGGGTTTGAGTACTATTGGTGGTCCTTTCTTTATCCTTATAGATACAGTAATTTCAACAAAAGATATAAAAAGCTAATACTTTTTACGTAAAAGGGTGTTTTTTGTTCTCAGATTAATTTATTTATAATTTCTTTACATTTTAAATAAAAGGAATATGTCGCGAATATGTTTTTTATGTTTAAATATATTTATTTATTTGACTGAATAACATACATGACTTAAAATGTTACTTATTACAATATAAATGTTTCAATATTTTAAATAGGTAGGTATGTAATGTAGAATTAAATTATTATATAATATAGCGATAAAATAATTTCGCTAATTCTAAGATCGATACATCTTAACCTTTAAGGTAGGCACACACTGGCGCGAATAATTCGGCGCGACGCACAGTGCTTTGTCCCATGGACAAAAATCGAAAAAAAAAGTTAAAACTTACTAATATCTGAATATGTAATTTTATACTTATAGCAATGTTCAACCATCCTGTATATTATTTTTTATAAACAGCGTTTTTTGTTAGCAAATATTTTCACTAAAAATAAATGTTGCCATCATTATCTTATCAGTGAAAAGAATAACATTCATAGTAGTTCTGTATATTATGGAGTTAAACGTTAGGTACTTAATTGAAAACCACTATGGATATTGTTAAACAAGGTATGTACTTTAAATTTATTTCTAAACAAGTTCGTGATTGTTTAGTTTTTAATTATTTTTTAAGATGATTCTTAAATGCATACAAAAATTTTACGTTTTCAAACTTCAAAAAGCATTTAAAAAAAACATATCAAAACATATCGTATTTATTGAATATTTTTGTTGTCATATTCATACACTTTTAATTTTTGTATAGTTCACCTGCGTCTACTTGCGACGAACTTTATTTTATAATACTTTTCAGATGGAGTAAAATTGATAAGCAATGCCGATCTGGTTAATACATGGCTTGATCATAAGGACAATAATTCAAAATTATTTGTATTTCAAAAAATGTGTTCTTTATGAGATATTGATGAACCTTCCAGTCAAATAAGACACCACTTGTGCCTGAAAAAACCCACTATGTTGGAGCGAAACGTCGCATATAAAAGTTTCCATCTTTCAATTTATTATAAAACCTCATACCCAAGAAAAGGAAAAAATAATATATGAATATGGTCTATTAAAGAGGTAACTATTAACATCCGAACCCCTCATACCAACAAAAAGAACAGGAACAACGCGAAAAAATAACATTAGAAAATGATGTATAGAAATATCTTATTATGTGAGAATACTTCATCTACCTGTGATTTGGATACTAGAGGTAACTATTAACATCCGAACCCCTCATACCAACAAAAAGAACAGTAACAACGCGAAAAAGTAACATATTAGAAAATGATGTATAAAAATATCTTATTATGTGAGGATACTTCATCTACCTGTGATTTGGATACTAGAGGTAACTATTAACATCTGAACCCCTCATACCAACAAAAAGAACAGTAACAACGCGAAAAAGTAACATATTAGAAAATGATGTATAGAAATATCTTATTATGTGAGGATACTTCATCTACCTGTGATTTGGATACTAGAGGTAACTATTAACATCTGAACCCCTCATACCAACAAAAAGAACAGTAACAACGCGGAAAAGTAACATATTAGAAAATGATGTATAGAAATATCTTATTATGTGAGGATACTTCATCTACCTGTGATTTGGATACTAGAGGTAACTATTAACATCCGAACCCCTCATACCAACAAAAAAAACAGTAACAACGCGGAAAAGTAACATATTAGAAAATGATGTATAGAAATATCTTATTATGTGAGGATACTTCATCTACCTGTGATTTGGATACTATAAATTTGGAAGATTCTGTCAGCAGTGATTCTTCTGAATCAGAGTAGTTACGATCTATGCATTTTGTTGTCCTAAAGTAAATTTATAGTATCTTAAGTTTTTTTTTTTAATTAAATATAACATTAATGTTTCTTTTTCATTAAAGAAAAACATTTTTATCTTATATTAGGCTTATATTGTAGGAATCATGTTCTAATGTTATTTCAATTCTTTTTTATCACAGGGATTTATTTAATACTTACACCGTTTTCATACTATAAATTATTATTTCCTTAGATGGAAGACAGCTCCAACATTTTTATTATTTATAATTTTTTTTTATAAACGTGGGACTAAGAACATCACCGTTTAGTACAATGAAAGTACTCATCATTTGTGTCAAATAAACCTAGTTTGAATAAATTGCCTACAATAAAAGAGAAGTTTTGCATTTTTGTCCTCTAGAGGCCATATGTTCGAAGCACTGTGCGACGCGTCGGCAAAATTTTCGTCTGGCGAAATATGCCTAAATGAAAAATGAAATGGTGGTAGAGTAGTATTACGGAAAATCAGCTTTGATATAGAGTACTATTACAAAAAAAATACAAGCTTATATAAAATGCACTAAAAAGTAAAAAAGAATTTTTTATCAGTTAAAGAGACGAATTTTTTTTATCAGAGAGACGAATTTTGTTAACAAATGTCTTATGAAAAAATAAATAAATATGAATTTTGTTACCGGCTATGTCGCGAATATTCGCTCAAATGTGATAGGAGAGACGAATTTTACACCGTTATCGCGGCGAATTAATTCGCGTCAGTGTGTGCATTCCTTTAAACGGAAATATCTTGAAAATATTTCACCGTTTCGAACCGATCTAACTTGGTTACTAACCACACAAGTTTTTTTATCTGTTCTGAACAGTAATAACTTTTCTTCCATACCTGTATTACACTACTGAATGAAAAAATATACATTTCCGTCGGTTTTTACGTAAAAAAGGTGTCTTGGTAAAAATCGCTAAGAGTAATAATGGTTCTCAAGGTATTTGGAATCGAAATAATCAATACATGTCATTATTGACAAAATTAAACAGGTCGACTAGATAGATATGAAACTGAAATAATAAATTTGAAAATGATTTTAGTGTCAGAGGTTTAACAGTAACTGTGTTTTATCATATTGTTTTAGGTTAACTTAAAAAAATAGAAAGTCCCAAATTTATCATTTCAGTCCAGTGGCGGACTAAGGGGGGCGGAAGGGGCGGTCCGCCCCGGGCCCCTTCTTCTTAGGGGCCTCCAAATCTTAATAAGTACTTTTTTATTCAACTGGCAAATAAGGCCAATATGGGTTCAGTAGTTATATAATATTAATATTTATTAATTATAATAAATATACCGCGATTTTGTAAAGGGCCCCTTACAAAATCGCGGTATTTACCTAGAGCGGTCGCGAAAGTAACGCGGCTTATATGTGGAACCAGTTTTCCCATCACTTTGTCATCATAAATTGCCATTAAAATATATGCGAACATTCGCTCGGGGATTGTTTTATTATGTCAAATTGCTTTCGTTTTTCAATTTAAAAGTATTATTATAAGCTTTAAAAAAAATAATGCTATCGTTTTTGAGGCCTTTATGGAGCTGGGGCCCTTAATCCTCTGGTTGGGGCCCGTCGGGTCTCTACGTAAAAACGGCACTGCCGATGAATAACATATTTATATCTACAGAATGTAATTAACTTTTAGTTTTCTTAGGATGTTTTTGGGGTAAAATTACGTTAAAAAACTACATTTTTATGTTTTTTTTATTATTTTCTAAACGGTATGGATATTTAGAAAATTATAAACGCCATTTTACAACAAGCAAAAATTCTTATGAAAAACGCATTTTTTTTCAAAAAGTCAATAATAAAAAAGTTTTTCCTCTTGTAAAGACAATCCGATGACATACTGACTGTAATACAGAGGGTGTCCCAGAAATAAGTGCAAGTATTTTAACTGGTAGTATAGTTCGACCCCAGAAACACGCCAATGATTTTTTTTTTCGCGAAAAACAAATTGAAACCTCGAAATTTTTTGAAAAATTTTTTGGCAATTTTTTTACTTTTAATTAAAAAACATAATTTCTTGTTAATATGACAACATAGGTATTAGATTAAATTTATAAGAAAGAAAATCCAGAAAAGATCCAGTGGTTCTCAAAATTTTAGCAAAAATATTTTTTTTTGAAATTTTCGAAGTAAAATAACTCCGTTATTTTGGACTTATTTGAAAAACGATAAAGACAAAATATGTTTCTTTTATCGAAATCTACCATACCTTAAAATACTTGCACTTATTTCTGTGACACCCTGTATATATATTATATAAACCCTGTATATAAATACTTGAAATTTGTCAACCATTATACATACGTCATTCAATCTTTATAAAATGTGCAGACCGGGGGCCACATTTAGCTTTGCCGCCCCGGGTCCTCGACAGGCTTAGTCCGCCACTGTTTCAGTCAAATAATTGTTCAGTTAATATGCTTATTTCTTGTCAAAATGACATGTATTGTTAATTTCCATTCCATATCTTGAGAACGGCTGCTGGTAGCGATTTTTACCGAGGGACCTTTTTATTTAATACAGGCACGGAGGAAGACACTTCAAACCAGTTAAGAAAAGCGTAGGTGGCGCCCCTTACAAATAAGAGTTATATTATTGACATCGAAATCAAGTTGCTCATGTCAAAAAACATTCCAATTTTCATCGAAATGTTAGCAGAAATTATTGGGAAAAAATCAAAATAAAAATGAAATTTCAAGACCCTGTATCTCCGAAACGAAGTATTTTATATACATTTATACGAACTTGTTTGCTTATATATTTTACCAAATTTGCAAAATTTTCAAAAAAAAGGAGAAATTTTGTTTACAGCGCCTTCAGTTTGACAAAAAAATGAGACAGGTTTGTGCAAACCGTATCCTCTTATCTTCATTAATAACGGAGATACCGTATGATGTCGACTAAAATGGTACCCCTGTACAAGTATGAATTTTCATTAAAATAAACAATTGTTTGGATAGTTTTATACTCTGCAGACAAGCTATAACCTTAGCTGAGTAATCGTAACATCAAATTCATTTTTTTGAGTGGATACTTCGAATATGTATTTTAAGTGGATTTTTTTGAGCAAATGCTCTTCCACATTCTGCACATTCATAAGGTCTTTCACCCGTATGAGTTTTGATGTGTTGCCTTAGAGTGCCACTTTTGCTAAAATTCCTCCCGCAGTGTTCGCACTTGAACGGTTTAACACCGTTGTGTAGTAACATGTGCCATTTGAGTCCCACTTTAGTCGTCAGTATTTTTCCACATAAATCGCACATAAATTCTTGGCGACCTCCAACTGGGTGCCACTTTAAAAAATGCCTTCTCTTTAATTTCTGCGTGTGGAAAACACCTTCGCACAGGTCACATTTGAATAAGATTTTTTTTAAATTGGGATCGTGACTTAGCATATGGTAATCCAAAGCATTTTTAGTGCCGTATCTGATACCACACTCTACGCAAAGAAATAATTTGTTATGTTTAACAGTCACGTGTTTCCTCAATTCACATTCCGAAATGAATTTTTTATTGCACTGTTCGCATTTCGCAACGTATTGCTTGTTGTGTCTCTTCATGTGCCGAGCGAAACAATATTTATTTGAAAATTCTTTCAAACAGATATCGCACTGGATTTTGTTCATCGGATCGTGTAGTTTCAGGTGTCTAGTCAAACGGTAGTTATGTGTGAAGTTCTTGGGACATTTGGGGCATTGGTAACGTCTTTCTGAGTGAACGTTTTTTCTGTGAACGGTTAATTGCTTCTTTGAATAAAAAGTTTTTTCACATTGATCACAATGCAACAACAAATTGGCTTTTGTTAATTCGTATTCAGTTTTAGTAATGTCATATGATATATCAATAACTTCGACTTTTAACTCCTCTTCGTAATTTTCGATTTTAACCAACGCCCTTAAAAAGAAATTATTATGCCTTAAAAAAACATTATAAACAAAAAAAGTTAAAAACTATTCTTTAAATTATCAAAATTAAACACAAAATAATATAGTCATCTCTGAATAACGTGAAATTTTTTGAATTAAAAAAAAATCATCAAGCATAGCTAAATATATGTATATGTTACGGTTAAGGTCCGAAATAAAGTTATATATCGAGAATAACACAAAACAAAACAACTAAAAATAAAACCAAACTCAAACATTAACTTGTTAATATCGAGATTAACTGGATATCAAACTTTAACCGTAACATATATTATGAAGCAAAAAAATGTAAGTTTACAGGAGGTATATTTTGAAGATTTCCAGTATCATGGTAAATATCTCTACTTGTATATGTTACGGGTAATACATGAAATTAGTTAATTCGTGAATTATCCGGTTAAAACCTCAACCATCAGTTAACCATAACCGGTTAATATACAGTAATTTCAAGAAAATATATATAAAGCTAGGATTTTTTACGTAAAAATGGTGTTTTTTGTTCTCAGATTAATTTATTTATAATTTTTTTACATTTTATCATTTTGCTAATTCTAAAATCGATACATCTTAACCTTTAAACGCAAATATCTTGAAAATCTTTCACCGTTTTTTAATTAAAATAAACAGTTGTTTAGATAGTTTGTATACTCTGCAGACAAGCTATAACCTAGCTGAGTAATCGTAACATGAAACTCATTTTTTTGAGTGGATACTTCGAATATGCTTTATAAGTGGATTTTTTTGAGCAAATGCTCTTCCACATTCTGCACATTCATAAGGTCTTTCACCCGTATGAGTCTTGATGTGTTGCTTTAGTGTGTCACTTTTGCTAAAATTCCTCCCGCAGTGTTCGCACTTGAACGGTTTGACACCGTTGTGTAGTAACATGTGACATTTGAGTCCCATTTTGGTCGTCAGTATTTTTCCACATAAATCGCACATAAATTCTTGGCGACCTCCAACTCGGTGCCACTTTAAAAAATGCCTGTTCTTTGATTTCTGCGTGTGGAAAACACGTTCGCACAGGTCACATTTGTATACGATTTTTTTGTAATTGGGATCATGAGTTAGCATATGGTAATCCAAACAGTGTTTAGTGCTATATCTGTTACCACACTCCACGCAAAGAAATAATTTGTTGTGTTTAACAGCCATGTGTTGCTTCAATTCACATGCCGAAATGAATTTTGCATTGCACTGGTCGCAATTCGCGACGTATTGCTTGTTGTGTCTCTTCATATGCAGATGGAAAGAATATTTTCTCGAAAATTCTTTCAAACAGATATCGCACTGGATTTTATTCATCGGACCGTGTATTTTCAGATGCTTAGTCAAACGGTAGTTAAGCCTGAAGATCTTGGGACATTCGGGGCATTGGTAACGTCCCTCTGAGTGAACGTTTCTTCTGTGACCGGTTAATTGCTTTCTTGAATAAAAAGTCTTTTCACATTGATCACAATGCAACAACAAATTGGCTTTTGTTAATTCGTCTTCAGTCGTTTCAGTAATGCCATATGATATATCAATAACTTGGTCTTTTAACTCCTCTTCGTAATTTTCGATATTGACCAACGCCCTTAAAAAGAAATTGTTAGGCCTTTAAAACACATTATAAACCAAAAAAAAAGTTAAAAACTATTCTTCACCTTACAATACCTTACAATAATTAAACACAAAATAATATAGTCGTTTCTGGAGTTACGCTCACGAATGAGGAAAATGCATGTTTTTAAATAATGGTTTTAAAAAATAGTTCATATAATTACAAATTGAACAAAAAAAAATCGTTGATATCGGTTAAGAAATGCCTCTAATATAAAATAATATTGTTATTAATAAATATTGGCTATTAATAAAAAAAATGGTTATTAATAATATTGTTATTAATAAAATATAATTTAAATGGCTGGGCAAACGCTTTCTACCGCGCCTTGCCGCTGTGACGTCACCCGCCGTTCTTCTGGTTGAGTGGAGCCAAACTAGGGTTCCCAACCGTCCCGGTTTAGCTGGGATTAACCAGGAATCAGAAAGTTTGTCCCGGCGAAAGTTTTGCCTTGGCCGGGCCCTAATGTTATGTTTTATGTTTAAAAATTAAAAAAGTGTGTACTACACGCATAATATATTTTAATTTCTAATATTTAATGTTTTGTTTCAATTATTTAAAAGCTTAAAAATAATTGTCCCGGAATCGCCGGTGCTCAAGTTGGGAACCCCAAGCCAGACGCGTGTTTATTTTACACAGTTTGCTTTTAAACGCTGTTGAATCCGAGTCAAAATTCTAGTTATTTGTGTTAATTAATACATAATTAGTAATTAGTGATATTTATAAATAGGAATAGATGAGCAAAAACAGAAAAAAATGGCCCAAGGCCATGAGAAGAGATGAAAAGAAAAACGTTAAATTATCCTCTATTTTTACGATTTATTGTTGTGAAGATCGTTTTGATGTAAGTTCATATATTTATGTATATTGTCTTACATAGGTATATGAAATTTGAATTTACAGGGTTATTCATTATATTTTGACACCCACATACATTTAGAAGAAAACATTAAATAAAAAAGTTGCATGGTTTTTCATATACTCTGTTTTAAAATGAATTCTAGTTATACAGGGTGTCTCAAAAAAGGTGGTCCAGAAAATTGTAGGTATTTTTCGCTTTTCAACTGTCAATATTTCGTAAACATTTGAAGATAGGTATAGGATATTATACATGAAATATATCTAGAATATCTAGGAATTTCTGAAGAATCCAAAAATATATAGGGTGCTTCGCTTAAAAAAGTAACTTAATTTTGGCGTTTGCTTATGGGACACCTTGTATAATATTTTCATTACTGATAAACAATTTATTTCCTATAATTTCGTAAAAAAACAAACTTTAAAAACAACAAGGGTAAAGTAAGGGGGTGTCAATATATAAAAAAAAACTTTCTTTTTCACGCTATGCTCTGGAGTTATTTTTCCACGTACTAAACAAATATTTTTGTCTCTTTTCACTTCTACATAACCTACAGCATTATCTCCATACGTCTCCCTACCTGATCTGAAAAATAAGTTTATAACATTAATTTATAACTATATAAAAGTTCGTAACAGTAGGTACCTACTTATACTTAAATATGCCTTAGTACTACAAAGAATAAATGTTATATACCTCTCTGTTTTTTTCCTCGTAATTCAGCACCAATAAATTGGGAATTTTTATTTATAAAAGCAGTCCACATAAAAGCATCGGCTTTTGGCAAGTTATCTGATTGTGCTTTTACAAACCCGGAATCTGCCATTACTTAAAAAATTCTCAGAACGCACAACACATACAAATAATAACTGCACAAAAAAGCATAATAAGCTCCTTCAATCAACGCTAAAAGCAACAAAAATGTCTTAGTACGCCACCTAAGTACGTACATAAACGGAACACGTCTGGCTGCTCCTGGCCATCGCGCGTCGACGAGAACGGCGGGTGACGTCAGACCAATAGAATATCGTTTCAATTCGCGAGGCGTCGTTTGCGTTATCCATAGTATTTTAATGGCCCGTTTTATAAAATTGTGGTACTGCTTTCAAGAAAAAAGTTTCTTTTTGCATTTATACATATTTATTCTAATAAATTGAACAGTTTCTGGCGAAAAATAAAATATATGCATCTTCCTCATTCCTGCACATCTGCTTTTTAGCAGAAAATCTTTTTAGATCAGGCCATCCTGATGGGAAGATGCGGTCCTTGCAGTTTCCATGAAGCCTGCACCAAGCCGAGGAGACTTTTTTCTCACATTTTAAAATCGAATTCCATTGTCTTTGCTTTTACTGTAATTATCTTGTACTTTATTAAATAAAATTAAAATTTATTTTTTAAAAAGACTCTTCTGTTTACTTGAAACGTAATTCTGGACTTTTAAATAATATCAAATATTTTGAACTAAAAAAAGTCAATAAGAGCAGCATAAATTTATGTAGGTATATACTACGAAATTGAAAGTGTCATGGTAAATATATCTACTTGTCTGAATCAGTGTGAACGTAATGAAATTATATATATGTATACCGTATATACCAAGGACAATTGCAGAAGTTGATTATTGAACCATTATCGAAGTATCTAATATATACTGTCCCCGTATTGTCTTTACAAGAGGAAGCACTTTTTTTATTAACATTTTGAAAAAAATGCATTTTTCATAAAAATATTTTGCTTGTCTAAATGGTTAATCCCGTTTATTGTTTGTCAAATTTCCACACCGTTTTTTTAGAGAAAACTTAATATAAAAACATAAAAATATGAAAGTCTTAAAAATCAAAAAGCTTTTCTATTATAAATTCGTTTTATTCTTTGATAGATTGTTAATGATAGAATTTTAATTAACGTCATATTTTTTCCTGTTTTAAAAGATTAAAGGAACACAACATTTATTTGATTTCAATTCTACGGAAAGGGCGATAGTAGTTATCCAGAAATGTGTATTTTAACAACAGCAAACAATATAACTTTAATCAAAATTAATAATAACTATTATATTATTATTATTAATTATAAAATTCTTCCATATTTTCATGTTTTTTTTTAATTTTCTCTAAAACGGTATTAGTTCAGTCATTGGAGATCAAAAAAGGGGCCTGCTTTTCCAGGGATTTTGCCTAAACGGTTGACTTTAGCGAAAATTTTCATAAAACCTTTATATATATAGAAAATTTTATTCTCTTTAATTTTGCTCTCCTTAAATTTTCGTGAAAAATGCATAGTTTTCGAGATATTCACAAAACACCGATTTTGGGCGTCATCTTGGCTGGATGGCGGCGCCGGCGGCAAGTCTGGAGATGTGCATTTTATGGATTTTAGTTAGGGACCCCAAAACCTATAAACCTGCAAAGTTGCAAAACTTCCGGACTTTTTTCCAAGCAAAAATCCCCAATGACTGAACTATATGGAAATTTGAAAAAGTAGGTATCAACTGGGTTAACAATTTTAAAGGAAGCATTTTTTTATGCACAATGCATTATTATCAAAAGGTCAATAAGAAAAAAGTTTTTCCTCTTGTAAAGAGAATCCGGGGACATACTGTAGGCAAATTTGACTTTAATCAATTTAATTCAATCAAGGAAATTTTCCAAATTGTTTTATTTCGTTTATATAGATAAATATTGTCTTTTGTTCATATTTAAAATAAAAATACCATTCAAAATTAAGAGAATATATTTTTTTCCATTGATTACACTTATTAAAATATGTAGAAAAAATCTTCAGGAAAACTAAAACTATTTTCAATGCGTATAATTAAATAATTCTAATTTTTTATGTTTCTAATTTACAGATCCATTCAAATAATAGATATAAAATAATCTCCAATATTGAAAAAAAATCTGCACAATTTAATTTCATTTTATTGAAAATATTCTTTCTTGTGCATCTGTTTGGAAATTAGCTCAAAATTTTATTTAAAAATGAAAATTTCTAAAAATTGCTTGTTTACATATTTTTTTACATAGAAATAAAATGTGTGGCCGACCAAGGTGAAATCAAGGTTAAAAACTCAGATTTAGAAAAAAAAGTTAAAAATATACTGAAATAATACTATTAAACCTAAATCCATTAAAACCATCTCCTACCATTTTAATTGAGGGAAAAATTCTTGGCGATTTTCATTCATGTTTAAGGTTCAAAAAAAGACCGCATGGTGGCAGCAGCTCACAATACCCCTCATTGTCAGACTATATTATATATAGACAAGGCTATAACCTAGCTGAGTAATCGTAACATGAAACTCATTTTTTTGAGTGGATACTTTGAATATGCATTTTAAGTGGATTTTTTTGAGCAAATGCTCTTCCACATTCTGCACATTCATAAGGTCTTTCACCCGTATGAGTCTTGATGTGTTGCTTTAGGGTGTCACTTTTGCTAAAATTCTTCCCGCAGTGTTCGCATTTGAACCGTTTGACACCGTTGTGTAGTAACATGTGACATTTGAGTCCCATTTTAGTCGTCAGTATTTTTCCACATAAATCGCACATAAATTCTTGGGGACCTCCAACTCGGTGCCACTTTAAAAAATGCCTTCTCTTTGATTTCTGCGTGTGGAAAACACCTTCGCACAGGTCACATTTGAATGCGATTTTTTTGAAATTGGGATTGTGAGTTAGCATATGGTAATCCAAAGAATTTTTAGTGCTGTATCTGTTACCACACTCCACGCAAAGAAATAATTTGTTATGTTTAACAGTCACGTGTTTCCTCAATTCATATTCCGAAATGAATTTTGTATTGCACTGTTCGCACTTCGCGACGTATTGCTTGTTGTGTCTCTTCATGTGCAGATCGAACCAATATTTATTTGATAATTCTTTCAAACAGATATCGCACTGGATTTTATTCACCGGATCGTGTAGTTTCAGATGATTAGTCAAAAGGTAGTTAAACCTGAAGATCTTGGGACATTTGGGGCATTGGTAACGTCTTTCTGAGTGAACGTTTCTTCTGTGACCGGTTAATTGCTTGCTTGAATAAAAAGTTTTTTCACATTGATCACAATGCAACAACAAATTGGCTTTTGTGAATTCGTCTTCAGTCGTTTCAGTAATGCCATATGATATATCAATAACTTGGTCTTTTAACTCCTCTTCGTAATTTTCGATATTAACCACAGCCCTTAAAAAGAAAATATTATGCCTTAAAAACAAATTATAAACAAAAAAAAAATGCTCTTTATGTATATGTTACGGTTAAGGTCCGAAATAAAGTTATATATCGAGAGTAACACAAAACAACAAAAAATAAAACCAAACCCAAACATTAACTTGTTAATATCGACATTAATTGGATATCGAACTTTAACCGTAACATATATTATGAAGCAAAAAAATGCAAGTTTACAGGTGGTATTTTTTAAGATTTCCAGTATCATGGTAAATATCTCTACTTCTCTAACATATTATTATCACCTGTATTCTACCGAAATATTTCTGAATACCGGTATTAACGCAAAGAAATTGTATATATGTTACGGGTAATACATGAAATTAGTTAATTCGCGAATTATCCGGATAAAACATAACCGGTTAATCCTTAAAGAAACAATAATACATACACCGGAAAAGTCTAGGGATATTATAATTTTATCCAGCCATTGTCAGTAATTTTATTATTTGCATTTCTGATATAATGATATAATAAAATTAAAATAAACAAACAGGACGTATTTGGAAATAAAAATGCGAAATTTACGGAATTTTTCAAATTTACCTTGATTTTTATTGAACTCAAAAAAATACACACATTTTTTTTTATTCTAAACTGTGTATTAAAAAAAACAGGTAAAACCATTTTTACTTAATAAAGGGTATGGCCTCCTCTACTGTTCCTTACAGCCCTACATCATCTCTCCATGCTCCTGATCAGGTTGTCGATCTCTTGTTGAGGTACAGCCTGCCCCGCTGCATTCGAGGCATACGCATTCTCAAAATTCCTCTTTGGGCCGCGTCCCATACGTGCTCGATGGGGTTGAGGTCAGGAGATTGTGCCGGCCAGGGTAAGATGTTTAATTGATGAGCATTGATAAACTCACTTACCACTCTGGCTGTATGAGGCCGTGCATTGTCATGCATGAGAATGAAGGTTCTCCCAAAATCATTGGCATATACCATACACAACAGGCTCACGAATTAAATCACGATATGTGATTCCTGTTAGAAACCTTTCAAGAAAAACGAGATCGGTTTTTCGGCCTAACTGGACTCCTCTCCAGACCATAACTGTTCCACCTTGATAAGGGTGCATTTCCTGAACATGATCCAACCGATCCCGGTTCTCTCCATACCCTAAGCCTTCTCGAATCCGGATAAATTCCAAAGCGTGACTCGTCCGTGAAGAGAACATTGGCTCATTGTTCATTCGACCAATGAACGTGATCTTGAGCCCACAAATATCGTACCTCTCGATTTCCTCTCGTTAAGGGTTGAGCTCTCCAGGGGCGTCTGCTTCTTAAGTTGACCTCTCTTAATCTATTGCGATCAGTGTCAGGACTAATGGTTACATCATGTGTTTCCTAGAGAATTAAACTAAGCTCGGGTGCTGTAAGAGTCGGTCGGCGTCGAGCATTTAATTGTAAAAAATGATCTTGCTGAAGGGTAGTACGGATGTCGCCTGTGTGCCTTTCAACATCACCACTTTCACGGTAGCGTACTTAATCGCGATATTACACTTTGCGTTGTATTTAATGCTCTAGCTACGTCGATTTGGCGCATTCCAGCTTCGAGCATACCCATGACCCTTAGCATTTCTTCTCTGTTAAGATATCTACGCTCCATAATGTCGTTTAATACTAAACAGAGTTATTTGAATGAATTCTGGCCAGTTATCATAAAAACATAGCCAGTACAGGTTAAATTCGAACAATTGATGCTAGGTGCTTTTTATACATTTGACAAAAAATGCACAAACAGTTCTGCAAATATCCCAAATTTAGAAATATCTAGTGTGACTACTTCGTTTCAATCGAAGTAGAAAGAATCGGCCTCCAAATATGTGGTTGTTTATTCAAAACATTTATTTTTAACTTTAATAAAATGATATCCTTAGATTTTTCCGGTGTGTTTATATTTTAAACATTTTCGCGTATTATCCGGTTAGAACTCAAATTACGTTTTTCTTCGGTTCCGTGTGGATAGAAAGTCACAATTTATTTAAACACTATTTATTTAACACTAATTAACAAAAACAATAACGATAAAAGACTTATAGAACTATTTACAAACGATTTATAACTAAGAATTTATTTTGAATTTTAGCGCGTCAACTGCACTCGTCTATTTATAACTGCCCTCTATAGGCGACAGCCGCCGGCTTTTATACCTAGAGCTAAAGATTTCTAGAAAAGTCCATAGATCGTTAGGTGCATAGAGAAGGTTTCGAATGTTCTCGTATGTACTACTCCATTCTAGTGGAACTCGATTCTTCTCGAATCTTCGAATGAATCATTACGGTGTCTATTCTTTAATGCGATGTTAAGGTCATCCGAGGGCGGGACATATAGTTAGGTTAGGTCGAGTCCACACGGGTCCGCAACAATACAATATGATTGGTTATATCTAAACACTTACGATATAAGATAATAGGTTAAGCGAGCAATTAATATCACATTCATAGGTGTATGCAGGTAAAGAGATGCAATTTTATCACATAAATTTTACCATTTATTTTGTAAACTTCAACTAACAAATCTTTGCCGGTCTAGTCATTTTTTTCCAGTCTTAAAAATAAAACAAAAATTAGGCAGATGCGTAGCTACTTCAACAATATACTTCTTATTAAAACAAGATAGACTTGTATTACATAACATATTTTTTTTTCATTCAATTATGTTCTAATCATCACAGTTTGAATAGTCGATTTTGTCACTTTATGTAACTGCGATTTTAAAAAAGTCTTCATTAAAATGCATCTTGATTAGGCTTTCTACCATGTGGTTGAAAAAAAAAACGGCGTCAAAGACGGCTATAGAATGAAAGATGGGCTGGTCACGTATGCAGAATGCAAGAAAACCGCATACCAAAATTTCTGCTTTACGGTGAGCTTGTAGACGGTAACAGGAGGCCGGGTGGACAACTCAAAAGGTTCAAGGATATTTTCCACGAAAACTTAAAAGGAATTAACAAGCAGAATGAGTGGGAAGGGGCAGCTCACAATAGAACGGTATTGGAGAAAAATTATTGTAAAGTCAGTTAAGAGCGACAACCAAAAAGTAAAGAGGCAACAAAGCAATGAGATTTTTGAATATCTGAAGTGCGGAAGACAGATAACATCACGTATCGGACTTTTCAGTCACAGAAAAGCTCATGAAAGAAAACGCCTTGCGTGACCATCTTCTGATGCGTGTCAAATACTCGTCAGCGAGTAATGGCGGTATGTATAGAATAACAATCGATAATAGCTTTGACGAGGTCGTACACGTATTTTACTTAACCCGTACTGTTCTATATTTTTAACGGTACTTACTGCCAGTTGGCCTTAAGAAGATTGTAATCTACTTTTATATTAAGTAAAAATGATTTTTAAACTGGTGTAGTTTGAAATTCGAGAAAAAGTATTGTTACGAAATAGATTCGTGCGTCTGAAAACGTTCTATCCTTTTTTAATCTTCCTATAACTTTGAATAAGAAGACTAAGGAAGGAGCATAATGCTATCCATGTATTCATGCATGGTGGGCGGAAAAAGCACTCTAGGGTGGGGATCCTTGACAGTTCTGTTTGACGATTCATTTGACACATTTGAATTGGATTTGAAATTTTGTGGATTTGTCAGTCTTTACGGAACTTATTTTATGTTATTTATTATTTATTCTACTACTGATAGTTGTATAAAGGTAGTAAATCTAGATGGAAATTGTGGCAGAACTTATATTAACAGTGACACTATCGCGATTTATCGAAAAAGACTCTAAAATAGTTGGTTGTATAGCGTGCGGTAGATCTCAGCAAAAATCGAGTGAAATAATGGAACAACTTTTCGCTAGTAAGTGACTATATAATATACATACGTGTAGTAAACCGATTATTTATGAAATTCACTTAAATTAACTAATTATATATTTTTTCTTGCATTTTTGCTTTTATTTACTACTTGTCAAAGATTAGATGTCAAAGAATTTAGATACGTCAATTTGACTTACCTGCTTCAGTAGCGTATCGGATGTTTATGGTTATAAATAATTATTATAACTTATCTATTTTTATTTGAATTTTATATTTTTATAACAATTTTAATAACTACCAACATTTATTCACAACGTAAAATAAAAAAAAAATATTGGGTCTACCCCACGTCTACCCTACATCATAATTTTAGATTTTTTAAATAAAATTAGAACGGCACTGATAAACCGGAATTTAAGTCGGCCATATTTGAGGCCCATCGCGGTGGACCTAAGATTTTTGATACGCTCCTTCCTTAGTCTTCTTATTCAAAGTCCTATAATTAGTGTTAATTTTTGACAAGTTCTATGTCAAAATTTTTAGTAAATAACGTCGACAAAATTATCATCGATTGTCACTCTCAAGCCGTTTTTGACACCGTTTTTTTTTCGATTATGCGGTATACTACTGCCCTAGTTGACAACAGATACAATACTAATTACAATAAACATTTTATATGGTTGCTCTTGTCTTTCTTCAATGTAAGGACATCGAGATGGCGAGTCAGCGACTCGAGGGAGGAGGGTCATGGTCAGGTCCTCACAATAGGAATTGACCTCAAATCTAAGGAGGCAATAGAGGAAGAGGGACATATCCTATATTATAGATACGGGACAACACCGGTATCAGGTCTAAGGAGAGACCAAGTTAAAGAGGTGGAGAAAATGGAGACAGATCCTCCAGCTCCCACCTCACGGCTTCCTCAGCCGGAGGCAAGCTACTAGACTGTGAAGGGCGGCACGGAGGGCCAAACTCCAACCGTGGAAGGGTGTGTACCCTCGGAGGAAGAACTGTTGTCAGAGGAGGATGGGAAATACCCTGTCCCCTCTACAACAGGGGTATGGTGGGTTATAGGCTGTGTGATGACTCAAGGAAGTGGGCACAACATAGACTCAAAATAAAATATAGACTGAGCATCTCATTCTTAAATAGCTGGAACATGCGGTCGGACAATGTCTTGTTATTGTTGTGTTATTGTTTTAGGTTATAACGAGTGCGACACGAGCGATAGATAGGTTGTCTCTGTCGTAACGGTCGTTCCCTAACGACTCTGACGAGAAACGCAACACTGTCTTTCGTTTCTCAAGTACACCTGAACTCTCCGTATCATAGCCGGGTAATTTTTTTTATTTTAATGAAGCTATAATTAAATTAAAAATATATCGTATTTAAACTTTTTATATTTTATTAAGATTTAGGAGAGGTTTTTGTAATAAAAGTTAGAAAAAACGGTTTAGAGTCCAAAAAGGATAAATATAATAAAATACATGTTATAGAAGAAATTTTATAATCGAAATTACGTAATTTTTGAAATTATTAAAAAATATTAATTTTAGTCAAACATTTACAACCCCTAATATTAATCAAAACAGGATCTATTCTACAGATATAATAAAATCGGCGACAGGGAGAGAAAAAAGAAATGTTATGATTGTTGTACTTTTTTTTCTGGTTAAGTAATGTCTTATTATGTAAATTAGAGAAAACATAAATCTGTTCCATTAAAGCAAGGAAGGTGACAGGAAGTGGATAAAATGAAAACTACATTTATTTAACTCGGTACTGTCTTTATTATACCGGGTGCGTCCCAAAAGTGGCTCATCCCCATAATTTTTTTTTATTTTTTTCAAATAAAAAAACAATATTTAGTATATGACATAAATTATGATTGATTGAGGTATTCAATTGTTTTTAGTCACTTCCTGTTTCACCCGAAATGAATATAACTGTTAATTTTTAAATGGCACCCTCGGTATATTTCTACTTTATTCGATAGAAAATGACACTCTGAATAGAATGACATATCATATGTCAACTTTTGACATTTTCGCATATGGTTTAATTGTAATTGTAACACGCGGTTCATAACGACAATTTGACTCGAAATACCAAGTGTGTGGTATCAATATATTCATAAAAAAATGCTTTTTCCAAATATGCTAATGAGTCACCCTTGTTCCATTTGAATAAAAATAAATATGATTAAAAATACGATTTGTACATCTTTTAACCGGCCTAGACAAGATATGAAACCCATTAGTCGATCAAAACTATTTTTCCAAGGCTCCTTGATTAAAACTTAGTGTTTTTAACAACACCATGGCACCCTGGATTCAAATTTAAAATACGATTTGTTTTTAAGCGATAATGTCAAAAGTTGACATATGATATGATATTCTATTCAGAGTGTCATTTTTATAGAATAAAGTAGCAATATACCGAGAGTGCCTTTAAAAATCAATAGATGTAATCATTACCGATGAAACACGAAGAAACCAAAAACATCTGAATACGTCAATCAATCCTAATTTATGTCATATACCTACTACCATACAAATCTGTTTTTCTATCTGGGAAAATAAAAAAGTTATAGGGGTGAGTCACTTTTGAGACACACCCGGTATATTAAAAAATATTGTTTCATAATGTAATATCATTTTAAAATTCTTGTATGTTATTTTAGATTCTGAAGATAATTTTAGAATAAACCGGAATATATTTTTAATAAAAACATTATTAATTATTAACAGGGTTATAATAATTATGATTTTGTTACAAAAACCTTTATATAAATGATTATGTAAGACAAAAAATTCAGATTTTACTTATTACTAAAATATTATCTAAATAAGCGCCTTTCTACAACAACGCCACTGACCCCTAATGGGTAAATTGAGAGTTGCCTACCGGTCGAAAGTCGTTTCAAAACTTAAATGTATTATTTAAGTCAAATTTCTTGCAAATTTGGCAATGGCGAACCATATTTTATAGTTCTTGAACAGAAAAAGTAAATAAAATAAACACTTAAGGACTACAAGCTAAGAGAATGCGTTAATATAGCCGGGGACATAGCGGCAACAAAGCTTTACCGCACACGTGCGACGCGTACTACAAGGTAATATCTGAATGAAGAGGCGACCTCGCCTCTAATCGGTGTTGCCATATTGTAAAGAACTTATCCTTTTTAAATAGTATCCGACTTATAATTTAGTAGTATCAGAACTATTTAATACATCTATGGAATATTAAAACCTACTTTATTAAAATGTAGTATTAATATACTCTGTTTTTTTTCTCAGGTAAGATTTCGACAGATGATGACAGAAGAAAAGCAGTTGACGTCCCATACCAATCTATTTATTTTACTAAAAAAAGTTTCTAATAATTTTTAAGTTAACTATGGATGGGTTTAAATATAAATCCGTCATGCGTCGTCTCTTGTTGTATTTAACCAGTTTTATTGGTTTATTTAAAAAATGACAGACGTATTTCAATTTTATTGGTTTGACGGAACGATGAACGACAAACGGACGCCGATGCGTATGAACTCGCCTTTAGATTTTTGACGCTTGTCAAAGTCTTGCCAAATTAAAGGTTATAATTTTGTGACAACTTCTGTCAAATACCCTGCGTTTTGGAAGATGATGCATTTTGATTCGTGTTATTACGTGTGTTTTGTGTCTTTTGAAGTCAAGTGGAGGAAAAATCGAGTGAAAATTAACTGTAGAACCCAGAGCACAGTTTATGGTTAACACTCGCTGCCCAGGCAGAAAGTCTTATACAGCCACCAAAGCCGCCACCAATAAAGTTACTATCAATAAAGTTCGTATACCATCCCGTCGTTGATAAGTGAATCTCGAATATGGTAGAAGGATCAAACTAAACACATACTAAAAACTGGAGTAGCTGTAAAATATCGACATCACACGATAGATAAATAATGGATTAGTACTGCAGAAAAATTATGTCAAAAGGTACTGGTTTAAAAAAATTAAGATTAAAGTTAATTAATCAACCTGTGAGGTATAAAATTTGGTAAGTGTTATTATTAATAAAATAGTTTGTTTTATTGATGTTGTTTTATTTATTGCTGCGGAATATTACAAATTTGTATTTGTACATAAGTTATATTGATAAATATAATCATAAATGCGGGAAGTTTTATAAAGCTTGAAAGTAAGAAATAGTGCTTTTTTATATTTTTTTGGTATGTGGTGTCTTGTTTTTGTTTGTTTTGTATTAACACATACCTTTTTTTATTAAATAAGATAACTCGATTACATTTTTTCAGTTTTATACAGTTTTTCTCACAATATTTTGAAGTTACTTGTCAGTCAAATTTTAAATACATATATTAATTTCCTGCTATGCGTTCCAGTTGTACCAACTTATATCTTTGTAAAATAAAATAAACTACTTTGAAATTAAAATGACAGACATAACTATCACTGTCAAGGATCTTCTCGTTGGACAGACTATATCTCAATATATGTGTATAACAAGAAAAAAAATATTGATAATATTAAAGACGTGACAACATAGGTTGGATGAGGAAGGCTCGGTCGACTGTACCCAGAAGTATACATGTGTACATAAAAGATTGTTTGACCGCGTATAGATGTAAATAGTGTAGTCTATATTTTATTTTAAGTCTATGGGGCACAATAAATCTTTAAGGTCGCAGTGATTAACCCCCCTCTTACTCATTCTATATGGCTGCTCTTGGGTAAAGACGGTCCTACACGATGTGGCGAACACCTTCAAACCACAAATTTGTGTTCAAACGTTGGACGCACGGCATTCGCCACATCGTGTGGGAGCGCAGAAATCCATGTGTCGAATGGTGCGTTTAGACTTGAGCACGCACGAGCTGAGCGTGCGCGCACGGCGTTCGTTCGCGCTCTCGGCTCCGTTCAAATTAAAAACTTATTTTTCGACGAATGAAGTGATCCATTTGTGAGCGCACAGCAGTGTTGTGTTGGCGAAAATAATGGACGACCAAGAAATAGTCGAGGCTGAAGTCATTGTTACGCACAGCTTAATTATTAAAAAGAAGAAAAATCGAAAACATCGTTGGTGGTGGCAAACCCAAATTTTTAGAAGTCGATATAACAACTGCAACAACTTAGTGTCTGAGGAGGGCTATGATCAGTTCAAAAACTTTACAAGAATGACTAGGCCCGACTTGAAATATTTACAAAATTTAATAACACCAAAAATTAGGAACAAAAGATACAAATTTTAGAATAGCAATTTTATTAATATCGACATATTCAATATTAATTTTATTTACAAGGTTTTGCCATGCGTTATATATATTTTTTTTAATAATACAAAGAATGTTTAACATCCCATAATATAGGCAACTTTTCATATTTTTCAATTAATAATAACGAAGATTCATTGATCCACTGAGTCAAAGGACCTTCCAACGTTCGAAGTAATGTTCAATGCGCTCCTACACGAGAGTCTTCACGTGGCTGATATTTTACTAGGGATCAGTAGCGGCCTCGCTTTTAATGTTAAAACGTTGAACAGGCTGAATATTTTTCGTGATTTGTTCTTTGCCAGAAATATGTAAGTACATACATAGGTATATAGAAAGATTAATTATTGGTTTTCTTTGTGTTAATAAATATCTGATAGAGTAATAACATTTTTGGTTATTACATTACTTTAGTGAAAACACTTAAATTTCCTTTTATTCATTCACTTTTTGTATTCATCAAAATTTTCTTCTTATATTAGATATGCGAATAAGTTTTGACTTTTTACTAAAATTACTTTTAAGATTTTCTGTTTTTAGTTAAAATGGAGTGGAATAATCAAATGATAATGGAATTTATTTCGATGTACGAGAAATATCCAATTATATGGAATCCCAGGCATTCCGAGCATAAAAACCGGAATGCCTTAAATGATGCTTGGCGTGAAATTTCTCAGGAGATGAGTATAGACTTGTCAGTAGCAGAATTGAAGAAAAAAAAAAGAATCTGTGGCAACGTGTAGAACGTTGAGGAAGAAAGTTATAGATTCTTATACAACCAGATCTGGGAGTGCAGATATATGCAAACCATCTTGGTTTGCTTATGATGCTATAGACAGATTCATAAGAGTAACAAGAAATAAAATCCTGTTACGTCTTCTTTTTCTTTTGCTTATGTTGCAACAGTTTAGCGCAACTTAAAACTATCATATCAGCGGCAATCCCAGCACTTAATATATTATCCATATCTGCTCAAACCAAGAGTACATACTCGACACTGAGTTAATTTCACAAATGTAGCGCCAGGTTTGCGTCCAACGTTGGAACGAACGTTCGAAGCATCGTGTAGGAGACACATTCGCCAACTGTAACATTGTCGAAAATTGTGTCAAATGTTGGTTCGAACGTTGGACGCATCGTGTAGAACCGTCTTAATTCGCGTTTTAGCCTGTTTGCGGTGGATACTCGAAACTAACACATATTCGGGTTTTATCCATTGCATTTAGATAATTCGCGAATTAACTAATTTCGCGTATTACCCGTAACATATATACCAAGGACAATTGCAGAGATTGATTAGGGATACGTAAGTAGTCTTCGTGAATACTATCGGACTAAATTTGTTCCGATATCAGTGAGTAATGATTATTCTTCACACTAGATGAAATAAATTATCATGACTTATGTTATGCATTTATTAACAACTTCATTACTTTTTCAAAAGCATTTTGATAATAAACGTAACAGAGGCAAAAGCTGGTTGACAAGGTCCAAGTACTTGGATCAAGTACATTTTTATGCTGCGGTAAAAGTATACTTATATGGATGCATCCAAGTAACTAAGCTGACTGCAAACTTACTTGGATTTTACGAACCCTTCTAACTCGACTTGAATCAAACAGCTAATACGATTTAAGCAGCGTAAAAGTGAGAGCACGCTGCCTCCATTTAAGTATACTTGTATTGACAGCATCCAAGTGCACTTGGTCTAAATATACTTGGACAGTGCCAAACCGCTTAAAAGGTACATAATCAATAACAAATTCGAAATAACTATTATATCGGATTGAAAATACTGTAAAAACGATGTATTTTTTCTTTATTTATTTTTATGTAGTATACAGGGTGTCATAAAAATTGTTTATCTAACTTCCGGTTGGTGATTCTCCAGATAAAAATAAAACAAAAAGTTCCTATAAACATATGTATAAACATATATATAACAACCGGGTATATCATTTTTTTGAGTGGATACTTCGAATATGTACTTTAAGCGGAGTTTTTTGGCCAAACGCTCTTCCACATTCTGGACATTCATAAGGTCTTTCACCCGTATGAGTCCTGATGTGTTCTTTTAGATCACAACTCTTTCTAAAATTCTTCCCGCAGTGTTCGCACTTGAACGGTTTGACATCGTTGTGTATTAACATGTGACGTTTGAGTCCCATTTTAGTCGCCAGTATTTTTCCACATAAATCACACATAAATTCTTGACGACCTCCATCTCGGTGCCATGTCGAAAAATGTCTGTTCCTTTTTCTCTGCGTGTCGAAGACACGTTCGCACTGGTCACATTTGAATTCGATTTTTTTGAAATTGGGATCGTGAGTTAGCATATGATACTCCAAAGAATGTTTAGTGCCGTATCTTTTACCACACGCCACACAAAGAAATAACTTGTTGTGTTTAACAGCCACGTGTGCCTCCAATTCACGTTCCGAGATAAATTTTCTATTGCATTGTTCGCATTTCGTGACGTATTGTTTGTTGTGCCTCTTCATGTGCTTGTCGAAAACATATTTAGTCGACAGTACTTTCAAACAGATATCGCACTGGGCTTTGGTCATCGGATCGTGTAGTTTCAGATGAGCATTCAATTTGCTGTTAAGTCTGAAGATCTTGGGACATTTGGGGCATTGGTAACGTCTTTCTGAGTGAACGCTTCTTCTGTGACAGGTCAGTTGTTGTCTCGAGCAAAAACTTTTTTCACATTGATCACATTGCAACAATAAATTGATTTTTCTTACTTCGTATTCAGGCGTTTTAGTAATGCCACATGATATTTCAATGGCTTCGACTTTTAACGGCTCTTCGTATGTTTCGATCTTGACCAACGCCCTTAAAAAGAAATTATTTGATTATTATACATGATTATTATACATGAAATAATAATAATATTCATTATTCACTAGTAAATAATGGTTTCATTATTCACCGCTTCCACGGATATCTCGATCCAAACTCCAAACAAGAATTTGCTATTTGAAGTTTTCAATGTTACTTTTTGCATTCATCTATGGGGTGTTCCAAAAGTTGTTTTTCTTGTCATAAGATTTTTAAAATATTTTTTAAGTGTCTCATGTTATATCTCAACATGTAAACAAATGAGGAAGATGCATATATTTTATTTTTCGCCAGATTAGTCTTGATCATCTGCTGATGATGCTAAAATGGTTAGCGAAACGTGCGTCCAGTGTAAAAGTAAAAGTGTATATATCAGGGAAACTATTTACTAATTTAATAATAAAATATAGATAGTTATATAAATATAGATAGTTAATTCCCTGATAGATAAAAAATTATCTATCAGGGAAACTTAACACCCCACCACTATTTGTAAATCTTGGAAGTTATCGTACCGGATCTTTTAGAGGATATTCCTTTAGCTAATTCACGTGAAATATAGAACAACAACAAATAACGCTTTATTATGCAAAAAGCCAATATAGCTTAAACGGGGGCATACAAAAGCTAAAAAGTTTGATTCGATTTTAATCTCTATATTAGATGGTTTGGGTAATATCATGTAAAATCGCTTATTTCTGGGGCTTACTCAACCAGGTCTCACAATGCAAATTCACCTCAAATATCCATTTAGTTGGTCATTGGCAAGCACTCTCTCATTGTACATGAAAATAACAAAACAAACATTTACTGTTCTGGATAAAATTGATAGTTAAATAGTAAAACTCACCCGGGGGTACTCCGCCCCCTAGCCACTGACATCACTGACATTCTATTCAATTATATCTCATTCTATATCTCCCATCTAATTCAAATATTATTCGGATCTATTGATCTATTGGTTAATAATCTTCAACAACTAGCTAGTGTCACCTGAAATAGTATAGGGGCTTCCCCCGGACGCAAATCTGCCGCTAAACAGATTCGCATCCCAATCGAATAGGCTAATTGGGGTAACTCACTATCCCAACGCCGCATCGTGTCAATCGAGAAGACAAGGGAGACCTCAAACTCTCAAGACCAACCTCGAAGGCAAGACGTCACAAGAGGTTTTCTTCTCATGATCAAACGACCCGTTGCCTTACAGTACATGCAACGTTTATAGTCAAAAGACTCTCAACCCCCAAATGTCAGCTCTATGACAAAACACAACACAACAGCCGGCCGGCCCGTCTACTACTGACCTGCCGCAGGCAAGCTAAGCCTCCTCTTACGTCACAATTTTACCTGATCACAAATATTTACATCGCTTGCCAATGAATCATACTATTTTCTCTATTCGACTTTCAAATAGAGTGTTTTAGCATTACTAGATAAATAAATAGAGAGTTTCCGAAGAATAAATAAAAGCATTATTATAAAAAACTTATTTTCCAAGTTTTACAATCACAAGTCTGTGATATTACAAGGATACTACCCAAAACATTAGTCAACTTAAATTAGTTTGTGGTAATACGAAATTCGATAAACATAAAAAAAATAATCAAAAATTTGTTTTATATTTTTATTTATTTTATAATACCTCTTAACAGTAAAAATAACAAAATATTTCTGTGTACAAAAATCTCAACCGATTATAATAATTTCAATTATTTTATTAAGTATTTTAACTTAACAATTACTTTTTGATGCCAGGGCTAATCTTTAACAAAAATTTGTATTATAATTTGGATGAAAAAAAATATCATTTAAATTCAAGATACTTAAACCTAAAGTATGTATTTTCTCGTCATCCTACATAAATACATGATTACGATTTTGAGTTATAATTATGAGAAAGGATAATATATCAAACAATAATTTAAAAAGTCATCTAATAGAAAATAATATATTGAACAACATTGGAATAGATACATTGGCACTGAAACAGCAAACCTTCGTCAAAATGTATTTATTTAATAAAGAGTTTTTTATACCTGCTGCATGGGCGTTGGAAATACAGAAAATCCCATGCAAATTTTAAACTATCCAAATATTGGCTACCCTATTAATTTAAAATATATGTGGTATATAAGTGGTACATAGGTTATTTAATGGTCTGCGTATGCTGAAAGCATGCACGTGCCAAATTTCAGCAATTTCGAAAAAGCCGATTTCAAATAATTTACGAAAAACTGTATCTCTTTTTAGGGTCCGGTGAACTATCCTGACACGATTTTTGCATTTTTCTTCTTTTTATCAAAAAGTAACAATTTTTAGTAGTAATTTAAAATAAAAAAAATGCGGATTATGCACGGAATTTCAAAATATTTTAATTTATTTTTGGAAATTTTTCAATTGTCAAAAGTGAAAAAAAAAACAGATGCGCACTAAACAAACAGAGAAATTGAAAGAAAAAACAAAAGAGTGAAATCAAGGCAATCAAAACACGCGTAAGTTCTTTTGTTTCTTACAACGTGTTTTGATTGCCAGTTTCTTAAACCAAAGTATCAAAATCAAGCAGATAAAAAAAACAACAAAAAAGTCAAACCAAAACAATCAAAATACGCTGACAGCGTCTTTTCATTACTAAAGCTGTAACTAGCGATTCACTACTGTCAGCATAAACATAGAAATGGATATAAACAAGTCCGCGGTATAAAATAAAATAACAGCATTCTTTAGATTATTTTTTTATGGAAAACGGGGTTTTCGACATCAGACTTTATTCAAATAACCCAAGAAGTTCATTTTAAGGTAACATAGGCCTTTATTAAGGTAACATTAGGCATTTTCTATATTATATCTCTATATTATAGCGTATAAACAATAATAATAAGTTTTTGAATGTAGTCGCTAGGGGGCGCTGTCTTACAATTTAACAAATATTGCGCGTTTTTTCAAAAAAAAAATATATGCGATAGTATATGTAATTTTATCTGATAGTAAAGAGTAATAAAAGCTTAAAAATCCAGCGAAAAACGCATCTTGATATCTTTTTTCACACCGTTCGTCTATTAATGCTATATAGGGTATTTTATAATTTCCTATGAGTCCGTTATTGGTATATTCTGCACGGAACAAATCAGTTCCCTTTAATCTCCTCCTACGTCAGGGAATAGAGCTATTTGTGTCTCGGGCATGGCAATCAGTGTTTTTTCCGTTGCTATTCTATAGGGCCCGTGTACAGATAAACCTACTCCACCTCCCATGACAATTTCTGTCTATTAATGCTATATAGGGTATTTTATAATTTCCTATGAGTCCGTTATTGGTATATTCTGCACGGAACAAATCAGTTCCCTTAATCTCCTCCTACGTCAGGGAATAGAGCTATTTGTGTCTCGGGCATGGCAATCAGTGTTTTTTCCGTTGCTATTCTATAGGGCCTGTGTACAGATAAACCTACTCCACCTCCCATGACAATTTCTGTCTATTAATGCTATATAGGTATTTTATAATTTCCTATGAGTCCGTTATTGGTATATTCTGCACGGAACAAATCAGTTCCCTTTAATCTCCTCCTACGTCAGGGAATAGAGCTATTTGTGTCTCGGGCATGGCAATCAGTGTTTTTTCCGTTGCTATTCTATAGGGCCCGTGTACAGATAAACCTACTCCACCTCCCATGACAATTTCGTCTATTAATGCTATATAGGGTATTTTATAATTTCCTATGAGTCCGTTATTGGTATATTCTGCACGGAACAAATCAGTTCCCTTTAATCTCCTCCTACGTCAGGGAATAGAGCTATTTGTGTCTCGGGCATGGTAATCAGTGTTTTTCCGTTGCTATTCTATAGGGCCTGTGTACAGATAAACCTACTCCACCTCCCATGACAATTTCTGTCTATTAATGCTATATAGGTATTTTATAATTTCCTATGAGTCCGTTATTGGTATATTCTGCACGGAACAAATCAGTTCCCTTTAATCTCCTCCTACGTCAGGAATAGAGCTATTTGTGTCTCGGGCATGGCAATCAGTGTTTTTTTCCGTTGCTATTCTATAGGGCCCGTGTACAGATAAACCTACTCCACCTCCCATGACAATTTCGTCTATTAATGCTATATAGGGTATTTTATAATTTCCTATGAGTCCGTTATTGGTATATTCTGCACGGAACAAATCAGTTCCCTTTAATCTCCTCCTACGTCAGGGAATAGAGCTATTTGTGTCTCGGGCATGGCAATCAGTGTTTTTTTCCGTTGCTATTCTATAGGGCCCGTGTACAGATAAACCTACTCCACCTCCCATGACAATTTCTGTCTATTAATGCTATATAGGGTATTTTATAATTTCCTATGAGTCCGTTATTGGTATATTCTGCACGGAACAAATCAGTTCCCTTTAATCTCCTCCTACGTCACGGAATAGAGCTATTTGTGTCTCGGGCATGGCAATCAGTGTTTTTTTCCGTTGCTATTCTATAGGGCCCGTGTACAGATAAACCTACTCCACCTCCAATGACAATTTCGCCTATTAATGCTATATAGGGTATTTTATAATTTCCTATGAGTCCGTTATTGGTATATTCTGCACGGAACAAATCAGTTCCCTTTAATCTCCTCCTACGTCAGGGAATAGAGCTATTTGTGTCTCGGGCATGGTAATCAGTGTTTTTTCCGTTGCTATTCTATAGGGCCCGTGTACAGATAAACCTACTCCACCTCCCATGACAATTTCGTCTATTAATGCTATATAGGGTATTTTATAATTTCCTATGAGTCCGTTATTGGTATATTCCTGCACGGAACAAATCAGTTCCCTTTAATCTCCTCCTACGTCAGGGAATAGAGCTATTTGTGTCTCGGGCATGGCAATCAGTGTTTTTCCGTTGCTATTCTATAGGGCCCGTGTACAGATAAACCTACTCCACCTCCCATGACAATTTCGCCTATTAATGCTATATAGGGTATTTTATAATTTCCCATGAGTCCGTTATTGGTATATTCTGCACGGAACAAATCAGTTCCCTTTAATCTCCTCCTACGTCAGGGAATAGAGCTATTTGTGTCTCGGGCATGGCAATCAGTGTTTTTTCCGTTGCTATTCTATAGGGCCCGTGTACAGATAAACCTACTCCACCTCCCATGACAATTTCGCCTATTAATGCTATATAGGGTATTTTATAATTTCCCATGAGTCCGTTATTGGTATATTCTGCACGGAACAAATCAGTTCCCTTTAATCTCCTCCTACGTCAGGGAATAGAGCTATTTGTGTCTCGGGCATGGCAATCAGTGTTTTTTCCGTTGCTATTCTATAGGGCCCGTGTACAGATAAACCTACTCCACCTCCCATGACAATTTCGCCTATTAATGTATATAGGTATTTTATAATTTCCCATGAGTCCGTTATTGGTATATTCTGCACGGAACAAATCAGTTCCCTTTAATCTCCTCCTACGTCAGGGAATAGAGCTATTTGTGTCTCGGGCATGGCAATCAGTGTTTTTTCCGTTGCTATTCTATAGGGCCCGTGTACAGATAAACCTACTCCACCTCCCATGACAATTTCTGCCTATTAATGCTATATAGGGTATTTTATAATTTCCCATGAGTCCGTTATTGGTATATTCTGCACGGAACAAATCAGTTCCCTTTAATCTCCTCCTACGTCAGGGAATAGAGCTATTTGTGTCTCGGGCATGGCAATCAGTGTTTTTTCCGTTGCTATTCTATAGGGCCCGTGTACAGATAAACCTACTCCACCTCCCATGACAATTTCTGCCTATTAATGCTATATAGGTATTTTATAATTTCCCATGAGTCCGTTATTGGTATATTCTGCACGGAACAAATCAGTTCCCTTTAATCTCCTCCTACGTCAGGGAATAGAGCTATTTGTGTCTCGGGCATGGCAATCAGTGTTTTTCCGTTGCTATTCTATAGGGCCCGTGTACAGATAAACCTACTCCACCTCCCATGACAATTCCCTGCCTATTAATGCTATATAGGGTATTTTATAATTTCCTATGAGTCCGTTATTGGTATATTCTGCACGGAACAAATCAGTTCCCTTTAATCTCCTCCACGTCAGGGAATAGAGCTATTTGTGTCTCGGGCATGGCAATCAGTGTTTTTTCCGTTGCTATTCTATAGGGCCCGTGTACAGATAAACCTACTCCACCTCCCATGACAATTTCTGCCTATTAATGCTATATAGGGTATTTTATAATTTCCCATGAGTCCGTTATTGGTATATTCTGCACGGAACAAATCAGTTCCCTTTAATCTCCTCCTACGTCAGGGAATAGAGCTATTTGTGTCTCGGCATGGCAATCAGTGTTTTTTCCGTTGCTATTCTATAGGGCCCGTGTACAGATAAACCTACTCCACCTCCCATGACAATTTCGCCTATTAATGCTATATAGGGTATTTTATAATTTCCTATGAGTCCGTTATTGGTATATTCTGCACGGAACAAATCAGTTCCCTTTAATCTCCTCCTACGTCAGGGAATAGAGCTATTTGTGTCTCGGGCATGGCGATCAGTGTTTTTTCCGTTGCTATTCTATAGGGCCCGTGTACAGATAAACCTACTCCACCTCCCATGACAATTTCGCCTATTAATGCTATATAGGGTATTTTATAATTTCCTATGAGTCCGTTATTGGTATATTCTGCACGGAACAAATCAGTTCCCTTTAATCTCCTCCTACGTCAGGGAATAGAGCTATTTGTGTCTCGGGCATGGCAATCAGTGTTTTTTCCGTTGCTATTCTATAGGGCCCGTGTACAGATAAACCTACTCCACCTCCCATGACAATTTCGTCTACTAATGCTATATAGGGTATTTTATAATTTCCTATGAGTCCGTTATTGGTATATTCTGCACGGAACAAATCAGTTCCCTTTAATCTCCTCCTAAGTTATTAGCAAAATTATAATAAATACGAAAATATAAGCCCTTAATTACCTTATTTTTCTAACACGGTATTACTAGCCCTCTTGATTATGAACATTCTGACAAAAAATAAGATAGAAATGATTAACTAAGTCTAAAATCGACAATATACCAGAATACCATAATATCAGATCTATTAATATCTAATAATTAAGATATCAATGACAGTTACTAAGAAACGACGCCTCAGTGAAGTTATAGTAGGCTTTGGAAAAAAGTTGCTTTTGACATAATAGTATAAGCGTCCAAGTGTTATTAGATCAACATTTTGATAGTCTTAGCAGCGTTTTTTCTCTATTGAAGAAAGTCATTTTTAGAGAAGCAATCAAAAGATAAAAACACGCTGCTGAGACTATCAAAATGTTGATATAATAATATTTTGATGTTTAAACTATCCCTCTAAAAGCCTACCATGAATTTATGGAGGCGTCGTTTCTTGTTCACTGTCATTGACATCTTAATTATTAGATATTAATACACCTAGTACTATGGTATTTTGGTTCATTGTCGATTTTTTGAATAAAACAATCTTTTTTATCATATTTTTTTTTAGAATGGCCATAATCAAGAGGGCTAAAATAACAGCATTTTTTAGATTATCTTTTTATGGAAAACGGGTTTTTCCACATCAGAGTTTATTCAAATAATCCAAGAAGTTCATTTTAAGGTAACAGGCTTTTATTAAGGTAACATCAGACATTTTCAAAAAGAAATTTTTGTCAGGATAGTTCACCGAAACCCTATTTTTAAATTAAAATTGTCAATACATCTAAGTTGTCAACCTATGCTTTTATCATTGTCAAATGTAATTTGTTGTTCAGTTTTAATTTAAAAATAGACGCAGTTTTTCTTATACTACTTAAAGTCGGGTTGTGCAACATTGTTTGCCATCATTGATCATTTCAGCATACGCAGACTTTTAAAACACCTATTTAAGACTTTACTGTGAATTTAACAGGAGAGCCAATATCTGGACCGTTCAAAATTTTCATGCGAATTTCAAAGTTTCCAACGAATGCACCACCCGGTATAGTATGAAAAATTATTATAGTAGATAGTATTAAGCTTCATTCAGAACCTGGCAATTAATGGAATATATTATTGGTTTCAATTACACTTTATACTTTTTAGTTTACGATCATTCACAATGTCTAAAAAACACAATTAAAATTAATAGAATATCCTAGCAACAGCTTGCTGTAGTCAGTGGTATCCATAGAGAAAGCATAATAATTAAGCTTTGTTCGGTTTCTGGTCATTACCGATTCTGAACCGTCCTAGAACTCTGCAGCACATGCGCAAATGAAATAATTTCTTCATATTTCTTTCTGCGCAGGCGTATCACAGTTCTACACTCAGAAAAAAAATGCATTTTAAAATGCACAATAAATCACGTTAAAATAATTAACTCGTTGTATGGAATTCGATTTACCTAATTATTTGTTTTAATAACGATTGCTGATAATATAATATTGTTTTATATACATAATAAAAATTAAAGCATTCGAAATAAAGTGAATACTGTTTTATCGGATATCTAATATTTAGTCCTTTTAAAGTAATTATTACTCTATATGTTTCAAAAGAACCACGTTTAAAATAAACTGGCATTGCCTTATTATTTTTGAAAAGTGTTGCTTGTCTATTTATTCCAATAAGACATCCTTATAATAAATTTATTTTAAGCACGAGAGTATTTTATTTCTATAAGAATTGCTAACATTTCTGTTAGGCACGTGATTAATATTGGCCAATAGAAAGTCATGCATATGAGGTGGACATCGAAAGATGGTGTTTGGCGGTATTGACGGGATAAGCCCTATTAAGCCACACGTTGTTGTATGATTTTTGTCGCGTTCCATGATTTTGAATAGTACAATGATATTTATTGTATATGACAGTTGTTAGTGACAAAAAGGAGAATTGTATCGTTTACAGGTAATGTGTTGTTTAAGTAGTTGTTTAGAATGATCAAACGTTAATATTATTTCAGTAGCATTATGGCGGCCAAAGGTTTTCTTTGAAGAGTGATGGAAACGACCGACGCCGGCCGAAATGATGCATTGTGATTTTGAATTTAACGCTGGACGAATTCAACAATTCAAATTTGCAAAGTAATATTTCACTAGATGATGAAAATTCAGATGTAAAGGAATACGAAGTCAAGCTAGCAAAATTGTTAAAAAGGTGGAACTTACTACAGCTCGTACCAGTATAAAAGGTAAAAAAATATAATGATGAACATTACAGAATGTACAGGGTGAGTCAACGATAGAGCAAGGTCAATATCTCCTTTGTTTTGAGATTTACAAAAAATGTTAAATATAAAAGTTATAGGGAGGGTTAGGATACACATTTTAAAATTTTTGTTGAATATACAGAGTGCTTCAAAAAAGTGTTTGGCGGATATAACTTGTTAAATGCAACACCCTATTTTTTATTTTATTTTTTAAATTCTACGTAAAATTCTATAACTTTTTTATCTAATAATATTTTTTTTATAATATACAGGGTCCGGCAGTAGTGCGTCGGGCATCTGTAGCTCCTAGAATAATAAACTTCACAATTTTGTTTAAGTTCAAACCTAAAGTATGTACGAGGATGTATTTCACGAAAATATTTCAACTTCTATAGGGTGGCTCAAAAATGTGCAAGTGGATCGGTATGTTTCTTTTAAATGGAACACCCTGTATATTATTGCATTTTTGGCTTCCTTTTGGACCACTTTACATAATATATTATATATGAGTAAATATATTTCGATAATATCAGAGATATTAATAAATAAATAAAAAATATATTTTTTCCAACCTTCCTTATTTTTTTTTTACTTTATGAAGCACCCAGTATATTCTACAATATAACAATACAAATAATATACAATACAAAAAAATATACAATAATACAAAAAAATATACTATACAAATATATTCTACAATAATTTAAAACGTGTATCTTAACCTTCCCCATAACTTTTGTATTTAACATTTATCTGTAAACCTCCAAACAATTATTGAGATAATGGACTTTGTCGTTGCCTCATCCTGTACAGAACAGAAATTTGTACAGGGTTGTAAATTTAATGTATTACCCAACGACAATATCTTTTCGTGAAAGAATAAAGAAATTTTTCTTTTAAGAAATTTAAGAACACCACTTTTTAAATTCAACATAGCGCGGTTTTCTCATCTATAGTGGCGTTAGGAACCTAAAAAATACTGTTTTTTGCAATTATACGATTCAGAAAACCTGCAAATCCTGTATACCCTGTATATAAACATTTCTGTTTCAGGTTAACTCCAGTTTTAAGATGGAGAAAAGTATATCATATATTTAACTAAACGTTGCTTTCTTTTTTAGAATCTCTGTGACCTTTGAAGGAATCTAATAAAGACAGATCAATTCCAGGACATTACATTCCATTCGTCACTAGACAAAATTCACCAGGATACCCCTATATTTATTATTTTTTTTTTGATTTTGGAAGACATTCAATACAATTGTATTTACCTACTTATCACTAAAAGATTAATTCCGAAATAAAGTTATTTTCCTAATAAATTTGATATTTATTTCATTTAAATTGTTAGTACTGATCCTATTCGATTAAAATCAACTCAAGTTTTAAACAAAGTGACATATTAATAAATCATTAAGCATTGCATTTGAAATTATAAAGAGAAAAGCTTGAAATAAAAGGAATGTATTTTAAAAACAAAAGGAAAACACTAATAAACAAATGTATATTTCTTTAAATCAAATAGGCAGCATTTTTATTCTAAATCTGATATACCACTAACAATGACAATGATCATGTATGTTTTATATACGAGTATATGCATAAAATCAATAGATATCTTATTAATTCAATTATGACCATTAATGAGGCCAAAACATGTTTGATTTTATTTGATTCATTAGCATTATTTTTGATTTTACAACGTTTTTTCTCTCAGTGTAGGACGGTTCAGAATCGGTAATAAGAAAAACCCGAACAAAGCTTTAGTTTACAAAACAATCAACTTTTCATTTCTACTCATTTCTCTTGACGGATGATAATCAAAAACCAAAATGACACTCTTCGCAACTTTTGAAGTATAATTAGTGGAAAAGTTAAAAGTTTGATAACTTTTCTACTAATTGAAAATGTCTTCCACTAATTCTGACGTTCTGAATACTTAAATTGAATTTAAAGGAACAAACTTCTACCATACTAATAATTTATTCCACTAATTGCGAGGTTCCGAATGAAGCTTTATAGTAGACAAATTTTATGTAGTATGTAATCTAACAAATATTCGTAGGTACTACAGTATAAATGTGATTTTTCATTAAAATTATCAAACTAATAGTTTGTATTTTTACAAGATATTTTTTGGGTGCATATTTCGCATATGTACTTTAAGTGGACTGCTTTGAGTAAACGCTCTTCCACACTCTGCACACTCATAAGGTTTTTGACCCGTATGAGTCCTGACGTGTTGCTTTAGGAAATCGCTTCTGCTAAAATTCTTGCCGCAGTAATCGCAATGGTATGGTTTCAAACCGCTGTGAGTTTTCATGTGATCTTGTAAACTATGTTTCCACCTAAACTTTTGTCCACAAATATCACATATTTGAGGAGTCAGATTATGGAACAATCTAACGTGTCTTTCGTGACTGTTTTTCTTGTCAAAGCATTTTCCGCATAGTTTACATGGAAACTGACCTGGTGCACCGTGAACATTTTCAAGGTGCGCTTTCAAATTAGCTTTGGAAACATCTTTGCCGCAGATGAAACAAACAATTTGTTCCTTCACAAAACTGTGTTTGTTCTTGACATGTCGGACGTAGTCTCCTTTGCAAACAAAGCCTTGATCGCATTCTTCGCATTGCACCACAAACGTCTTCAAATGCCTTTTCATGTGGAGTTCTAAATTTGTCTGGCCGCGAAACGTCTTTGAACACATATCGCAGTTAAAGGAGGGAAGATCTTCGTGTATGGACATATGCCTTTTCAAACCGTAAGTCGTAGTAAAAGCCTTAGGACAAATGGAACACTTGAATGATTTAGTTATTCCATTCACGTGACGTTTGACATGCCTGGAGAGATATTCCTTTTTGGCAAAACATCGCAAGCATTGATGACATTGAAAACTTTTTAATGATTCGATATTTGAAATAACAAATAATGCTTCATATAAATTATCTGAACTGGATGGAAAACCTTCAGATCTAAAAAAAAATGATAAATTAATAGTGAATAAAATATATTATATTAAAAATTATAATGTCATAAATTTAAGTTTTTTTCACTCACTGCTAAGGTCAAATCATATTAAACAATGGTTTGGTATATTTTTTGTACACGAGGGTTAAAAACAGATCTTAGATTCATTAACAAGACAAATTTTTATTGAAGATTTTTTAGGTTGATTATCTAGTATCTACTAGTCTAAAAGCTAGCAACGTTTTCGAGGAGATATTTTAAGACGTCTGGCTCTTTGATATATCTTTTACTATGCTCTCTGGAACATCATGCGGCCCGTCTGGCTGCCGATACCCGTTGCGTTCACTACTGCGCATCGAAAGAAGATCCTATATATTTTTTTTAAATTTATAGTCCTATAAATTCTAGTATTGAATATAAATCGAACATGTCTCCATAGTGCAGTGCGTAGAGTTTATGCCTATCAAGCGAGGAGCCACAGTTCGAATCCGGATCAGTGCAAAAACATTTTTATTTGATTTTTTTTTGTTTTAAGGAAAATACGACGTTTTTTATACGATGGTCCTAAATGGGACAAAAAGCTTTGTACATTCTGCATATGCCAAAAAATTATTGATATAGAGTGTATCTGAAAGCAGATAACTAACACAAGTTAAAAAAACTTCAACATCAGAATAATATTTTTATTTTTAAAATAAGTAAATAAATTATAATAAAATTTAAGTTTATTTAATTTTAAATACATTTTTTGAACACCCTGTATACATCGGTCCAAATTTCTGTACAGATAGTTTAAGATACACGCTATATCAATATATTGTGGGCCTATACAAAATGTAGAATGCCTTTTGTACCATATAGGACCAAATGTATGACTATAAATGCATATTTTTCGAAAAAAAACGTATTTTATTTAAAACAAAAAATTAAAAAAAAAACAAATTGTTTCATATGTTCAATTGTTCAATACAGATTAGAGATGAGCAAAACTGCGATTTTCCAATCGCAGTTGAAACTGCGATTGTGATTTGTAAATCGCTGCGACTGTAACCTGCGATTGCGATTTTGATATTTTTAAATTGATACGCTGTAAACTGGGAAGCTCAATCCCAAAATTTTTGAGAAAAAACAGAATAAATAGGGGAATACTTTTTTTTTAATAAAATCTTACAAAGAAACTGTTGGGTGTTTCGATGCCATATGCCTTTTAAAGTGTTTTTTATTATATTTTTGCTCTGCACACATATTGCACTTAAAATTTTCATCAATTACCAAAAAAAAATCAAACCAAACCAAACCACAAATAACTTAGTTTCCTTTTTGATAAGAATAGACCGAATAAATTTAACTGGGAAAAAAATACATAAAATGTTCAAAATATTCGAATGTGCTTTTAGACAGTCTGTAGGTATACTAACGAAAAATTTATTATAAAAAAGGTTGCCGCCAACCTTAATTCAGATAACGAGAAAAAAAACTGTTTATTTTATCTTTTTTTTTTTCTTTTAAAAACATTTTCTTTATATGTAACTCAAAAGAAGCCGACGCCGACGGCTTTGATACGGCCCGTCCAGTGCAAGTGCAAACTTTCGAACTTTTAGATAAATAAAAGGACAATATCACATTTTATTATATTTGAAATTTCTCTAAAATGAAAAAACTGATTGTAAAGGATGTATTTAAATTAACATAGCAGCCGATCCACAATTGTTCAGAAAATTATATTATATTATGGATTGTTATAAAAATGTTTATAATAATATAATATACATATAACAAAATATAATAAAGAGAAAGGGCTGTTTCTTTTTCGTGCTCTATATCTTCTAGTAAATAAAGGATAAAAATAGATAATTTTTTATAATTTGATTCCAAAACTGTCCTTGAATGAATTATTTTACCTGAATCATTACCTGGGAGCAACTGTAACTATAATTAGTCATAACCGAAAACAAGAATTTTTTAACCTTCTAAATCCATAATTATATTATAAATCTAAAACTATTATCAAAATTTAAAACTAAAAAATTATACATATATATTATGCGGTATATAAACAATATAAGCCTATTTTCCAACGCTTCATAAAATTACGGGGCCATGATTGCGAATGTGATTTTGCGATCTAGTCTAGGCCGATGTGTTGAGAGCTGCGAACGAAAATCACAATCGCTGCTCTTCGTTGGCGTGCCCACTCCCGATGCCGCGCCGCCGGTGCCAACGAAAATCGCAATCGCAATGTTGGGATGAGCTGCGATTTTCGAGCTGAACGAAAATCGCAGCCTGCCCACTGCCGTGTTGATGACGCGCCGCCGCCAGCCGGTGCGTACGAGAATCGCAATATTGCGATTTTCGTTCCCAGCTCATCGTTCGGCTTCTCAGTGCCGTGTCGATGCACCGCCGGTGCAAACGAAAATCGCAATGCTGTGATTTTCGTTCGCAGCTCTTCGTTCGCGTGCCCACTGCGATTGCAAATCGCAACTGGTGTAATACTGGTTGCCTAAAAATCCAAAATCGGCAGATATATGTTTCAATCGCAAGTCGCAGTTTGTTATGGAAATGAATCACAGGTTGCGATTGCGAATTTACAATCGCTGCGATTAAATCGCAGTTTGCGATTTTCTGCTCATCTCTAATACAGATTAGTCGTACATAGTTAAAATTTCGATTTTTCAAAAATTGTAAATTTTCGGTAAAAAAGATTCTTAGCGAAAATTTGTACACTATTATAAAACACCCTGTATATGAGAATTCGCTAAATATATTTACGAAAACCACATAGCATCTTAATCACAATAGTTACGTCTAAAACCTGGTCCAAACCGCATCCCAAAATCGGAGAGAGAAAAGAAGAGCATTTATTGTTTACAATCCCGCAATTTTGCGGATCCGCGGGATTGATTGCTTTAATCCCGCGGGTTTGCGGGATTGAGATTTTGGTGCGGCATTGCATTCCCTAATACAGACCCAGTACGTATATGTATGATTCAGATACTGAAGAAATTAAGAAATCAGAATTACAAAGGGTAAATATAAAAGACATTATTTTGAACTGATACTCCTTTATCGCCAAAATCTGGCAGCAGGGGCGTAGATAGGTGTATGCTATGGGGGTGGTACTATGATTAAGTCGCAAAAAAAATCACCGTCGGAATTTTTTTGTCGAATTAAGACGACGGCGATTTTTTTGTCTTCAAAAAGATATAAAAACATAACTAATAACTAAATTAAAATATAGATTTGTAAATAACATAAACAAAAATGAAACAACGACGTTTATTAGTTAATTTTCTATAAACTATAAATAAAAAACTCTAAACTATCAAAAAAAAACTATAAAAACTATAGACTATAAATAAAACTACAAAACAAAATCAAGTTTTCTAGTACGCTGTTTGGAAAACCTATCAATAACAGCATCAACATTTATTTCAATATCTTTATGGATATTGATTAGAGTTAACCCCACTAATCTGTCCTGGCCAATAAGAACACTTTGTATGCTTTTAATTAGGTCGAACATATTATAAACGATAAATCAACATAATTAAAAGCATACAAAGTGTTCTTATATATCGGATATTAATTAAAAAAAATCCTTTCATAGTCAATGACTATTTCAATTCTCGTATCTCGTCAAGCGTCAGGGGGGGGGGGTACTGTCCCCCAGTACCCCCCCCCTTATCTACGCCCTTGTCTGGCAGGTTTAAGTAGCAAATTCTGTAACTACAAAGTACTTGCCCGCGAGTGACAAAAGATGCTACTTTGTGTTGTACCGTATGATCGAAAAAAAATGGCGTCCAGTTGGCTGGGAAATGACGATCGATGACATTTCCCATATAAATATACATATAAAATGACAGCGATCTTCGTTTCATAGCCATCGTTGACACCGTTTTTTCTCGATCATACGGTACAAGGCACAGGGTGTGAATTTGGGATAGCCTTTACTGATTTTATTTTTATATTTTTAGAAATAATATAACATAGAAAAAAAATATAATTTTGTCAATTTATCTTATATTTTTGTTCTTCGTTCTCAGTTTGTTACTTTTTGTATTTTATGTAATTATTTTGAAATATACAGGGTGTTTCAGAACTAAGTTCCATACCAAAGTTATATTTTTTCTTATGGAACACCCGGTATTTTATTTCATTTTTGGGGTCTTGGACCCAAAAAAGATATTTATAAGTGTTAAAACCTTAATACGTTTAAAACCTTTGGTTTTTGAGATATTTAAACATATTTAAATATGTATGCTGTACGAGCCCTAACAACTATATGTTAAGACAAGGTCTTTTTTTGCAATAAAAATAGTAATTTGTTAAAACGACTCAATTTATTTTGTTTGTTATTATAAATTCAAACATTACAATATGATCTAGACAATTTTACTATATTTTTATAACTTTGCAAACAAATCACTTTTGATAATAGCTTAATAAAATGAAGCCAAATTTGCTGACAACTATATATTGGGACAGCACAACAAGAAATTTGTTTAATACGGAGTTAAATCACTTTTCGCCTTAACAACTGCCTGAACTCTTAATGGCATTGTATTTACCAAAGATTGGCACATTTGAGGAGAAAAATTATCCCAAATTTCCTGCAGTTTTGTCCGCAAATCAAAAATTGTTCGTTGAGTCAGTTTCTATAACATTGAGGTCCGGACTACTTTTATATTATTACCGAACCAATTTTTAGTTGATTTTGCTGAATGGCACGAATGATCTCTTGGATTTCTATTAATATTAAATAAATTTTATTAAAAATTGAACTAAAATTGTTAGTATCATTAAAAACAATTCAAATTCAAAAATTGTATCAGTCAAATTCCCTCATTTAAGGTAAATATTAAAGTAAATATAAATACAGCTCATTCTAAGCTCTACTTATCTTTAAGAAAAAATTAAATCATTGTTGCAATTGGGCCTTAATGCCATTTCGAATGAACAATAGTATTAATAATGTACATTATAAATTTTATATCATAGTGTGTATTAAAACTACTAAAACACTTTTAAATTGGTATTATATTAACAACTTCTGTTTTTTAATCCAAAAAAAAGTTACCAATTTTCTCAGTCAAAATATTTGTGGTCCTGAAAAGGACCTTCGTTTTCCCATGTTCGTCAAGGTAGGTAATGGGTAAACGGTAAAAAAACAGAATAATGAAATTTAAAAAATTACAAAAATTGTTCAAAAGTGCCTCCCTCTTGCATTAAATAATAACCCAAACGATCATAAAATCCCCTCCTCACATTGGATAACATATCAGGGGTGACAGTGTCAAAGGCATTAAATATTTTCTGCCTTAACTGCTCCAAGTTTTGAATTTCTTCATGGCCGTAAATTTTAGATTTTATGTACCCCCATAAAAAGAAATCATTCACCGAGAAGTCAGGTGAAATTAAACGTCAGTCTAAACAAAACTGTCATTTTTGAAAACTTGTCAAAATTTGGACACACGCTAAATGGACTTGATTTTCCTATGTCTCGAAGTCTGTGGACTTTTCTGTATAATCTCACAGTAATTTAATAGATTGCTCGTCATATTATATCAGCTCGTAGGAGATTAGGAAAAAAAAAGATATTTATAGTATAAAAAATTAATTTATTTAACAAAATTTATGTTTATGGCTGTTTGATATAATGAAAACTATAAAATTTGACCACCTATGTGAGAAATTTCCTCTTATTTACATCATTAAATGATTTATTAGATCGAAAATATTTGATGTATTAAAGTTTACAAATAAAGATTTATATAGTCGAAAAAAGTCCCATAGAACCAATAGAAAGGTAACTATTTTGTCACATTTTTAATTAAATTTTGTTAAATAAATTAATTTTTTATACTATAAATATCTTTTTTTTCCTTATAAATAAACATATTTGCATCCCATTTTAAATAAGATATACAAATTACCAAAACTTAGAAATAACAGTTCAAAAGTTCAACAAAAATCCTACACGCGTTTTTAAAAAGAAACATATAACCACGCACTATGTCATTCCAGCAAACGAATACGACACAGCATAGGTTTCCGGACTAAACGACTGGTGTATTTACACCACTCAATAGGCGTGTCGGGTTTGCCGAGCGGTTTCCGATGCAGTCGCTTTCTTTCGCATCTGTTGTAGTTAATTTGTGCTAGCGCATTAATAGAGTGGTTCAAACATGACTTTCATTATGACACACTAAACCCCCCCCCACAATGAAAGAAATGTTAAAAATTATTTATATTATAATTATGAAGACTCAGGGATAGAAAGAGGTGGACCAATTGCATGGGTCTCCTCGGTCACTTGACCTATCCATTTTAGATTTTTTTTAATGCGGTATGGGTAACAACAAGGTTTACAAAAGAACTTATGAACTCGAAGAGGCGAAACAGGAGAAGTTTAATTAAGTCGACCGGTGGTTCTGTGAGAATAGCTAGAAATTCAGTTTTAAAAAGATGCATTTATGTACTCAAAACAATTGCGGATTTTTTGAAAATTTTCTAAAATAACTTATAGTGATATTATTTTTTTAAGTTTTAGTTTGTGTAATGAAAATTGTAAAGAGCCGTTTAATAATATATTTTGTCTTTTTATAAGTTATAAATCATAACAAAATTAGAACACTATTGAAAACCGTTCCCTAAAAAACGTAAGTAACTTTCACCGGTCAACGTATCCTCGAAACTGTATGGCCAAGAAAATTTGAACCAATAATCCTACACGCTTTTCTTCATTTGAAAAATTTTTATCTGCAATTTTTGTTTATTTTAATTTACAAAGATCGGATGTGACAATTTCACATTTCTGAGAGCAACGACGATTCAACTTGTTTCCATGGCTAACTAAGTGAAATTAATCAAGAAAGATAAGAATTGGTTATAACTCAGTAATTTTGTGAAAGAAACATATTATAGCTTATATCGCTGAAAAGCTTAAAAAATGGCGTTTTTTATAAAGTCATGGCCAACTATGGTTTCTATTTAAAAAAACATATGTTTGCGTCAAGAAAGATAAGAATTGGTTATAACTCAGTAATTTTGTGAAAGAAACATATTATAGCTTATATCGCTGAAAAGCTTAAAAAATGGCGTTTTTTATGAAGACATGGCCAACTATGGTTTCCATTTAAAAAAACATATGTTTGCGTCATAAGTCAAAAATGACCGGCTTAAGAAAAAATCGGAGAACACAAACTCATTAGGAATGTGATTATCTACAACTTTTATCTGAACACTTTTTGTCTAAAATAGATTATAATGGAATTAGGGACAATTTTTAAAATAGGCAAAATTTGTTTTTTTCGAAATATCTAGTAAGCCATGAACTTTTTCAAAAATCTGAAAAACCCATTTTTATGACCCCACAAAACTGCAATTCTTAACCCATTTAATCGACTCTCTATCTCCAGTAGTTTCCGAGGTGCCCATAGAGAACATCGTAGGAAACTCACCCTGTATATGAAATTTTGGTGTTCTTTAAGTCACAAATTTCAAATTTTTGTAAATGTACAGGAATAACACATTTTGAACCGAATAGAGGCATTGGAAATAATATAGTCTTTCATATAACGGAGAAAAACAAACATATTTTTAATGTAAAAAGTGAAGTAATTAATCAACAAAGATTTATTTTTTATCGACAATTTTATGAGTACTTCTTCTATGAAAGTTCAAAAGTTGCCTCGATACAAATTTTACGTCGCATAAATCACAGTTATAAGGTCTTTCTCCCGAATGCATCCTCATGTGAACTTTCAATGGTGGCGTTTGAGCAAAACCTTTTCCGCATACCGAACACTTATATGGCTTTTCTCCGCTGTGGGTCCGCATGTGAATCGTTAAATATTGACGTGAGTAGAATTTCTTTTCACATAAAGAGCAGTCGTACGGTTTCTCACCCCTATGAACCATCAAATGCACTTTCAGGCCACTCTCACCTCTAAATTCTTTGCCGCAAAGATCACAAATGTAATTTTTTCCGTTGCCCTCGTGAAACTCGCGAAGGTGTTTCTTCAAATGCCTAATTCTTTTATTGCAGATATTGCACTGTTTAAAGTAAATTTCCTCGTAATTATCTATATGGATTTTTTGGTGTTCTTTGAGTTGGCGTTCGGATATGCTTTTGCCACAAGTGTCGCAAACGCATTTCTTTCCCACGTGTTTGGATTCGACGTGTCGTTTATGTTCGGCTTTAGTAATGAAACCTTCTGAACAATAGTCGCAATAAACCACGTATTCTCTTAAGTGCCTTTTTCTGTGAACAGTATAATTGTTTTTGCTGTTGAAACACCGGCCACAGTCCTGGCATGTAAATTTTTGAGATCCCTCGTGTATGTCTCGTATATGACGATTCCGAGCTGAGATCTTCTTAAATTGCTTGTTGCAAGTATCACAAGTAATGGATTTGTCAGTTTGATGGCAACTTAGGTGACTTTTCAGCTTGAAGTTTTGGTTAAATTCGAGGGGACAATGGGGACATTTTATTGAGCCTGTTTGTGATTTTGTCTTTTTGGTACAATTTTCTTGTTGTATTGAATTTTCGCAAGTGGAAGAATGCCTAAAATATAACAAAACTGTATCCTATTTTATAAATTCGTAATTTTAAGTACAACTTCTTTAAAATTATACAGGGTGAAAGAAGGGAAGGGAAGATTAATGGTAAAGGACCAAGAGGAAGATATCTTCTTAAATTGCGCTGGGTGGACCAAACCAAAAGAATTATTGGTCACGACCTGCAAGAGGCTTCTATAGCCGCTCAAGATAGGGAGGGATCGAGAACAACGATCCGAGGAATTGAGACGTGATGTCACCATACTCTTTCGAGAGTCAACGGACGAGAAGAAGAAGATATAGGGTGGTCCGAACTGTATTCCGGAAACTTCGGCAACATATTCTGCAGTCAAAAATTAGTAAAAAAGTTCGAATAAATGTATGTACAAAAACGCTTAGTTTCGGAAATACAGGGTGTAGAAATATAATTTTTATTTCGATTTGTTCCAAATAATTTTTGAAGTAACGCTAATATCTGGATGAAAATTGGTGTCTGAGGATTTTTTGCCATGAGAAATTTGATCAAGTTCATAACATATATCAAAATTAAATGACAATGTTCTAAAGAGGGTCATTTTGTAATAATCTTACTTACTCCTTATAATGTTTTAATTCTGCTACGATTAAAAAAGTAGTATTAAAATTGTTTAACTAACTAATAGTATCTTTTAAAAAAATCTAAACCAAGTGGAGTAATTAAAAAATATTATATTAGTAAGTTAATAAATGAATATTATTAGAAAAATTGTATAGGAATGATATCACCTACATAAATAGGAGAGTTATTAATAGTTAGCACGTAAACCAAGCTTTTCACAACAAAATTTAACTTTTCATAAAAAAAAATATTTATCCAAAATAGTTAACTAAATATATGAACACTAGAAACATATACATATATTGTAAATTTTCAAATAGCCTTAAATTTTTTCTTCGTTTTTGACAATTATAATATTAGTTAATTATTTATAATGTCAAAACAATAAGCCATTACATTTATTGTGTCTCGAAACCCCCCTGCAGTTTTGAACTCCAAAGACAATATTATTTAGATATCTGAAAATACATTTTTTATTATTTGTTCTTTAATATTAGTTATAGGTACTGAATGGTATGTTTATACTTCTTTTTGTCATTTCTATATTTTTTTTGGTGAATTGTAATGTTATATTATCTGTATATCTCATGTAATTACACGATTTGTGTGTTTGGGATAAATAAATAAATAAATAAATACCTAAATAAAAATAAATAAAAATAAATAAAAATAAAAATAAATAAAAATAAATAAAAATAAATAAAAATAAATAAAAATAAATAAAAATAAATAAAAATAAATAAAAATAAATAAAAATAAATAAACAAAAATAAATATTGGACAGACAAACGAACTAGCATCAGTTATTTTTCTTTTTAGCATGAGAATAGGCTGCTATTGATTAAAAATTATAAATATATGTTTAGGCTTGTTAGGCTTTTTTCAAGAGTTTCTTAAAACTATCCGTTAAATTAAATTATGCTGGGTGCCGAGCCACAACGGCATCCAACGCAACGAAAAAGCCGATGAGCTAGCTAGCCAAGGATCATCAGCATCCTATCTTGGTCCAGAGCCAGTATACTGGGAATATCCAAATGTATGGCCCGTAGTGCACTAAAACTGGATCAGGGAAAAGAAGAATGTCCACTGGAAAAACAGACAGGGACACAGGCACAGCAAGGCTTTCATCCAAGGGCCTAGCTGTAAAATCGCAAAAGAACTGCTAACGCTTAGCAGGAATAAAACCAACAGGCCTCTTGATAGGACACATGGCTGTCAAGTGTTACCTGTACAAGCTCAACCTGCATCAAGGAAGTCTTTTTGCTGCACCTAACCTAACTGAAACAGAGGAGCACATAATATATGTCACTTCGAGGCTTTTTATTTGGGAAAGCTAGGCTAGAACCGGAGGAATTATGCTCCCATCCTATCAAGAACCTGCATAAGTTAGCACAGAGCACAGGGATAGGAGAATGGGTGCAGATATAGAAAGGAGACAAACACAATAGGCCTCACAGATCGCAGTGTTTGCGGGAGAGGACGGTCCCTTGTTATTGAGTAAAAAAAACTATCCGTCTAACTACACTGTAACTATACCGGGTGCGTCTCGAAAGTGGCTCACCCCTATAACTTTTATTTTTTTTTCAGATAAACGAGATAATAGTTCGAAACAGAACTGACAGAACCAAAGTTACTATCATTGGATTAGTGTTTTAAATTTTAACAATTTAAACGTAGCAAATTAAATTAAAAACGAATGGCTTATTAGTGTAATTTGAATAGATTGCTATACAAATAAATCCTTTATTTGTCATTTATATCATTTACTTTATAAACCATTAGTAACCTGACCCAAACCACTGACAAATTGGTCTCCGTTGGATCAAAACAGTGGTGCTTACAAAAAAAACAACTTTTTTATTTTGTAAATTTTTTTCTTAGTGGTGAAAAACCTAGATAGTTTATTTCATAATGTATCAATTATTGTATTGCATATTAGCCTAAGAGCTGACGACATATTTAGAGAACATATTTTAGGCAAGCTAGAATAACTAAAAATGTATAGTTTACTAACTGGTGAACCCAGAATCCTAAGTCTGGCTGGGGGGTTGGGGGTATTTCGCTACTGCGCAACCCATAACATTTGCAAAAAAATAAATCCAAAAAACATTCTTTAGGCAACTTGAAATTTGTTTATTCTTAAATTTTAGCATCTATTTAACATAGAAATAAGTATGCCAGACTTTTTTTTCGGGTTTAAAGTGTAACCCGACCATTCCAAATATGTTTAATACTTTAGGCATTCTAAAATTTGCACAGCGTGTTTATTAGATGATATTAAAAAATATGTGTTAATTGCCAGACGAATTCAATGGGATTTAATACTTGCCAGACGCGAATAAAAATTTTAAATGAGCGCGATAAGAAAGTCTTATGAGTATCTATAAGCACGAGAAAGATAGTTTATTGAGACCCCTGGGCAGCCGATGCGGCTGACGTAACAGCATTTTGGAGTCGTAAAAACTTAAAAAAAACTAATACTGAATAAATAAAAAGAAACATTTTTTAATAAAAATGTATGATTGAAATCCTTTCAATAAGAAGACTTTTTAATTTAAGTATTTTGTATCTGAAAGAATAAAAAGACAAATAATTATTTAAAAATTATCATAATATAAAATATATTTTTTTCAAACATCACAAAACTATAATTATTATTATACTTTTGTGACATATTATATTATTATTAATTTTCGCGACCTGTTTGACAATATAAAAAAGTCATTTTAACGCCTAAGCATAAAAGTAAAGCACTTTTACTTACTTTTGAATCTATTTAGAAACATTAACAATGGTACTTTAATAAAATTCCAGAATACTTACTTTTTTAGCACGGTACATGGTACCCTTTTGTCGGGGACTACGTTTTCTGGTAAAACCATTTCTTTAAATTTTAAACCATGTTGTTGGCGCACTTTTAAAAATTCTTTGCATTTTTGTAATCTGCCTTCATCAAAAACAATAACTTTGTCACTAGTAACTTTTTTACAAACTACACAACTTAAATGTTTTTTATCCATTGTGATTTAGTAGTTAGTAGCGAAATTAGTAGTTACTGAAATATTTATTTGCAGTAATTATTCTAACCTATTTACACTATGCACGTCAATATTTAATTTATAAATACATATTTGTACATGGTAACTTAATTCCAAGAAAATAATCTCTGAATTAAAAGTCTGCAAATAATTGAAATGAAACCGAAAAAAAATGGTTTTTATGAAAATTTGAAGTACTCCAAAATACTGTTACGTCAGCCGCATCGGCTGCCGACGGGTCTCAATAAACTATCTTTCTCGGGCTTATAGATACTCATAAGACTTTTTTGTCGCGCTCATTTAAAATCTTTATTCGCGTCCGGCAAGTATTAAATCCCGTTGAATTCGTCTGGCAATTAACACATATTTTTAATATCATCTAATAAACACGCTGTAAAAATTTTAGAATGCCTAAAGTATGTTTTCCATGTATAATATAATTAAACATATTTGGAATGGTCGGGTTACACTTTAAACCCCAAAAAAAAAGTCTTGCATACTTATTTCTAGGTTAAATAGATGCTAAAATTTAAGAATAAACAAATTTCAAGTTGCCTAAAGAATGTTTTTTGAATTTATATTTTTGCAAATATTATGGGTTGCGCAGTAGCGAAATACCCCCAGCCAGACTTAGGATTCTGGGTTCACAAGTTATTAAACTTTATTTTTTTTTTGTTATTCTAACTTGCCTAAAATATGTTCTCTAAATATGTCGCCAGCTCTCCGGCTATATTATGTATATTTTATATTTGCATTAATCTATATATTCATTCGAGATCTATAGGATATTTTTCCGAATCTACAACTAATTTGTGAACTTTCCTCTTATGAGTATTCAGCCTCTGCCTGGATGCAAATTTACTAGAACACAAAGCACATTCGTAAGGCTTTTCGCCTAAATGCCCCCGCATGTGGATAATTAAAGATGGTTTCTGAGTATAACTTTTCTCGCATAACGTGCACGAGTATGGCTTTTCGCCCGTATGGCTGCGCTGGTGTTGTTTCAAGTGCTGTTTCCTCACAAAGCTCTTCCCGCAATTGGCGAAAGTACATATATGAGGTTTTTCACCATTATGGCGCATCTTATGAAGTTTCAGTTCAAAATTTTGACGAAATTTCTGACCGCACAAATCACAGACAAAATTAGCACCATCGTTCGAGTGATATTCCCTATAGTGTCGCTTGATCCTTTGATATTTCTTCTTGCATATCGTACATTCCGAGACGTTTTTCGGTTGAGGAGATTGTTGGTGACAACTTTGATGCCTCTTAAGATAACTAGCTAGTGAGAAATCCTTTCCACAAACGTCACATACGAACCGCCGATTGTTAAGAGAATGCTTCGCTTCTAAATGGACTTTGTACTGGTGCTTGTATAGGAAGCCTTTGCCACAGTATTCGCAAAACAAGTTATAGTTTTGCTCATGGCCTTGTATATGTAAATCGTAGTATTTTTTATTAGCCATTACTTTGTTACATATCTCACATGAGTATTGGCGGGAAGTGTGATGAATGTTTTTAATGTGGTGATTTAAAGAGCCTTTTTTCTTAAAAAGCTTGTGACACGTTAAGCATTTAAATGGACGACTATTGTCGTGGACATTTAAATGTTGTCTCAATTTCTTCTTGTCCGAAAAGCTTTTTACACAATGATTGCATTGTAATTGAGCATCACTTCTTGACTCTGTGGGTTTCCTAAAAATTAATAAAAATTATTATATAAGTATTTCGGTTACAAAACATCATAATATTTTGGTGTACTTACATCTTTACATTTCATTCCATAGAACATTCTCTCAATATAACCAAAAGATCCTAGATTAAAAAAGAAATTACCAGCAAAATATTCTAGTATAAGCGGCGGCCACGGCGCGGCGGGGAACACTAAGTTAAAAAATAAAATTAGTGCATATCAATTTCACTAATAGAATCGAGTACAAGGCAGTATATGTATAGTATAAACCAACAAGTAGTTTTTTACAAAAATACAGCTAAATATCTTGGCTTGACACTTTATGCTAAACTCAAATGGAAATCGCATGTGAAGAACTCAAATTAACAGTACAGGAATATGTACTGCTTACTAGAGCAGCATTCAAATCTGCCAATATACCGGGTGGGTCTCAAAAGTGGCTCACTCTTGAATATAGTTAATATAGCTATATCACCATATCATTATGACGAAAGTGATTAGATCTTTGAAGCTAAATAAAAATATAGTCGCTACTGTAAATTATTTAATACAATATGTAAATACATCGATAAATCGTAAGTTTGTTTCCTACATTGTATGAAAAAGGTTAATTATAATAATAATTTATAACCAATTTATACAAAATTGTAAATGAAAGTATATTACACAATAATTTACAAGTGCAAAAACCGTTATACTGGACTTTAGTGATACAAAATGAGTACATTATTCAAAATAAGTGAAGTTATGACGATTTTAAATCACACTAGACAATAGTCCAAGGTTTACATCTACATCAAGTAACAAACAAAAAGCCAACCAAATATAAAAGTTTTGAACTCTATATAAAACCATTCATGTTGCACACCAATAATTCGATGAAATATTGCCGTGTAACATATTGGCTCTTTCTATTAATTTTAGTGAATTGAATAAATAAAAGGCATAAGCTTTTTTAAACCTTAAAATCACAAGCTGCAAATACTCAAGATTACAGTGAAAAATACTCTCGATACAGTGGTATCATCAATAATGAAACGTACAATATGATCAAAATGTTTGATGATAAAGCATGTTTTCTGTAACAATTCATATGGAAAATAACATAAATAATATCAATTTTTAATCAGCTATAAAGTCAAGGCTTACTTGATAAACTCAGAGGTGTAACCTGATCACCTGATAATCAAAAAACCCTTGATTATTAAACTAAATTAGACTATTAAGGGTGGCTGCAACGATATCCCATAATCCTGCTGTTAAAACATAACAATTGGTTTTTATATATAAAAACCAGCTGTTATGTCTTAACAGCAGGATTACGAGACGTCATTGCAGCCACCCTTAATCGTTAATAAATATAAACTAATATTAAAAATTATTAAAAATAAATTTAATATTGTGGTAACAAGTAACAAATACAGTATCAACATCGCTCCGACGAATGTTGACTCCAAATATGCGCTGTAAGATATCTTTTACCTGTAAAAGTCTTTTTACAAAACTCACACTCAAACGGTCGTTCGCCTGTATGAAGATTAATGTGGTGATCAAGCAAACTTTTCTTAATAAACGTTTTACCACAATAAGAACATTCGAAAGGTTTCACATTACTTTCGGGATGCGTTCGCAAGTGCTGTCTCAAAAACGTATTTAAAATAAAACTTTTCCCACAAAATTGACATTGGAACGGCTTCTCGCCTCTGTGCACCATCATATGGAACTTCAAGCCGTCTTTTCCCCTGAAATATTTGCCACATAACTCGCATTTGAAATTTTTACCGCCGTTTTCGTGGGCTGCCTTGTAATGCCTTTTCAAGTCAGCGAACTCTTTGTTACAAAGTTTACATTTTTCTGGCGGAGGTCTTTTGTAGTTCGGATCGTGCAGTTTCATGTGGTTCCTTAAGTTTCCTTTGTCTCCGATGCTTGCACCACAAACATCGCAAATGTGTCTTTTACCGTAATGCTTCGAGTTTAAATGTTTTTCCAAGCGAGACTTGCTAAGAAAGCTTTTGCCACAATACTCACAAAAAATCGTGTACTCCTTCAAATGCCTTTTTCGATGAACGGCGCAATTTTGTTTGGTGGCAAACAGTTTTCCGCATATGTCACATGTAATTTTCTCAGAAGTGCCGTGAAGAGTACGGACATGATAGCTGAGTACTCGTTCATGTTTAAACGTTTTATCACAAATCGAGCACTTCAGTGGTCTCTCATCACTATGCACAATTATGTGTTTTTTTAAATAAAAATTACTAAAAAATCCTTTTCCACATATCTCGCATTTTATGTTATACTCTTTTCCGTGAGTTTTTCTGTGAACTACGCAATTCCTTTTGTTGCTAAAAACTTTCCCGCAAATGTCACAAGGAAAGTTTTCCGGTTCACCATGAACAGTCTTCACGTGGTAATCTAAAACTCTTTTATGTTTGAACGTTTTCTCACAGATGTTACATCTCCATGGCCTATCGTCAGTATGAACAATAAAATGGCTTTGTAGTTTGCATTTTTGCTGAAAAACTTTGTCGCAATACTGACATTGATAACCTGCGAATGTCTTGATGATTGGATTGCCAATATTTACTATTTTATTCTCTTCGATTTTAAGCTCGTCTTTCGGTGTAGATCTAAAACATAAAAAATTCATGTTACTCTAATGTTAACATTAATACAAGGGACTTCTAGTTACCCAGTAAGAAATTCATCTTCAATTTAGTTTAAGTCAAATCCAGTTTTTAAATTTGTATCGAATAGAAACGCAGGAATTCTTAAAAATTGAACACTTTACATCACACGATACAATGTGTGGAAACTACCCAAAATAATAAAAATTATTCCAAAACCTACAGATCTACTACTACCTATAGGCCATAGCAACAACTTCAGAATTTTGAAAAATTACAGTTTATTTTTAATTAATGATTTTATCTAGTTACCGGACGGAACAAAAAATAATATTATATTAGGAAGGTTCTTCTTGGATTTGCTTTGTTCTATGCAATTCTAGAAAAAAATACTTTCTTTTAAATTTCTCCAAAAAATCGAATAAAAAGTTTTTTTTAATATCCTAGATTATTTTAGAAAATTACATAGACATTTAATCAAATAACAAACAACTTTTCTCTTTGACATCTTTCACGCTACATTTCGTTTTTCCCCTTTTCCAGGGGTGGATGGGCCATATGGGAAAACGGGAAAATTCCCGGTGGGCCGGTGAGAAGATGGGTCGGTTGGGCCGGTCCTGATCAGAGCTCAAAAAAAGATTAGATTAGCAAAAATTAAATCTTCTAACGAAAGTGACGTAAGATTCTTAGTGACTCCATAACTAATCAATTTGAATCAGTATAATTGTCAGTTGATTTTAAACATAAACACGAATTTGTAAAATAACTATTGTAAGATATCTTTCTCTGGGACACTTATAATTTTAATAAACATCTGTTGTTTGATCGGTTTGAAGATTTTTATTATACAAGGCTAGTCTATAAATGCAAATATTTTCAGGTCTGGTAGATCTCAAGAAAAGAAACATAATCTATTCTCTTTACCGTGTTTCAAATAAGTCCAACCGTGTTATTAAAGCTTGAAAATTAAAAAAAAAAGATTTACTTTTAAAAAAATTTGAGCCACCTAAATTTTTCTGTATTTGCATCTCTTTTAGTGCCGTAATATCAGAGATTAAGAAACTACACCATGGAAAAATTTGCGGTGAAAAGGAAATTCTAAAAAGTATTTTAAAATATACAGGAACATTTTAAAAGAAAATGCACGAATTTTAACACCTTTTTTCCAAGAAAAACCTCATAGACGTGTCTTGGGGTCGAAATTTACCACCCCTGAAAATATTTGCCCTTATTTAAGACTCACCCTGTATAGTTTTACCACTTTACCACTAAGTATTCTTTTTATTAATAACTAATAAATATGACTGACTGGCAGCAGAAAAAAGAATGAATAGCATTAGGTAAATTTAAATAGTCTCGATCTAAGTATATACTAAGAATATGGTAGCGAAGATTGATAACTGGGGGCCTAGGTGCAATATTTTTCGAGCTCCCCTTTGTAAAAAGGTAGACGAATTTGACGCGATCTCTGTGGTTGACGGAGAAAACATGAAGATGGTTATCTCTATGCTTGGTTTGAATTGGGAACGGACTAAAAGCCAAGTCTGAGAACTAAAAACCAAGTCTAAATTGTTGTTTAAAATGATACTAAAATTAATTTGCTAAAAATTACTGAGAAAGCAGAGAAGAGTTAAATAAGGTTTAAACTAGATTAGATATTAAAATATTAACATGTCTCGAAAATCCAAATATTCTTATTATGGACTGTAACATAGATTTACCTCAGAACACACTTATTCACTGCTACCTAGGCAGTGGATATAAATGTACCTACACTTTAGAAACCTAGGAAAGACCTAATTGCCTAGGTTTTGCATAGGTTTTTTTCGTTCGAGACATGGCATTATCATGCAAGATGCCAGATGTAGAAAAGTATAGAGGAAAAGTGATAAGCACTATGTAATAACCTAAAAAATGCAGTATATACCTGAAAAGCTAAAAATAATGTATTTCACAGAGGATTGGACCAGCTCAACTGAATGAATCAGGAAGTCTTAAAGTTTCTCAAAATCGTGACTCAAAATCGTAGCCTATTCAAGATCAAATTACTGCTATCGATAATGGAAATAAAGCAGTAGAACCCTGTAAAACTGAGCCATTTTGTAGTAAAAATTCAGATGTCCGGCCCAATATTGATCTTTATGAAAATTTTGATCAAGACAATTTCAATTTTTTAAAAAAACCGGAGGCAAAAGAGCTTTTTTCGCACGAGCGAAACACTTCCTTACTTAATATTAATAAATAAAATTTTATGGTCATTTTGTTTTTGTGGATTTGGGCCGGTTGCCTGTTTTTCCCGGGCCGGTTTCCACTTCCCCATCCACCCCTGCCCTTTTCCCACCTGGTAGAAAACGTTAATGTAAGAATTCTAAATGCAATTTCACTTCCTTTTTAGGTTATCTTGTATTTTTAAATATCTCAAAAGTGGCTCACCTCTATAACTTTCTTATTTTATCAGATAAAAACGAGATTCGGTATGTTAGTATAAGAGATAAATTAGGATTGAATGGCGTATTCAATTGTTTTTGGTCACCTCCTGTTTCACCGGAAATGACTACAACTTTTGATTTTTAAATGGCACCCTCGGTATTTTTTTATTTTATTCGATAGAAAATGACACTCTGAATAGAATGACATATCACATGTCAGCTTTTGACATTTTCAAATATTGTTTATTTGAAATTGTAACAAGGAGTTTATAACGACAATTTGACTCGAAATACCAAGTGTGTGATACTAAATTATTCGTAAAAAAATGCTTTTCCAAATATACTAATGATTCCATTTGAAAAATTTGAGATATGAATAAAAACACGACTTGGGCATCTTTGAACCGGCCAGGATAAGACACAAAATACACTAGACTATCAAATCTATTTTTCCAAGGCTTCTTGATTAAAAATTACTGTTTTTAACACAGCCATGGTACTCTAGATTGAAATTTAAAATACGATTTTTTAGCGAAACTGCCAAAAGCTGACATATTATGATGTCATTCTATTCAGAGTGTCATTTTATATCGAATAAAGTAAAAATATACCGAAAGTGTCATTTAAAAATCAAAAGTTGTAGTCATTTCCGGTGAAACAAGAAGTGACCAAAAACAATTGAATATGCCAATCATTCCTAATTTATGTCATATACTAACATACCAAATCTCGTTTTTTTTTAAATGATAAAATTAAGAACTTATAGGGGTGAGCTACTTTTGAGACGCACCCGCTATATTACAAGATAAAACTGAGAGTTCCAAACTTCTAGATTCTTATTACATAATTAGGAAATTGTCACAAAAAAACATTCTTGTAAGTGAAACTTATGTTTATTTAAAAAAACAGCTAAAAAATAGAAATAAAAATTATTTCACATTAATTGCATACCTTCGACACCATACATTTTACATTTATTTTTTATTTTACATATTTTTTTCAATACATATCACAATATAATTTTCTTTATACATAAGTTAAAAAACAGCAATTTTAAACAAAAATTAAAAAATTCGGATAACAAAAATAGAATTGAAGTCTAATAATAAAAAAATTAAAGATTGTGAACAATCTTCTTAGTGAGTAATAGACTTCAAAAATGTTCAGTACACAATACCCTTTAACTTTAACTTGACATGAAGGTGCGTATTCATTATCCGAACGACCGAATGAAAATGCGGTATATTTAGACGGGGACCGAACGCATGCGGCCGTTCGTTCGTTCGTTCGCTCGACCATCCATTTCGAGTCGGTACATCAAAGGCGTTCGCCAACAAATGCCTCCGATCTTCTCGTGCGGTTCTATCGTGCGGTCCCCGTCCATACCACTAGCGAACATTCGTTCGTTCGTTCGTGCGGATAAAGAATACGCACCTTAAGGTGCGTATTCATTATCCGAACGAACGAACGAATGAAAGTGCGGTATATTTAGACGGGGACCGAACGCATGCGGCCGTTCGTTCGGTCGTGCGCTCGACCATCCGCTTCGAGTCGGTACATCAAAGGCGTTCGCCTGCGTGCGCTTTCAGATTTAAGGTGCGTATTCATTATCCGAACGAACGAACGAATGAAAGTGCGGTATATTTAGACGGGGACCGAACGCATGCGGCCGTTCGTTCGTTCGTGCGCTCGACAATCCGCTTCGAGTCGGTACATCAAAGGCGTTTAGACGTCATGGTACAAAGAATACAAGGTATGATCGATAGCGGCTCCAATTTCGTTCAGTTCGCGCATACCACCTGTGACGTCACTAGGAAAATAATGAATAAATAAATATAAAAAATAAAGAAAGTTGACAGGAGATCTGCATTTTTGAGGTTATGGTTAAGAATTGTTTATTTTTAAGACTTTTTAGTTCGTTTAATTTAATAATTACTAAAACCAGCAGTTCCAAAAATATATTTAAAAATAATAATTATCTATTAACATGGATTTGGACGATAGGTAAGAATACTGAATTTATTTCTATATTCGGTATAAAATTGTTTATTAGGTTTTTAGTTTGCGATGTTTATGGTAAATAATTTTCATTTTCATTGCCTCTGAATTCACATGAGGACAGAGTTGAGGATATCTATGGAAAAGTAACCACAAGAGGAATTGTTACATCATTTAAAAAATATTGGGAAGTTTATTGTTTCCCATCGAAAAGTAGAAAATGCCAATGCAGATGAACGTATTGTAATTGTGATAGAAGTAATTCTAAGGGTGAAGTTTATTATAATTAGTGGAAGTAATACCAAGGGTGAAGTTTATTATAATTAGTGACCTCTGCTTCTTTTTATATGTAGAAGTTTCTGGTTTTGAGAATAAATCGGTTGAACGACACCCAAAATTTAAAGGAAGTATTTGCATACCCAGAATATGCCCATCAAGGATTATATAGCTCAAATTTCCTTTAATGGTAGGCAATTATTCAATGCAAATTAACTTTTTAAGTGACTAAAATATTAAATAGTTTACAATATGGTATATCACTAAAAATATATTACTTTTAGGTACAATTAGGGCCCGATACATTTCAAAAAGTAGAATATTATTTTATATTAAATGAGGTATTGTACTAACAATCAATTTATATTAATAACAGAGATTAAAAAATAACAGAATAAATAGTTCTTTTTCTTATACTACAAAAATAAACTGTAGAATACAACAGTATTTAAAAAAAAATAAAAAGTGATGTTCCGGCCGAGATTCGAACTCCGGTCTCTCGCTTCCTAGCCCGACTCCTTATGCACTGCTCCATAGTAACTTGCTTAGCGATAATTCAATGACGGTATATAAACAAAAAAAAACAGGTTTATAACAATATCTTGACGATTTGAACTGGCGCGCGAATGAAAAAATGCGTGCGGTCTTCTTGTGCGGTTCTATCGTGCGGTCCCCGTCCATACCACTAGAGAACATTCGTTCGTTCCTGCGGATAATGAATACGCACCTTTAACTGAGAACTGTGGTGTTTATGTTAAATCAGGCACATTTTTTATTCAATAGAATCTCATTTTAAAATAACATCATATCTAATAAGAACAACAGCACAATTACAACGAGTATAGTCCACCGAGTCTGTAAAATTCGGATTAAAAGGAATACTAAAAGTTATCATCTAAAAAAAGCCAGTCCTACACGATGCTTCCAACGTTAGATTTGAAATTAAATTTGAATTAGGCCAGTAAGCGAGGATAAAAATAGGGTACTTCCTCCGAATTCTTGACAGCCGCACCGATTAATGTGAAATTTTGTAATTTTTTTAACAGTGAATAGAGATATATTACACAAAAATTACATAAATAAATAAATGCCTTTATTGTCAAAAAAATTTTCAATTTGTAGACAAAGGTAAACAAAACAAACAAAGTAAACAACAAGGTACACAAACAAACAAACAAAAGATAATATAAACATTTATAAATGTTTACAATGTCAAAGAACAAAAAAAAATAAAAATAATATTCAAAAATACTTAGTTAGTTTATAGCAAATATAAATATCAATGACCTCTAAATAAATTTATTTCGATGTCACTAGTAAATATAGCAATAGCAAACATTAGACCAGTGTTTACAAGATCAAATTCGATTTTCAAAATATAATTAATTCATTTACGGCGTAGAAAGCCTTGTCTAGTAAATAAGAGTTCAATGGCTTTGCGAAATGAAGAAAATGATGTTATGGATTTGCTTTCAAATGAGAGGTGATTGTGCATTTTTTTCGAGTTGTATAATGGTAGCGATATGTGCTTTCACCCTGGGGGTGAGTGCATATGAAAGCATCAGAATTAATAAATGTAAAGATAGTATGAACAGAGTCAACGGTCCGATTCCTTCAAGTTCTTTGTTCCTACTACTCTAGTGGCGGAAATCTAACTGTTACGCTCAGTGGGCTCTGACTCGGTTGGCTAGATTTTGCCACGCCCACTCGGTGCCCACTGAGCGAGTATATAAACCGAGATATAAACGCTCAATTTGTAGATTGTACTTAAGTTTATAATCATCTGCTGATGATGCTAACATGGTTAGCGAAACGCGCGTCCAGTGTAAAAGTAAAAGTGTTTTGGCGTATTGTGGTGATTTAGTGTTTTTATTTTGAAATTAATATTTTCCGAGTTATTTAGGATTGAAAATGTTGATTTTTCATCTAAAAACTGCATATTTTTCTACAATTTTTTATAAATAACTCGAAAATCTTGCGTTTTATCGTAAAACTCATATAATGCAGAAATGAAGCTTTTGGAATAACGAATCGATTCATTTTATGTTATTTACCGTAGGAGTAGTAATAGCCGAGTTATCACACTGTAAACTTGATTCTTTATTTTTCGAAAATTAAATTGTAACCTTTTACCGTAAAATAATGGAGAAAGAACACATTTTTCGAAGAAAATGAATATGACGTTTTTAAAGTACTTGAAAAGACCTTTTAAATGTCTTTTTTTAAAGGTCTTTTCAAGTTCGTAGCTCAAAAACTCGCGAAGTTATGCTAAAAATAAAATGATCACCTCATTTTTTCGGAAAAAAATTATCAACAAAATCTATGACTAAAATCATAAAAATAATCACTTTGTAGGAAATTACACGAGCTACAAATTAACCTCTATATTTGAAGAGTCTTGAACTCTTCATTTGCACGAGATTATTGGGTTTTAAGGGCTCAAAGAAGGTGGTCCTTACATGCAAGTCAAACTAAAAACTTTTTTAAGAAAGCGTTTAAAAGGTCTTTTGAAGCACTTTAAAAACGGCCATATTCATTTTCTTCAAAAAATGTGTTCTTTCGTTATTATTTACGGTAAAAGGTTGGAATTTAGTTTTCGAAAAATAAAAAATCACGTTTACAGAATGATAACTCGGTTATTATTACACCTACGGTAATCAACAAAAAATGGATCGTTATTCCAAAAGCTTCATTTTTGCTTTATATGAGTTTTGCGATAAAACGCAAGGTTTTCGAGTTATTTATAAAAATTGGTAAAAAATATGCAGTTTTTAGAAGAAAAATCAACATTCTCAATCCTAAATAACTATACAGGGTGTCCCAGAAATAAGTGCAGATATTTTAAGGGGTGGTAGATCTGGTCAAAATAAACATATTTTCTCTTTACCATTTTTAAATTAAATTGAAAATAACCGAGTTATTTAACTTTGAAAATTTAAAAAAATAATCGCAACATTTTGAGAACCGCCGGCAGATATCGCCAACTACATCCAATTACCCGGATCAAGCCCGGATTTCAGTTAATTCGACGCACTGTGTTGCCATAGGGACAAGAAAGTATATGTTAAAAGTAAGTCATAAAATCACAACACACCTGAGGAGTTTGCAGAGATGCATTACATTTTTAAGATTGTGATATTATTACATAAAATAAATTAAAAGTTAAATCTTTAATAATGTGTTAAAAATGTGTTAAAAAGTTAAATTAAAAAACTTACCCAACATTAAAAAATATACTTATGACAGATCGATGTAACTGTGACAGTTCTCTTTTCGATATACACTTAACTAAAATACACTTCACTGTGCTGCTTTACTTGTACATGCTATTATAATAACTACTAAAATAACAGTCCCCATTTTTAACACATTATTTTCATATAGGCCTCATCACAATTTGAACTACTGATTTACAAAACACCTTGAAAAGCACACATTACTTTGAATACCTTTCTGAATGAATAAATGTTGAGAATTGTTGTCTCTTACCGCCACTTTCCGAACTACTTTCAATCTAAGAAAATACATGTTTCACTCAACAATTTTAAATACGTATTTTGTTTTTTCGCTATTTTTTCTATGTATTTCAACAATTCCATCGACAGCGCAACAGTCGCGTCGGCCGTCAGCCAAGAGAGCCGCGCATCACTGGTAACTGCTCCTTTGTCGCGCCGCCGTGTCGAGCTTGCGTCATGCGAGGTTGCCGTAGTTTCAACAATTTCCAATTCAAGACACTCGAAGCAATCAAATTCTTATTAAATTTTAAAAATAAAATAGAAAAATATGAAAGAAAACAAACAAAACACAAATGAATTGGTTATTGATAAGGTCACAAAAAAGAAATTTCTAAAACGTTTATCGTAATTCAGAATTCAATACATCGAAAACAGCCCGACGGATAATCAATTCATTTTTGTTTTGTTTATTTCCTTTCATGTTTCTCTGTTTTATTTTTAAAATTGAATACGAATTTGATTGCTTCGAATGTCTTGAATTTGATATTGTTGTAACTACGGCAACGTTGCTTAACATCGTCGTCTGACGCAAGCCCGCCACGACGGCGCGGCGACCGGCGACTCAAAGGACCAGTTCACACGCGGCAGTTCTTGGTTGACGGTTAGGCTCGATGGAATTGTCGAAATACATCGAAAAAATAGGGAAAAAATAAAATACGTTATCAATAATTGTTGAGTGAAACATGTATTTTCTTAGATTGAAAGCAGTTCGTAAAGTGGCGATAAGAGACAATAATTATCAACATTTATTCATTCAGAAAGGTATTCAAAGTAATGTGCGCTTTTCAAGGTGTTTTTGTAAAACAGTGGTTCAAATAAAACAGAGAAACATGAAAGAAAACAAACAAAACAAAAATGAATCGATTATTCGTTAGGCTGTTTTCTAAATTTCTTGAATTGAATTCTAAATTACGATAAACATTTTAGGAATTTCTTTTTGTGACCTAATTGTGAATAATATGAATCATTTTATTAAATTTATTCCAAAATAAAGTTATTTTGCAGCATAACAAAGATTTTCGTAAACGTCATAAACGTAATGTTTTAGTTAATTTTCGGTGGTTTTTGTTAAGTTTTCATTGAAAGGGTAAGTACTAAAAATAATTAATGTGTTTTTTTTTTCTATAATTATTAATAATGAGCACTGATAAAAGATTAAATTTAACATTCCTAATTTTTTGAGTAGAAATTTGTCTATGAATTTATAAATGTAGAACTATGTTCCGCCGAACTATGTAGAATGTGGATAACATAGGAGCTTGCAACACTGCAAGGTTTAGATAGACCGTAGGGAAATCTCAGGTGAATAAACAAGTGGCACTAAAAAGTTTTTTTCAAATTTTCCGGAAAATGTCAAGAAAAATGTTAAATTTTCAACATTTTTTTTTCGCAAAAAATCTCATAGGCGTGTTTCTGGGGTTGAACTATACTACCAGTTAAAATATTTGCACTTATTTCTGGGACACCCTGTATAGGTAAATATTAACTTTCGCGAAAAAAAAACTCATTGGCGTGTTTCTGGGGTTGAACTATACTACCAGTTAAAATATTTGCACTTATTTCTGGGACACCCTGTATAGGTAAATATTAATTTTCTGAAAAAATGTCCCCGAACATTTTTTGCTTAGAATTCATCCCTTTATTGATTTTTGTAATTAAAATGGGTGATTTATTTTTCACCCCAGAGAAGGGATGGTACTCACCCCCAGGGTGAAAACACACATCGCTACTCTGTAACTTTTGGTTCTTAAATATATCTCTATTCACTGTTAAAATTTTACGTCAATCGGTGCAGGTGTTCAGAATTCGGACCCTAAAACACTCGCTTACTGGCCTAAATGTTAGCCCTTTCATATCAATCGAAGTGTATTTGGTAGTCGCAAAGTAATAAAGTTATAATCTCATACCCAAATATTTATACCTCGTTGAAGAACGCCATCGCAATTTCACCATTACCCTCGATTCCGATAGTTTAAATAATATAGAATCAAGGTCTAACACTCATTAACACGGCTTAATCGCGTCATGTAACTGATAACTCAAATAATCAATTTCAACTCCACCTACATCATGAGTTTTATAATGAGTCATCAAATGACTTTTTGTTGTGAAGTTCTTACCGCATTCACACTTATAAGGTTTCTCTCCAGTATGATATCGTAAATGAACTATTAACGAAGTTTTTTGAGTAAACTTTTTCGGACACAAGTTACATTGAAACGGCTTGTATCCTGTGTGAATCCTCGTATGTACTTCTAAGTATTCTTTCGATGCAAAAGCTTTATCACAAATATTGCAGACAAAATCTTTAACACCCGTGTGCATTTTCAAATGAGTTTCCAAAATATTCTTACTGCTCACGGTTTTACCACAAACTCTACAAACGTGCGGTTTGTTTCGTGAATGAATTATCAGGTGACTTTTCAGATTCCGTTGTGTGATGTAACTTTTTCCACAAATATTACAAATATAACTCCTTATTTTACCATGGCTGGGGTCGTGAATAGTACGGTGTTCCTTTAGGGACGAATTGCTGCACAATTTTAATCCGCACACTTCACAAATATGTCCAGCGTTATCGTGTATAGCCTTTTTGTGGCTAGCATATAACGAATGAGATATAAATCCTTTATTACATAAATCGCAAAATGCTTCAAATTCGCCTAAATGCCTTTTCCTATGAGCGTTTAAATGAGATTTGTGACTAAACATCTTTGGACACATGTCGCATTGTAATGTGGGTCCCTCGTGAGACCGCATGTGTGCTGTTAATTCATAATTAAATCTAAACAACTTTCCACAAATCTTACATGGAATTTTCCGCTCATCTGTATGACGCATCAAATGCTTTTTCAACGCTTTTTTAGTTGTAAAGGTTTTCTTACAAATATCGCATTTAAAGCTAGGTTTACTCTGGCCGTTTGTACATTCGCCATACTTCTCCAACTTAGTTTCTGGGGCTTTTACATATTCGTTATGAGTATGCATTAGGCTTTCGAAATGTTCACTAGCGGCAATATTATTCAAAATGGCGGTACATTCCTCTTCGGTTGATAATAGATTTAACAATTCATCAGACTCGTTGAGTTGGTTAACAACAGAACTGGCGTAAATGTTCTCCGTTTTATCGAAATTTTCGATGAGGTTCAAATTTGAAGGCAATGCGTTGAAGTTTAAATATAAATGGTCGTTGAAAATTAATCTAAAAGAAAATAAAAATGATTTAATATCAAATTCCAAATGCTTGTATGATACTTACCACAATATTAAAAAATCAATATAAATCATAAAATTGTGTAATCATATGTGTAATCATAAAATTCTTAGAAATAGTACGAAACACTACCTCATCCTGTATTGTTGTTCAAACAAACAACGCTTTATTGTGCAAAAAGCCAAAACAGCTTCATCGACAAAGCACTCACAAACAACAAAATCACAAAAAAATACAAACAACAAAAAATACACAATACAAATAATACAATTCAAAAAAATTTAAGTCTTTAAAATTACAAAAAGAATATACATGGACAATTTTAGAACAGTACGCAGTAAATAGATATAATTTTAAAGTTATAGAATATTAAATATGTACTTGACCTTTGACCAGTGTGTGAGATGATCAAAATTTTAAAATTCAAAATTGTTCATAATCAAACATCAACAAAAAAGTCGTTTACCGCATATAGGGCTCTCTCCAGTAGGTATGATTTTAGAGCCTTGCGAAATGCGGGAAAGAATGAAAGCGATTTGATATTCAAAGGCAGATGATTGTACATTTTTTTGGCATTGTACAGTATTGAACCCTTAACTAGTTCTGAGCTCGGGGTTGGCAGATAAAGATCGTGCTCTGCATTCCTAAGTGGATAGTTATGAGATGGCCTTTCGGGAATAGCAGATATGTGCTTGCGGATTAAGCAAACGGATTCAAAAATGAATAAAGAAGGAAGAGTCAGTATTTTCAAATTTTTAAAGAAATTCTGGCAGTGAGTTCTACTGTTCAGTCCCAATAAATATCGAACTGCTCTCTTTTGAAGTATGAAAACACGATCAAATTTTATTGCGCAGCAAGTACACCAGAATGGAAGGGCATAACGAAGGTGTGACTCAAAAAGGGCATAATAGGCTATTCTAGAGGTTGAGAAGTTAAGTTCCTTAGAAACTGATCTTAGCGCAAAACAGGCAGCGCTTACTTTCTTTGATAGAGCTTCAATGTGAGAATCCCATTTTAACGAGTTGTCTACAAGAAGTCCTAAGAATTTCACAGAGTCCACGACGTCAATAGTAGTGTTATTAAGTATAAAAGGTTGTATAGTACTTTTATATGACAAAACTTTAGTTTTTGATAGGTTGAGGCATAGGAGATTAGAATCGCACCAAGACTTAATGGTGCGTAAGTCATTGGATATAGTATCATATAGCGCCGCAACATCTGGGCCGCTCCAAGTGAAACTAGTATCGTCCGCAAAGAGGCAGATTTTACCGCTAATGTCCAGATTTGCAATGTCGTTGATAAACACCAGAAACAAAATAGGGCCAAGTACTGAACCCTGAGGGACACCACATTCTATAGGCTAACAAGAAGACATAGACGTATCAATCCTCACAAGCTGCCTTCTGTTGCCAAGATATGACTTAAGCCATTCGAGCGGCACTCCCCTGAAACCATAGTATTGCAATTTGTTAATTAAGATATTATGATTTACACAATCGAAAGCCTTAGAGAAATCACAGAAAATTGTAGCTGTAGAGTGATGGTTATTCAGGCTAGAGTATACATTATTAAAAAGGTCGAACATAGCATCATTTGTGCAACTGTTACTTAGAAATCCAAATTGATGGGTAGTAAGTATTTTATATTTAAGGAGAAAAGATAGAAACCTTTTTTTAACCAATCTTTCAATGATCTTAGATAATGTGGGCAGGAGTGCAATTGGGCGATAGTTCGAAGCTTCATCTTTATCACCTCCTTTATACAGAGGAATAATTATTGCTGTCTTAAGACAGTTTGGAAAAACTCCTTTTTGGAATGACTCGTTAATTAAAGTAGTAAGATGGTTTAATGTGCATTCAGGAAGTTCAGAGAACATTTTGAGAGTAAGCCCATCAGTCCCAGATGAGGATTTGTTTTTAATACTATTAATTGTACTACGGAGCTCATCTAATACTACGGGCGTGAGGAAGAAACTGTGTAAATTCTCATTTGCTTTAGGGAGATATGAAAGTGAATCATGGGAAGGAGTTATGGTGTTCACTAAATTTTTAGCCACATTAACAAAGTAAGTGTTTAAATCTTCAGGTGAATTAAAGACTGTGCCAGACGAAGAAGTCTTATTCCTTAAGTCATTTACAATAGCCCAAGTCTCCTTAGCGACATACCGGCTTTGGCTAGCCTCGCATTATAATAAATGTCCTTGGCAGCTTTCATAGTCTTACGATAAACCTTTCTATAAAGTTTCACGTAATTATGAAAGAAGACGCTGTCCGTGAATTTCTTAAGGTGAGATAATGAGCGCATGTTCTTTGCAGATATACGCAAGCCTGTAGTAGACCAGGGTATACCTTGTTTACTTTTGATAGGACTAAGAGGAAATGCCTTGTACGCCAGATTAGACAAGGTATCCATAAATCTAGAAAATTCGGAATCGACGTCAGCCGAGAGGACAACCCACTCTGTTGTTAGACATAGGTGGTGAAAATTTAGAAAATTTTCATCCGAAAAAATACGGCCCAATTTGCGCGAGGTATTTTTGCATTTGGATTTTAGCAAAAACTTTGTCAATACTGCCTCATGATCAGAGAAACCCGAGTGAAGGACTCTACAGTCAACGAATTCCGGGTCAAAAGACGACACGACATTGTCTATAGTACTAGAGCCAGTTTTAGTTATTCTAGTTGGTGAGTCAACATGCATGAGTATACCAAAAGAATGAAAAATGGACTGGAGAGACTCCTTAGCTGCACACACACTGGAAAAGTCAATATTCAGATCGCCACACAAAATTAATTTACTTTTTATAGGTAGGGATTCAAGCAAGCTTAGCAATTTTTGACTGAAAATATGTACGTCAGCGTCAGGTGTTCTGTAAATACAAATAATATAGAGGTCAAAAGCATTATGATAAACGACGGAAAATTCAAAAAAAATTTCGGATATCAGAGTATCGAACTTAGTTCCTGCCGAAAAGTCGTTGTTAGTAGACATTATCATAGTACCTCCATGAGATGAGTTACTTCTATTGAATCTAGTTAATGTAGTGTATTTTTTGACAAATTCTCTTTTTTGACAAGTTCTCTAGTGTTGAGCAAATGCAAGAACAAGATTGAACAACTTGAGAACATCTTGGTCTTGGTCTTGCGTATTTTGATAATTTAATGCAAATAAAACTTTAATATACGACATAAATTAGAATTGAAGGGGTGGCTGCAATAGCCAGGCAGCTCCACTTTTTCTCGAAAATGACATTTTTAATGAATTTAAAAAAATTGGGCGATCGTTTCCTGCAACAATCAGTTCTCTTCAATATAACGGTATACATAAATGGCGACGTTAGTTGGAGCTGCCTTGCTGTGGGTTTGCAGCAAGAACCGAGCAGTTCTATTTCGATTTCCCACAAATTTATTAAAATAGAGCTGCCTGGTTATTGCAACCACCCCTTCAATTGTTTTCGGTCACTTCCTGTTTCACCGGAAATAACTAAAAATTTCGATTTTTAAATGGCACCTTCGGTATTTTTTTTACTCTATTCGATAGAAAATGACACTCTGAATAGAATGACATATCATATGTCAACTTTTGACATTTTCGCTTAAAAAATCGTATTTTAAATTTCAATCTATAGTGCCATGGCTTCGTTTAAAACACTAATTTTTAATCAAGGGGCCTTGGAAAAATATATTTGATCATCAAATGTTTTTCGTGTCTTGTCCTGGTCAGTTATCTCAATTATATCTCATTTTTTTCAAATGGAACGAGGGTGGCTCATTAGCATATTATGAAAAAGCATTTTTTTTTCGAATAATTTGGTACCACACACTTGGTATTTCGAGTCAAATTGTCGTTATGAACCGCATGTTTTATTGCAGAACAATTTCTAATAAAGCCTATGCGAAAATGTCAAAAGTTGGCATATGATACGTCATTCTATCCAGAGTGTCATTTTCTATCAAACGGAGTAAAAAATACCGAGGGTGCCATTTCAAAATCAAAAGTTGTAGTCATTTCCGGTGAAACAGGAAGTGACAGAAAAGAATTGAATAGGTCAATCAATCCTAATTTAAGTCATATACCTCCTAACCGATATAACCTAACCTAACCTAACATACCAAAGCTTTTTATCTGAATAAAAAATAAAAAAATTATAAGGGGCGAGCCACTTTTGAGACGCACCCGGTATAAATACTCGAACTTTACCTAGCAAGACCTAGTCGTACTAGGTAAAGATGGAGTATTTCTTTCGGTCGAGTACCTAGTAAGACCTGCGGTAAGACCTAGTCTTACTAGTATTTTTGTAAGTACTTTAGAAGTAAGTTTTTTTAATTAATAGAGCAAGAATATGAAACTTAGGAGATGGATAATTAATAAAACATATTTTTAAATGATAATTTTATTTTATATAACATTTTTACATAATTTTGGTTCAATATACTCTCGATATAGAAAGAATAACTGTAAATATATCTTGAGCAAAAACAACTAAAATTAACAGATAATATAAAAGAAAGCAATTCAAGAAATATAAAATTAAGCGAAAAAATAAAGAGCATCTAAGCAATATAAAAGTAAAAAAATAATCACAAATTGTTTTGTGATTATTTATAATTTCCTAAAGCTTCCAACAGACCAACATACAAGTAGGTCGTGCATGTGCGCCATGCGACATCCCTGAGATTTATTTACTATGCACTCTTCAATTGTGGAGAGAGTATAAAAATGAATAATCATACAGGGTGGTCCGAATTGTACGAGGGAAAATTCGGCAGCATATTCTGCAGCTGAGAATAAGTAAAAAAGTCGGTATAAATGTATGTCCTAAAATGCTTCGTTTCGGGTATACAGGATGTAGAATTTTCATTTTCATTTCGGATTTCTCTAAATAATTTCTGAACTGTAATAGATATCTGGAAAAACATTTTGAATAGATAGTTATTTGATTGAAAAAAACTATCTACTACACTAATCATAATTTTTACTCCAAAAAAATTATTGTAAAACAGTTTCTGTTGAACCTTTAACACAAAAACATTTCAAATTTATGATTTCAGTCTAATAACCATCTAGTCAACATGTTTAATTTTTGTCAATTATGACATGTATTGATTATTTCGATTCGAAATATCTAGATAACCATTACTCGTAACGATTTTTACCAAGAGACCTTTTTTCAAAAAAAAAAAAACGGCGGGAATGTATATTTTTCACTCAGTAGTTTTATTTACAGTTACGGACGACAAGTTATTACCCTTCAAACCAGTTAAAAACTATGTAGGTAACACCTCCTACAAGTAGGAGTCATACTGATATCGAAATCCAATTTCTCATGTCAAAAAACACCCGACACCAATTTTTGTCCAATAAATATCGACATTAGCTCAGAAATTATTTGGAAAAAATCGAAATAAAAATGAAACTTCTACACCCTGTATCTCCGAAACGAAGCATTTTTGGATATAAATTTATACGAGTTATTTTATCTGCAGAATAAGCTGCCGAAGTTTCCCGAATACAATTCGGACTACCCTGTATATTGTCATCGTTGATGAGTGAAATTTTAAGACAGCGAAAAAAGCAAAAAACCGTATATTATTTCATATAATCCTATTATTTATTTTTTATAGCGACCATCTCCTCAGGGACACAATTGACCTAATATCACAAGGACACAATTGACGTAATATCACAAGAACACAATTGACCTCATATCGAACAGATTTAGGAAAAATAGAGGTGGAATAATGGATATGTTAGCGAAACAAAGTTCAAATGTGTCACATCACATGGTAGCTTTTTGGTTGGTGAATTGCTACTATTGTTGGTATTTCCCAGTCAGTTTCATGAAGGTCACGCATTTTGACACACATGCATGCTGATGTGGGGGCAGCATAAGCCTAACGAATTATGTATAAAAAATATGCACTAAAAGCTATAGTGCTAAAATATTCTATAAATTTTTAAACAAAGATATTGTAATTAAGAATAAACTAACGAAAGTAAAATTATAAAAAATAATTGTAAATCGGTAATTGGTATTCGTTTTTAATTACGAATACTTTACCTTTCAATATAGATGTGTTAAGTAATTCTAAGTTTTTTATATAAATAAGTTTTTTAAAGCATTACAAAGCAATATTTTGAAAATGGTGCTCGCGTAAACCGGAACAGAATCAAAATAAGTTATTGAGTTTCTAATAGAATTGACTTCGGTTAGGCGAAAGTCAGTTAACCGAATTCTCGATTTGACACCTACTTTTAAAAAAACTACCAAAAGTTATGACTTACTATATTATGACCTTATGAGTCTGCAGGGCTTGACAATTATTAAAACCTGAAATGTTACAAGTTCTCCGTAATTCTTAAATAAGGTTAGGAAAATGCCTGAAACCTGGAAGTCACATTCATTCTGGTATTTGGACACCTTCTACAAGGGTCGTATTTTATGTTTTTCATATAAAAACTTTAAAATTAACTGTCATCTTTAGTTAACTTAAATCCAAAGTTTTAGACTGCTTGTATGTATAAAGTATTTGTTTGGATAGCGTGTCAACAAAAATTCTTTGCCGAGTTTGTTTCAGTTTTAAGCAACAAAGCACAGTCAGTTGACAACTTCTCGCTGGTTTAGAGAAGAATGTAAACGTAGACAAATTAGTCTTAGCAACGATCCAAGAACAAGTCCACCGGCAAACACCCAGGAAAACGTCGATGCTGTACTTAGGCTGATCAAGGAAGATCGCAATATCGCAATGTCACATATTGTGAAATTGAAGAATTACTGGGCATTTCAAAGACCTCAATTCAAAAAAAATTGACCAATTATGAAAAACATGAGGAATCATATGTAAAAAAAGCTTCTCGTTGGATACCGCATCTGTTGACGGAAGAACAAAAAGTAATTAGAGTCAATTGGTGTCAAAAAACTCTACACCGGCACCGGTTTAAAGCGGGAAACTCAAAAAATATATACAGCATTGTCAGTAGTGATTAATCCTGGATTTACTCTTATGAACCCGAAAATAAACGTCCATCGGCTTTTTGGGTGTCCCGAGATGAACCAAAACAGATGAAAGTTATCCGTCCTCGAAGCGTTTCCAAAAAGATGGTGGCGATATTTATCTCAAAAGCAGGTCATGTGGCAACAATTCAAGATTCAAGATTAAAGAACTGTTACTGCTGATTCGTACATATCTACTTGTTTTTCGGAAGTAATTGCTGAGTTTCACAGCGCCTTCAAAGCGCAATTTTGAAGGTACCAACAAGCAAGTGGAATAACTGCTTTCAGAATTGATTCCATACAATAGAAGCAAAAATGCATTTCCCTTCGTAGATAATACATCTAAAACAATAATGTTTAAAAGTTATTTTCTGTTTGTTTTTTCTACCTCCATATGCAGAATATAAAAAGACAACCCTTAGTTAACATAATAGTTAGTTAGTAAAACATAATAAGCCGATAACATTCTTCCTCCGAGGGTATACACCCTTCCACGGTTGGAATTTAGCCCTCCGTGCCCTTCACAGTCGAGGAGTTTGTCTCCGGCTGACGTTCCCGTGAGGCTAGAGGATCTATCTCCAGTTTCTCCACCTCTTTAACATGGACTCTCCTTACTGGATACCGATATTGTCCCGAATCTATAATAGAGGATATATCTCTTTCTCTATTGCCTCCTTGGATTTGAGGTCAATTCCTATTGTGAAGACCTGACCATGACACTCCATTCTCGAGTTGATGACTAAATGTAATAAATCGATGTCCTTACACTAGAATTCTGGCAAAGCTGGTAATACGTCCCTGCTTGCCTTCGGATGTTGGACAGCTTTCGATACTGGGGTGCAACTTTGTTCAAGTTAGCAACCGATCGTTTAGAAGCGATGTCGAAACCAGATCGGTACTATGTTCATTACAAAACTTTTGTCGCTTAAATGCTAGGAAATATGATATCACTATCACACTCTTGCACACGTGTGCGACACGGTCTAGGCTATGTCTAGGCAATCGCCTCGCCACAAAGCGAGAAATCAGAATATCGCTACGAATCGATGTTGCTACTGAACATAGTGCCTCAAGCTACAAATTACTTTAATATCGCTTTGAAACATGAACAAAGTTGCACCCCTGGCTTTTTTCTCTCCTTGCCGGAGCAGAGGTAGGAGGTTCTCGCTATCTTTCTCTTGCTCTTTGGCGGAGATGCGCCAGGCTGTTTCTTAGTACCTCACTCTAACCCCTTTCGAGGAGTGTTTTCGCATTTGCTTCCTCTGAAGCAAATCCTTCCCCTCTGTACTTTCTTTAATGCTGTACGCGGCAGCAGCTTGGAAATCGGGGTTGAAATTTAAATCCTATCGGGATTTATTAGAACGACTTAACCGTAGAATGGCAATAAGCATCATACCGGCCTACAGAACCGCTGCAAGAGAAGCAGTTACAGCTCTTGCAGGAATGGCTCCAATAGAACTGCTGGTAAAAGAACGGGACTTCATTTATCAAAAGGGAAAAGATTATGCTGCGGAGGCTAAGCAGTTGACTTACGGGTGGGCTAAGATTTTCATCACACATTAGAAAATGGTGCGAAAGAACATGGGGTGATATGAATTTTTATACATCACAGGCTATGACTGGTTATGAGGTCTTCGGCTCATACCTGCAAAAAATAAAAACAGCAGGATGCATGTTGTTGGTTTTATGCAGAAGGGGTGGACACCCCAGAACACACTTTCTTTGTATGTTCAAAGTTTGAAGCTTACAGGGCACAAACGTACAACGAGATTGGGCATAAAATTACGAAATACAATGTAGCAGAAGTCCTCCTAAGAGGAGAGAACGAGTGGAAAAGTGTCAGCAGACTAATGACGAATATAATGAAGGAAAAGATAGAAGAGGAAAAGTATTAGACATTCTCAATAAAGGATACTTTGTGAGGTTGAAGTAATGCTTAGGGAAGTTCCAACAGCACTTGAGAGGGAAAACAGGGGAAAGGTTTTTAGTCGGTCGCTACAAACAAACCCGAAACAACCCCCGCCGCTAGACCAACAAGCGGGGACAGTCTGCCAGCAGAATTCCTAAACCCCTTAAAAAAAGAAGCATCTCCGTACTCCTGCTCCGCTGAGATCTAGTAGAGGAAACTCCTACTGTAGTAAGTAAACCCCCTTGCAAACGGAAATATTTTTATAGTGTAGTTAACTCTTGTTTTACTAGTATTATGTCCGTAATTCTTCTAATTATCGTAATAAAAAGCTGAACAAATTCAATAAAATATTTCAACGAAAATTTGATAAAAAATATGATCCTGGTTTTTCCAGGTGTTGTGTTGTGTTCCCCTGTGAAGAAAAGTATAAATCCATAAATCTGGTAAAAATAGTAGGGCCGGATATTATTGCTTTGTAACACTTAAAAACCCCTATATCGTCTACTTAATATACTATTATACCTGTTCGTATTAATAAAAATTTTAAAACTTAACTACTTGAGAATGGAAAAAATATAACAGACTTCCAAAATTGTAGAATCACAGATTATCAAGTTCTTCAGAGTACTATCACAGCCTATTCATAATCAGCCTGTCGATTTATGATCATCTGCATGACACTACGAGTGCCTACCTTCGCTTATATTTAATGAGGAAGATGCATATATTTTATTTTTCGCCAGAAACTGTTCAATTTATTAGAATAAATATGTGTAAATGCAAAAAAAAAACCTTTTTTCTTGAAAGCAGTACCACAATTTTATAAAACGGGCCATTAAAATACTATTGATAACGCAAACGACGCCTCGCGAATTGAAACGATATTTTATTGGTCTGACGTCACCCGCCGTTCTCGTCGACGCGCGATGGCCAGCAGCAGCCAGACGTGTTCCGTTTATGTACGTATTTAGGTGGCGTACCAAGACATTTTTGTTGCTTTTAGCGTTGATTGAAGGAGCTTTTATGCTTTTTTGTGCAGTTATTATTTGTATGTGTTGTGTGTTCTGAGAACTTTTTAACTAATGGCAGATTCCGGGTTTGTAAAAGCACAATCAGATAAATTGCCAAAAGTCGATGCTTTTATGTTGGCTGCTTTTATAAATACCAATTCCCAATTTATTGGTGCTAAATTACGAGGAAAATAACAGAGAGTATGTAACATTTATTCTTTGTAGTACTGAGGCATATTTAAGTATAAGTAGGTACCTACTGTTACGAACTTTTATATAGTTATAAATATTAATGTTATAAACTTATTTTTCAGATCAGGTAGGGAGACGGACGGAGATAATGCTGTAGGTTATGTAGAAGTGAAAAGAGACAAAAATATTTGTTTAGTACGTGAAAAAATAACTCCAGAGCATAGCGTGAAAAAGAAAGTTTTTTTTATATATTGACACCCCCTTACCCTTGTTATTTTTAAAGATTGTTTTTTTTACGAAATTATAGGAAATAAATTGTTTATCAGTAATGAAAATATTATACAAGGTGTCCCATAAGCAAACGCCAAAATTAAGTTACTTTTTTAAGTGAGACACCCTATATATTTTTGGATTCTTCGGAAATTTCTAGATATTCTAGATATATTTCATGTATAATATCTTATACCTATCTTCAAATGTTTACGAAATATTGACAGTTGTAAAGCGAAAAATACCTACAATTTTCTGGACCACCTTTTTTGAGACACCCTGTATAACTAGAATTAATTTTAAAAAAGAGTATATGAAAAACCATGCAACTTTTTTATTTAATGTTTTCTTCTAAAACTTGCAGTTAAGGCTGTACGTGGGTGTCAAAATATAATGAATAACCCTGTACATTCAAATTTCATATACCTATGTAAGACAATATATTTACATAAATATACGAACTTACATCAAAATGATCTTCAAAACAATAAATCGTAAAAATAGAGGATAATTTAACGTTTTTCTTTTCATCTCTTCTCATGGCCTTGGACCATTTTTTCTGTTTTCGCTCATCCATTACTATTTATAAATATCACTAATGACTAATTATGTATTAATTAACACAAATAACTAAAATTTTGATTCGGATTCAACAGCGTTTAAAAGCAAACTGTGTAAAATAAACACACGTCTGGCTCCACGCAACCAGAGAACGGCGGGTGACGTCACAGCGGCAAGGCGCGGTAGAGAGCGTTTGCCCGGCCATTTAAATTAACAATATTTAATTATTTTATATTAGAGGCATTTCTTAACCGATATCAACGATTTTTTTTGTTCAATTTGTAATTATATGAACTATTTTTTAAAACCATTATTTAAAAACATGCATTTTCCTCATTGAAGCTCCATTAAAAAATCTATTCAAATCGATGCTCTGATTTCCGGTACGTGTACGAGAGCAAGTGCGGCAGCAAATATAGCCAGCGAGTACTGAATAAGCTGTGGTACTATTTCAAAAAGTCGTTTTATATACAGGGTGATTAAAACTTAAAAGCATGTGGGCTAATATAACAAAAATGGAAAATAAAAAGAAAAGTTGATGGATAAAATCCAAAAGGCACGAGTAAAATCTGTTTTTCTAGCATAATCACATCAAGCTTTTTTTTAAATTGCGAACGTCACACCATTCAAATTTTGGTACTAGAATTTTTTTTGTCGTAGTCAAAAAGTACCTACAAACATTTGATTTAACTCGATAATGGCTTCATAACATTATTTTTATTAATATTTTAAAAATCACATAATTTAGATACCGTACAGTTAATATTATTATTTTTGACTTTATTACCATACTGTTGATAAATACTTTATTTGAAAAATTATTTATTCATTATAATGTTAATAATTTATATACAAATAAGCTTTACGCTAAAAGTAAAATTTGTTTTTTTAGAAAAGATGGGGTCTTGAAAAAATAAAAAGTTATCAACACAGAAATATCTAAAAAACACTCTTTCCATGGCAATAGAGTCAATATTAACTGAAAGCAGGACATCCAGACTTAGTCATTTTTAAAATTAGAAAAAAATTAGACCTTCTAGTCTCCTAGTAAAAATATTTTTATAAATTGTTAAAATAAAATAACAGATACTATATTATATACAAAATGTGTTTAGAATTCAAAAATAAAAAATATAAAGTGTTTCATTTAAAATAAGCAAACTGTCAGCCACTTCCGGAAGTACCAGAAAATGGAAGATATTTCAGAAAGAAAGAACATCTGGACTGTTGCGCAAAAAACCCTGCATAGTAAAGTCTAGTTAAATTGTAGGTACTTAAAAAAGCCTTTCGGCGGAATGTTTTTGGGTAGTTTTGATATTTTCTATTTATTGCTTTTTGGGTGCTGAGTGCTAACAACATTTCGTGACGAAACATGGAGGGAAATGCAAGAAGTGGAAAAAATTAGATTTTTTGCGTTTTTTTGTTTATAACTTTAAATATATCAACTTTTCGTTAATAATATTTCTATTCAAAATTAAAGTAGATATAAGTTCCTATAATTTTTGTTCAGTTTTTTTTTCAAGTTATTTTTCAAGTAAAGACCTGTTCGAGCTCAATAACCAGTTGAAAATTAGCGTTTTTTTTTGGGTGCATCCGCAGATAATTGTCATATAGACAGTGATTACAACAATTATAAAACCTCTGATAACAAAAAAAAACAAATTTATATTATATTTAAACTATATCTGTAAATGTAAGTACAGGTATAGTTGGAGATGAAAGAATCCACTATCCCGTGTTAAAAGAGAAAAAGCAGAGAGCGCATTATGGGTGGTAATTCTTAAACTATCAAGTTTAAAAATGAAGTAAAAAAAGTAGAACCTCTTGCAATAATGAACAACTCTGTAGAGATAGAAAACAGAATTATCATTACAATCCACTTTTCCATTCAATTGCCATCAAAAAATGTTGAGAAGATGAATTTTTGCGGTTCAAACTTATTTCCTAATCTCTTTCTCTCTTGTTATTTTTGATGGCTACTCTGCGAAGATTGTGGAAGTACCAAGGGTATAGAAAGATCGCAAACTATGCAAAGAAAGTCATTGACAGCAATAGTATTTACTAACTCCATACTGTCTGACAGAAAAAATTATCATCACGATGAGAGGATGCCGATATCATTTTTGGCTAGAAGTACACGTTGCGTTGATCCCATTAAGTAATTACGTCTCAATAAGGGATGATTGGTAAATTTGATTGGCCTATGAAGCCCTGTATAAAGAATGTATTCTTTCTAAAACCAGACAAAGAACAGGTATCTCAAACACTATGACACCTTTTCTTACAGCGGACTAAACTATGTCCAGATACTATGTTAATCCTTAAATTATATTAATTTTAAACGCAATAAATAAATCTGACACAACTTCGGCAATTTTCAACTAGAGAAATTTTACATAAATATAATGACTTAAAATCCGTCATTAATATAGCAAACTAGAATGCTATTGCTGAAGAGGAAAACTTATATCTAATTGATCTATAGTATAGTAATCAACTATACGGGAGTGGTTTGGTTAGGTTGGTTTTTTTCATTGTTCCGTCACAAATTACCTATAACAGATGCGAAAGAAAGCGACTGCATCGGAAACCGCTCGGCAAACCCCACACGCCTATTGAGTGGTGTAAATACACCAGTCGTTTAGTCCGGAAACCTATGCTGTGTCGTATTCGCTTGCTGGAATGACATAGTGCGTGGTTATATGTTTCTTTTTAAAAACGGGTGTAGGATTTTTGTTGAACTTTTGAACTGTTATTTCTAAGTTTTGGTAATTTGTATATCTTATTTAAAATGGGATACAAATGTGTTTATTTATAAGGAAAAAAAATTTTTTTTTAAATTTATTTAACAAAATTTAATTAAAAATGTGACAAAATAGTACCTTTCTATTGGTTCTATCGGACTTTTTTCGACTATATAAATCTTTATTTGTAAACTTTAATACATCAAATATTTTCAATCTAATAAATCATTTAATGATGTAAATAAGAGGAAATTTCTCACATGGGTGGTCAAATTCTATAGTTTTCATTATATCAAACAGCCTCTGAGAAATGTTTTCAACTCAAAATGCCTTTAATTATGTTTGACTACATCAATTAAAAGGGTCTTCAGATACATCAATGTGATATTTGTCTAAAATTTGCAAAAGAATCCGAATCTCTGGATAACTCGAAATCATTTACCCATTTGATCAGCCTTTGATCATGAAAGTGGAAAAATTTGTTCATTTTATTTACTGGAAATGGAAAAATTATTTATATTAAATTTTGATGAGTTTTGCACTGAAGAAAACATTCAGAGGCTGTTTGATATAATGAAAACTATAGAATTTGACCACCCATGTGAGAAATTTCCTCTTATTTACATCATTAAATTATTTATTAGATTGACAATATTTTATGCATTAAAGTTTACAAAAAATAAAGATTTATATAGTCGAAAAAAGTCCGATAGAACCAATAGAAAAGTAACTATTTTGTCACATCTTTAATTAAATTTTGTTAAATAAATTAATATTTTATACTATAAATATCTTTTTTTTCATAATCTCCTACGAACTGATATAATATGACGAGCAATCTATTAAATTACTGTGAGATTATATGCCTCAATAACATATTGGTGCAGATTATTTTCACCCAAAACAATAACAACCCAAACTATACATTGATGCGGATTGTCTATGAACTCTTTCTGGTCACAGAAACCTGAACGCGTAATTCGGTGTTCTTTCGCATCTGTTGTAGTTAATATGTGGTTCCGTCACGAAATTTTGTTAGCAAACATCAGATTCAGATTCAGCGGGCCAATAAACATAAAGAACAAGATAATCAAAACTACCCCAAAACTTCCCCTGAAAAAAATACAATTTGACCAGACTAATGACATGTTAACGGTAAAATACGAGCAGAATAATTGAGTAATATAAAGTATATGTTTTACATATTAAGATTTCAATTCAGGAATGCTATTCACCATCTATAATAATTGTTTTGTCTACTGATTTTTCAAAATAAAACAATTTTGCATGTGCTTAGCAATCTGATTGATATCTTCAGATGTAAAGTTGCAAACATGGCATAAGTAATAGTTATGAACTTCGATAAGGTGTACTCTATATTTCTGAACATCACAGGTGCAAAAAGAACACCTCGAACAGTGAATGACCTCACTGAGGTGATGCGAAAATGCTGCAGGGTCGATGAAATAATTTTTACAGTATTGACAGCAATTGCCTTCCCCCGATGAAGACCCACCAACTAAATCAGCAATATTTTTTACAGATATTTTAGGTTTGTTGTCAGTTGAGGTGTTATCTGTAGAACTCGATTCTTTACTATGAGAATCTGACAAGCTTTCAGCAACAGAGCTGGCACTTTCTAAACCTTTTCCCAAAGTCGCTAATGAGTTAGGTCTTAAGGGTTTTGGCAGTAATCGTATATTTCTTAAGTCCGAATTTTTTTTAGGTTCTTCAGTAGTTTGTTCCTGCGAAGTTGATTGACTTTGGGTGTCCATATCTTTATTATTTGAAACTTCACCGGCCACTGAAGTAACAGAAGTTATTAAAGGCATTACCATACGATCATATTCCTTTTGTTCTGCTGAATCCCGCGTATCAGTTGTCTTATTATGTTCAGGTCTATCCAAAGCACCACTCGAATTAGAATCTTGGACAGCTGTATTTCCTAAGAGTCTTTGGACGATATCATTATTTCTATTAGGGAAAATTATATACAATAACTTTCCTACGTTAGATAACGTATTTTCGTTGCCAGAATTAATTATAATGTTGTTTTGTAATATATTGTTTGTTTGGGAGTTAATAACAAGACTACTGGAATCTTGTTGTTTGTTTACGATTGATTGGTGTTGATGTTTAGTCTGGATATTAGTTTTAATAACAGAACCTGCGTTAGTATCAGAAGTAGTTCGTGCAGCATGGATAAGATCTTTTGATCCGGTTAGGTACTGCTCAAGCAAGTCAACAGAATTCAAACCCGAAGGACCTGCAACTGTATTAGTATCACTATCTGGAATAGATAGTAACGGAATTTCCTTACTGGAAGTAGAACTTGCTGTTTCCGTATCGTCTTCAACTTCAATAATCTCCTGTGATAGTGTAGATTTCTTTGATCTGTGAAAAGCTCCTCTACGTTTATTTTCCTCATCATGCTGAATCTGTTCTTTAATATCCAACTCCACATGTAGTGCTTTATGTTTTAGAAGAGCCGCATTTGTGTTGAAAACATCAAAACATACCTCGCACTCGTACGAAGCTGAAGGCATACTTTCATTCGGATTTAAAGACTGTGGGCTATTAGATAAGCATGGCTTCAAAGAGTTGTTATTTTGTAGGCTACTGTCTTTTTTGTGATGTTTCGTGTAAGCATGGTGCCTTTTTAACTGGTAACAATCGCTAAAAACCAATTCGCAACTTTCGCAACTGTAAGCAAACTTAGTTGACTTGTTTTCAACTTCGTGTTGTATAATGTGTACACCAAGCGCACTTTTGGTACTAAAATTTCGATTACATTTAAGACAAAAATATTTGCATTCTGCTGTATTTTTGTGAGCTCTGATTTCAAAACGGTTAGAAAAATATGTTTTGCAGTTAATGCATTTATAAGGCATCTTCTCATTGCTTATTCGTAGATCATCTGCGGGCGTAAGCACCAATTTTTCTCTCCCCAAAGATTCGAGATCGGCAATTTTTTTAACTTCTTGGGCATTATCTTCAGAGGGTACTGCGTTTTTTGTAAATAGGAATTTCTTAGTTCCTTTTGCTGGTTTAGGCTCGACTTCATCAGTATCAGACTCTTCAGATAAAACATAATCACTGTCCGATTCACTGGATTTATCGTTAATACTATTATGAGTTTTTTTATGCTGATCTAGATCTAATTTGCTATAAAATTTATAAAAACAAACATAACAAGTATATTTTTTTCTCGCTTTTGTGCAGTCAACTAAAACTACTTCGCATTTTTTTGAAAAGTGACGGGAAATATAATCTTCTTTAGCTTCCTTCGTCAACGAGTGAAATCTAAAAAGAACAATAGTTAGTAAAGATATCTACTTATACAAATAAATATTAAACCAATAATACATTTTTTTAAGTTGTTATAAAATATTTACAAAATTCAATTAGGTTTAGTCCTAAACGTGAAAACATTTCACTAAACAATTTATTATTAACTGAAAGAAAATAAATCAGAAGAAGCCATAAAATAATATTTGAATTTTTAAAAAATTGTAATAAATCTAATATCTAAAAAATGGTAATGTGTACTGATGTGATCCATCCAATTGCGTAAACTATTTTCTATAAGAAGATGTAGGTATATTTAGACTAAATTTGAAAATTAATTGAAATTCTAAAGGATGTTTCAGAAAATTATATATCAAGCGTTTATTTTTTTGAGCCACTTTTGAGACGCACCCAGTATATTAACTTGTTTTTCGATTCTACAGAGAAAATTAAGGCCAGTTTTATGAAATATTTTTTTTTGTTGAAAATGTAAGGTTTTTGATAAACTGAGACATTTTTTAACCTAACCCAATCATGTGTCTCTGAATATCAACTGGTTATAACGATGTCAACGCTTTATCTTTGTTTACTCGTTAAAATACACACCCTAGACCGGCACACAGTGGGGTATTTGACACAGATAGTTGATAGAAAATTTTTTATGTAGACCTTATATAAATTATTGCTATTTTCAATTAAAGAGGAAATAATATGAACAAAATAAAGGATAATTCGTCGATTCTAAAAAAAGAAAGAAAAATCACTGTTCCAGTGTTTCCACGGTCAATGCCACTAATGCCAGTAGTAATATCGCAACTAATACTACTAGTGCTACGACTGATCCGCGAGCACTGCCCATACCACTAAAGTCGCTACTAATGCCAAATTGTGCTATACTGCTAATGGCACTAATGCGATCGCTTTGTACACAACAACGCCATCGCGGGTTACACCTCGCATTAGTATATCACTGATTGGCAAATTAGAGGAAACCAAGAATGTTTTTCTCATTTTATCAGCAAAGTCGCAAAAAGGTGCAGTATTTTATTTTACTGTATGAAAGCCCAATGTTTACTAAGTAAAACGTATATAGACAATATGCTGAATTCTTCGAAATGCGCAACTAAATGTCTAAGTATAATAAAAATGTCACAAATTTAATCAAATTTTCTGAACGCCTAACTTTTAGTTGCAAAAAAAATCGTTAGTATAGAGAATATCAAAATAAATAATACGTTTTTGTAGAATACATACCTGCAGCTTGCTGAGCCATTTTCAATCAAAACAATAATATAAACGTAAAAAGAGCACAAGAACAACAACAATTTATAATTTTAAACATAAAATTTGGCCATTTACCTCTTATCTGTGAGAAGTAACAACTTTGACGTTTCGTTGAAACAAATGAATGCAACTAAACACACCCATAGCAACGTCATTCATGGCAGAGATGATTTAACTTATCATTTATCTTTTTTTGGGAAATCTTAAACACATTTGCTTTTTCGAATTTCGATCACCTTTTTCATGCTAATACCCCACCGTGCGGCATATATCTTTTGGACTCCGTGTAGGAGGTACAAATAATTTTAAACTGTAGTACAAATAATTCTACAAAAGCTCAAAAAATAGCATCTCATACAAATTGCTATTCTCGTTGGGCAGTTCGAGTCGTGTTATGGATCACCCTGTATACAGTGCCCTAAAAAAGTACCATTACCAAGTTTCCAATTTCCCATTTGATATTTTCAATTCGATGTATTTTAGGAAATAATAACGCACATTTGGTTAATGCCATCCAACAAATTTAGTGACCGATTTAGTGCATTGTAATGAACGAGTGTTTCATTTTGCGAAGATTATCAATATTCTAGATACGAGTATATAAAAAAAAACTAAAAATAATAATTAAAAAATATATTTCAACAATGAAAGACAACGCAAAATAAAAACATCATTCCTAGTTATAGAGTTGGTCTCTTATAATATTCGATTAAAGATTTAAAAAAAAAACAACAAAAGGTATATTCTGATCCAAATTAAATTAATTTCAAGAGTTTTATTAAATACATTAAATTTAATAAATTAAAACATAAAATTAACAGCGACAAAGTTTAGAAATAATTCTACCTAACCTTACATCTAAAAACTAAATCAGTTTTTTTGTTAATAATGTCAACGGTTAAAATTAAATAATATCTAGATTTTATGTAATAATATCTATTATTTTTATGAGTAAATCAATTTTATGTACGAATTTATCAGTATCGTCATAAGGATTTTTTTAACTGAACTTTACTAATGTCAAAGCGATTGCAAAATACAGGATGGTCCGAACTGTATTCCGGAAATTTCGGCGGCATATTCTGCAGATAAAAATAAGTAAAAAAGTTCGTATAAACAAAGGTATAAATGTATGTCCTAAAACGTTTAGTTTCGGAGATACAGGGTGTAGAAGTATTATTTTTATTTCGATTTTTTCCAAATAATTTCTGAAATAACGCTCATATCTGGATGAAAATTGGTGTCGTTTTTTGACATGAGAAATCTGATTTTGATGTCAATATGACTCCTACTTGTAGAGGGCGCCACCTACATATTTTTTAACTGGTTTGAAGAAAAAAATATATGTACATTTACGACATTTTTTACCTCAAAAAGGTCTCTTGGTAAAAATTGCTACGAGTAATGGTTCTCGAGATATTTGGAATAGAAACTATCAATACCTGTCATCATTGACATAAATTAGTAGTAAGTTCATGGCATAATCATAAAAGTTAGTAGTATAATAGTTATTAGGCTGAAATCATAAATTTGGAATGTTATTGTGCCAAAAGTTCAACAAAAACTGTTTTATCATTATTTTTTCGCAGAAAAATTTATGATTTACATAAAAAAATAAAAATTTCCCAAATTATATAAATATAGTTATTTCAGTCAAATAACTATATCTACTCAACGCGTGTTAATTTTTTGTCAATAATGACACGTATTGCGTATTGACTATTTCCTTCTAAATTTCTTGAGAACGGTTGCTCGTAGCGATCTTTAATCGTAGCGATAAATAATTTTACACTCAGTAGTTTTATGCATGTACGGCCGAAAAGTTATTACTCCTTAAAACAGTTAAAACATAGTGACATATTGACAACAAAATCAAATTTCTCATGTCATAAAACTCCCAGACACCATTTTTTATCCAAATATTGACATTACTTCAGGAATCATTTGGAAGAAATCCCCGAACCTAGATTTTAGGACATACATTTATACGAAATTTTGACTTATTTTTAGCTGCAGATATGCTGCCGAAGTTTCCGGAATACAGTTCGGACCACCCTGTATAATTATTTAATTTTTGAAAATCACTTTTCTTTACTCGCTCATAGACTAATAAATAAGTTTATGAGTTAGCCTTGAGCTGGCAACATTTTTGGGAGAAAATTTTAGTGTAGCTACCGTATGATTAAAAAAAAGGCGTCAAAGACAGCTGGGAAGTGACAGTCGATATTAATTTTGGCCAGATCAATCTCTACACGTTACTAAAAATTGACATAAAACTTGTCAAAAATTAATACTTCATAAAAAATAATTATAGAAAACATTAAAAAAGGATAGAATAGGGGAACCGAAGGCAAAATGGCACCTTTAAGGAAAATGGAAAATAAATTTGTCAAATATAAATCTTTAATCGTGGGAAAAAACATAATTGTAACTCTAAGTTTTACAGTTTATAAAAAATAAACACACGGCAAAAAAAATAACTAAGACTAGTTAAAAAAAAACAATAACAAAAAACAACTGTAATGGGCCGTTTTGCCTGCACTAGAAGGCAAAATGGTACATTGTAGCAGGCAAAATGGACCAAGGTGAAAAATATATTATATAATAACAAAATAAAGGGTTATAGGCGAATTAAACATTTAAAAATAAATAAACAGAACAATAAATATTACTGACAGTTTTGCACACAAAATCAGTTTCAATGTCAGTACTGTCTATACCAGCGCATGAATAGTGTGCCCATAATTCACAAACTGAACACCGAATCCAACTTTCTGTAGATTCAGAATAAAAATATTGGCAGTACAAACACTGCGCATCTTTGTCCTCATCAGATGATATCTGTACGTGACGTTTTGACTCCGATACTTCTTTTGCTACTTCCTTCTTTGCATCCTTTCTTACTTTCTTTTTATTCTTCACCCCAGCAGAATCACCAAAAGTAACTTTCCTTTTAACTTGATTTGCATTAACTTGTGCGGTTTCCAGCTCTTTTTGGTATGGCGACGAAGTAATAATTGTGGTTTTACCTCTCTTCCGTGTAGTTCTCTTAATTTGTTTTGTCCGTGGTACGGGCAAAATTAGTTCAGGTGATACCAAAAAGCTATTTTTATTTAAGGAGTCTATTGATTGAATTAAATTACCAGTCCGAGATGGCTGAGGATCGACTTTAGTGGCATTGGTTTCGGTATTAGCCGACAACAAACTTAACGGACGATCATTAATGGTTTCTGCTGCCACTAGGTCATCTTCATCAGAATCACCCTCATTTCGAATTAAATTTGTTGACGATTTACGCATAGCAATTTGTGCCAGTGGAACATCTTCATCAGAATCGTCGCTCTCATTTTGAACTAAAATTGATGTTGGTTCTTTACCAGGCAAATACTTCGAACAACCTGGCTGGGTATGACTACTGGTTTCGGCAAAATCTGGTGGCAAACTTGGTGGATCATCAGTTGATTGATCAATGTTGGTGGTATCTGCTCCTAAGAAGTCCGCTTCTGTGAAAATATTTGGATCTGGTGGCCATATCCCAGTTGCTCGAAATGCGTTGTAAGCAGTGGGGAGAGTGGCGGCTTTTACAAATGTGTATTTGCTTCGGCGAGATCATAAGCCAAGGACCGTAAGTCTTTGGTCGTTAACCCAAAAAAGCGTGATTCCATGTTTTTGACATAGTCACCCAACTCCTTTTCTTGGTCTTTGCTAAATATAGGTTCAAATCTACCCATTTTCTTCGAAATCGCACCGTCGAGGTTCTGAGATTTCGTATACATGTCGACCTTCCGCTTTAATGTGGTTTTTGGAACGTTAAACATTTCTGATGCTTTTCTTAGCCCCATGACCTTTTTATACACGGCTTCAACGGCATTCTTCATCGATTCGCTGGACCAGCTCTGTCGATTCGTTTTTCTTTTATAGTTGCTAACCATCTGAAAAAATAAAGCAGATTTTCAGTAAAAGTAAAACAAGAGACCATATAACCTTCCACCACTCGCCACCGGTTTTTCTAATAAGGCAATCACAAGGCACAATCTAGAAGGCACAATGGACCATAGAAGGCAAAACGGTACAGCTGGTCCGTTTTGCCCGGTCCGTTTTGCCTTTTCAGCAAGCACAAAATGTTATTAAAACTTTGGGGTTATGTTACACGTAAACAATCCGGTAAACTAATTTTAAAAAGCCAATATATTGCTATTTCAGGTAAGCACTACAACATTTTTGTATGTTATTTCAATCAAAAATGCAGCACACAGAAAATATCAAATTTTAGATCAACGATAGAAAAAAACTACTTACCTTGACAAAAGGGCACCTGTGCACTTCACCGGGAAATGACTAAATGTCCGCGGGATCTAACCGAATAAGAAATTAATTTATGAATTCTCCCATAGATGTCGTCATTAATAGGAGAAATATACAGGCGGTCCGTTTTGCCTGCAGGGTCCGTTTTGCCTTCGGTTCCCCTATTTCCAGAAATGTGTATTTCCAAAAAATTATTTTTTTCTCGAATTTTAAACTTGACCTCGCCAAAATTAGTATCGACCGTCATTTCCCAGCCGTCTTTGATGCCGTTTTTTTTTCGATCATGGGGTATTTTTCTACAGGGGTAATTGTAAATCTATGCATAAATTCAGTAAATCAAAGAAAGTCGATTTTTTTAGAAATATGCTTGGATATGTCGATTAGTATTTTAAATTGGCTCGAAAGAAAACAATGTTTTTGCGACGTTTCGCGACTTTATTGTCGCTTCTTCAGGCACCGTAGGAGAAGCAGTTTTTTTAAAAAATATCAAAATAAAAATTAACTGGCCACTTACCCAAAACATACACACATGGCCAAAATTATTGCTTATATCGTTTCAAAAATATACGGAAAGGAATTTAAAGAATCTTTTTTTATACAAAACTTTGAGAATCTGTAATAAACATTTTTTTATTAAAATCGATATGGTAAACAATGTTTATCGTTCAGACCCAAAATTATTACAAATTCTTGCACATTTCGATTTGTGGTCTCTTGGGTTCCAGAATAAATTTGATCATTGTTTTGGCCTTAAAATGCCTAGAAACATTATTTCACAGTTTAATAGAGTCAGAGTCAGAATAGTAACATTGTCTCAACAGGGCTACCGGCAAGTTGCAATAGCTGAAATTGTAGGAGTTAACCAAAGCGACGTTTCGCGAATATTAAAAAAATTCAGGGAGACAAACGAGGTTACAGACCGGCCTGGAAGAGGTAGAAAGAAAGTTACTACAGCTGTGCAAGACAGTCAAATATCCTTAATTGCACGACGCAATCCCCTGCTTTCTAGCACTGCTATTAAAAATGAGTTAATGAACTCGCCTTGAAGAAGTAAATGTTTCAAGAAAGACCACAGCAAGAAGACTCCATGACAGAGGATTACATTTAAGGAGGTCTCTACGTGTTCCGAAGCTTAATTTACAGCACAAAATTACGCGACTACAATGGTCTGAGGAGATGAGAGCAAATGGACCTAATTGGAATTTCGTCATGTTCAGTGATGAAACAAGAATAGGCCTAGTGTCAGACTCGCGACGAACTTTGGTCTAGAGAGCATGTGGAAGACGAGCACGCATGAATGCAGCTCAACCCAGTATTCCATTTCAATGGGGAAGCATTATGGTATAATGCACGGAGCTCGAACTCCTCTTGCTTTTATTGATGGCACAATGACAGGTGTTTCATATCTTAGAGACGTTTTAGAGCATATTGTGCGTCTATTTCGAGGGGCAGTGGGGGATGAATTTGTTTACATGGACGATAATGCTCCTCCCCATCGCACTTTAGCGGTTCGCGAATTTTCTGAGGAAGAGGGTATAAGAAAAACTGTGGTGGCCACCGATGTCTCCAGATATGAATGTGATTGAGCATGCTTGGTTAGGCCAAAACGCCTAGTTAACCCAAATACATTTAAATTTACATATACCGCGGCCTCTCCATAAGAGCAATGAGAGAATTTATGTCCCAGGATTGAAGGACAGAAGATCGAGTTTGACATAAGTCCATCCTTGTTCAGTAGATGGATGTAATGCACATGCGCCGAAATGCTACTTTTCTATTGGCCGAATGGTGTCGAGATGGGTTATCGATTTATTTTTGGACGCGTCGTCGGCGTTTTGTTTTCAGTTTGGACTTGGGCAGTCGCCATTAGTGTTTTCTCTAACTTTCTGTGTTTTCCACGTGTACTGTGTTTTCGTTTGTATTTTAATCTTTGTGCGTTTATTGACAATTTTGTGATTTAGTTTTAAAGACTTTTGCTGTAGTTTAATTAATAGAACAATGCGAATGGGCTACTGCTTTTTGTGTGGTAGAAGCCAACTAACCAAATTAATAATAGAAATTTTTCTCGATGTTCGTTTGTATCATGAAAGCAAAATCAGAAATGAAAGGGATGTTAATATAAGACAAAAATATACTAAACTAATTTTATTCAAAAATCAATAATTGTTAAAAGCATTATATTTAGTCTTACTATTTTAAAATAAAAAAGACATTATAATGTAAAGACTAAAAATAGAGACTACATAAGGCTAATTACCTATAATGCTTACACAGTTACACACAAACTGTCTTATTGTAAATTATTATTGTTTTTTTTTCATAATATAAAAGAGTATTTACAATGCAACAATGTAAATAATTATATTTTTTGTATCTAGCTTGATTTATGTATAAACTTAATATGTACATACTTTTAGTTATATTTGTTTAATAAAAAATATGTTAATAATAAAGAATTACTTTTGTTTCATTTTAAACCAGGACTGATGTTGATTATTGATCATAAATACATGGGCAGTAAAAGAAACAATAGACAGTAAAAAATGTACTGTTATACTTTGTTTTGCTGCAATTTTTAAGTCGAGTGAAATAGATATGCAATTTGTAATACTAAGTTCTTAAGACAGTTCCTTAATTGAGGTTTTACTAAATTATTTTTTGAATTTTAAAAAAAGTGAAATAGATATGCAATTTGTACTACGAAGTTTTTAAGACAATTTCTTAATAATTGTGGTTTTACTAAATTATTTTTTGAATTTAAAAAAAAAATATCGTACCTGTCACTTTTTTTCATTCGTTTTATTTAATAATAATTGTCTAACACAACAAAGTCTACTTAGAACGATATGATATAAATATAAATGAGTTCATTAAAAAATGGTCTGATTAAAATTAGTACCTAAATAAGCAAAAATTATCCCCTCATAAAACAAGAAATTAAGGAGTTCAGTAAAAGGATTGCAACTATATATTTTATTCAGTAAATTTTCATAATAGTAAGTATAAAAGCACAATCTCTAAAACGACAATATGAATAATGTATATTAAGATTTAACTCGAGTTTCAGTGAAAAAACTATATTGATATTAAAATATTTTAATACCTTCAGAATACTAATTACATACCATAAAATAGGAGTTTTTACGATGCGGGAAGCCTATCTAGAAAAAGAATTTTAGAAATCAGCAATGGGATTCTGTAAGCTCTGTAGCAAGAAATTTCCTATCGAGCCTATGCTATTTGTATACGATTGATGAGTCACTAGACAGGGAAATGTTTACAGAATCGCACTGCAGATACCTATTACGCTACTAGGAGCCCCCCATTGTGAGACAGATATAAAATAATTTTTATATACCTATTCCATAGCCTATTTTTTTAAATGTCTGTAATATTTATAATAAACTTATTTTAACAAGTAGAAGTATTGCACCAGCATCAAAATTAACACTACTTGTAAAAAAACTGTTGCTCCTTGAGTTTGTAATAGATATAAACAAAATAAACATTCGAAAATAACTAAATCGAAGATATCTGAAAACTTTTGGTTGAAAAAGTGTTTTGCCATAACATGTTGGATACGATTAAAATATCTCAATTGATAAATATGCGCATAATGTTACATTATCAAACTTATTTGATTTCAGAATATTTAACAAAAAACTTCCAATTTTTCGAAAGATTTAATTCAATTATTAGAACGTCTTTAACCTCAACTTAAAATAAATAAAACCAAAACAAAACATATCATATGATTTGGAACTGTCCAATCAAAGTGCTTACAGATCGAGCAAGCGCAAAAAACCTCCTCCCGAACAAGGATAGACTTATGTGGGAAATGCATTGACATTCTATAGCCATCCTTCAACATCGGGACAGGAATTTAAGCGGTACTCTCCGTATATTTTATTGAAACGTATTTGAGTTAACCTAAAACGCCATATTGCCAAAAGGAATGATCCCCCCCGTACCTTAAATGAATTGAAAATTGCTGCGCGCGAAACATGGGAAGCCATTCCTCAACATCTTCTGGACGACTTAATTGAGAGTATGTCACGTCGTCTTACAGCTTGCATTGAAGCTCGAGGAGGCAATACAGACTATTAGTTTAGCCTAGTTGCACTTAGATTTTTAATTTTATATTAGTTAGTTGTGTAGTAAGCCAATATGTCCAAAAATATAAAAAGAATCATATTAGGTCCAAAATAAAATAAAAATATCTTTATATGCAATAATTTTGGCCATATGTGTATATTAATCCATATGCCTACAAACATTCATGGCGAGTGTTGGCGGTTGGAACCGCCATGAATGTTTGTAGCAATGACATCGAAATAAATTAGACCCGGCGACTTACATTTTGGCGAAATCCATCATTGCATTAGAAAATTGCATGTATGCCAAATTTCCACTTCGACCGCATTTAAAAGGAAATCTTACCTACGTATACGTACGGAGATAGCTAATCCACATTGTAAACCAGGAATTCCAAATATAGATTACATCGTAGAATACTTTAAACCGATAATAATTAAAGGTAGCCTAGTATCACGGACTACTCCCAATCGGCATTAGCCGTTATTTAAATCTTCTGTAATTATAATTTTCAGAATTTAAGAAATTTAACATAAAACAATCGACAACGTCGCAACGCCAGCTGATACTGAAAACGTACGCATTTTACTATCTTTACTCCTAAATTCAGGCAGCCAACAAAACATCCAGTTCGAATTCGTTCATAAATTGCTTTACGGCGTTGCCAATGTGTGGTTTTTCGAAATGTTTTATGAGGTGATTTCCAGATATTTTAGTGTTTTGTGGTATTATTTTTAGTGATTTTATTCAGAAACAATAAGACAATGGTGCGAACTTGCTTAATTTGCAAAAATAGAGACGATTTAAACCTAGAAGTTTGATTTCACAGGTGAGTAAGGCTATGTTACATCAGTGCGGTGCCGAAAGGTAAAATAGGAAAAAATTTTTGAAAATATTAGTAAATCACACAGTTTTGGAATATACCGTTATAAGTAACGAACCATTACATTAAGTTAGTTTCGTCACGTTTGGTTTTATTGAATATCTTGATCATAATATTTAAATATTATCAAAACCAAGTATACAAATGCGGATATTAATTTGTTGAAGAAATATATAAAAAAATTAAAGATGTCACAATTACGAAAAATGTTCAATAGTGATATACCATATGATCGAAAAAAAAACGGCGTATATGGGGAATGTCATCGATGTTCATTTCTAAGCCATCTGGACGTAAAGTGTAAAATCAAAATAGATTTATACAATGGATATTAAATACTAAATACCGTGTGATCGAAAAAAAAACGGCGTCAAAGACTGCTGGGAATAACAATCGAATATAATTTTGGCCAGGTCTATTTCTAGATGTCATTTATTAAAAATTGACATAAAACTTGTCAAAAACTAATACTGATTATAGAAAAATTATAAAAGGATATAACGTTTCCAGAAACACAAATCGATATCCAAAAGAATTTTTTTTCAAATTTATATTACACCATTTAAAAATCAAATACAACCTTAAGGCGTACTACTGCCAGTAAGTGTCATTAAAAAATAAACAAGAGTAGGGGTTATGACATATCACCTTACCAAAATTATCACCGATTGTCATTTTTGACGCCCTTTTTTTTTGATAGTATAATTTTTGTAATAGAGGAATGTATTTTTGTTTTGTTTATTAAGACTAAAAAAATTATATAGTTTAAAGGATGAATGCGTCTTTGTTTGATATGTTTTATTGAATAGTTAATTATTTATTCAGTACAAGGTCCCGATTATCCGCGAAGAAACTGATCCAGAAATAAGTAAATATTTTAGAAATTTTCTTTTCTTTAACAAAGATCTTTATTATTGTTGTTATAAATAGTAATATTTTTATACCTAATATTAAATTGCAATTCGTCACGACAGTTTTAAAATGTTCTCATTTTTCACCGTTGCTTCAATCAAAATAATACCATTAATTCACATAAAAGTTTTATAAAAGTCGTCTTCGGCTCGTATTCATTGAACGCTTGATGGATTATATTACTACTGGAGCAATTTACAGACATTACTATGGAAATGTGCATATCATAATTTCAATTAGTTATTTTCGTATAGAAGTAGTCGTTTTCAAAATTTGAAGAGCCATCTAGCACAACAATATATCGTATCCAAAAATCATATTTACGAGAATATAATATGAAATTATATATTACAATCAAAGTAACTACGCCACTGGCACACATTCTCAAGATCTCTGAACAGCGTTGCCATTCTCTCGGGAATCCTTCATGACTGCGATCAGCCCGTCTTGTTCCCACTCGCATAGAACAAGAAACGAATGTCTGATTCTGATCTTTTTCTTTTTATGAATGAAATGTCGGGTCTACTTTATTTAGAGGTCATTGGTTTGTAGGCATATGGATTAATGTAATATGTTTTGAGTAAGTGGCCAGTTACTTTATATTTTGATATTTTTAAAAAAAACTGCTTCTCGTATAGTGCCCGAAGAAACGTCGCAAAAACATTGGTTCCTTTCGAGCCTTCCCAAACACCCACGATTTTTTTTTCTGCGTATTTTATTTTGTATAATTTTTATTAAAACAATAAAATAAAAGCATATTCTAATCAAAATTAAATAATTTTTCTACAGTTATTATCTCTAATGCACAACTAACAGTAATGATGTGTCGAAATAATGTGTTTCATTAAATTTTTATAACGGACAAAAATTTTAAAACAAAAATTACAAACTCTCTTCTGTCTAGAATGAGCCTGAATAATATGATTGTAGTAATCGTTATTATTCGAGAAATAACAGTCGCATAAACTACATTTTCCTATAATATAACATTTTCTATTATTTAAATGTCCTTCAAATGATTCAACGCTTAAAAATAGATTATCGCACTTGGTACATCTATAATGATGCCTGTTCACCGACGAACTTGGTTCTTGTTTACAACAGGTCGCTGGGAGGTTATCCACATATACCGGTCCTTCTGGAATATTTAGAACATCGAGATGCTCAAGTTCTATCTCGTCAAGAGAGCCCGTTGTCAAGTTCGAACCAGTTTCGGAAAAGTTTAAATTTGTTTCAGAATTGTTGTTGTTGTTTAAAACTAAATAATCTCGGGTATTTGAAGGACTACCCGAATCTTCCGAAGTGGAAAAAGTGAGAAAGGGATCAATATCGGGTCGGAGCAAAACATAGTCAGCATAGAACTGTTTCAATTCTACGTTGTTGATTTCAGCATTAGACACATGCTGATTGATATGTTCCTGCAATGATACCTTGGACATAAAAAGGTTTTAACAATGTTGACAAGAAAACGTGTTCAAATCATAATTTTTTAAAATAAGCTCTGACGCTGGGTAACGTCTCTTTCTACAATGTTTTCTGTAACTTATTTCTCCTTTTTCGACGGACTTCAATTCTTTAACAACTTTACATCTTTTATTTGGATAGATATTTTTATGCGTTACCAAATCGTTACTCGATAAAAACTTCATACAGCACACATAACATTTATACTTCAAACGGGGAAGTTTGACCTTATTGTTGATAAATTTTAAAGACGGATTTTTTAGTATATCCTCAAGCACAATCAGACAGTGTTTTAAGTTGTATTTTTGATAATGGTGTAGTTGTAACCTAAAATAATTAATAGGTATATATTACATTTTAGACAAAATACAATTTTATACACAGGTAAATAAAACAAGGTTGAAATAAAAAATATTTATTTTCACTCATATATACAAATATGTACAAAAAAATATTAGACAAATACAGGTATCTAAAATTTCAGTCCGATATACAACAAGAAATGTTCTAGATTTTTCTTATATCTAAATTTATAAACATGTAACAACTATTAGATGACAATATAAAACTCTTTGACATAAAACTTCAAAAATTATCACTTATTACAGAAAGATTAAAGAAAGATAGAACGTTTCCAGACACACAAATCTTATTTCGAAAAAATATTTTTCTCAAATTTTTAACTACCTACGCCATTAAAAAATCATTTTTACTCAATATAAAAACAAATTACAACCTTCTAAAGCCAGCTGCCAGTAAGCGCAATTAAGCGCAAAAAAATAAAAAAGCTCGCCAAAATTATCATCGACTATCATTCCCAGCCGTCTTTAACGCCGTTTTTTTTTCGATCGTACGGTATACCGGGTGCGTCTAAAAAGTGGCTCACCCCTATAACTTTTTTATTTTTTCAGATAAAAAACGAGATTTGGTATGTTAGTATGACATAAATTAGGATTGATAGACGTATCGAATTGTTTTCGGACACGTTTCACCGGAAATGATTACAACTTTTGATTTTTAAATGGTACCCCCGGTATTTTTTTACTTTATTCGATAGAAAATGACACTCTGAATCTAATGACATATCATATGTCAACTTTTTGACATACTCGCTTAAAAAAATTATTTTAAATTTCATTTTTTTTTTGGTAATTTTGTTAAAAATACTAATATTTCATCACTGATGAATTAGTATTGGGGATCTCATTGTTGTATATCATTGGGGATCAAAAAAGGGGCCTGCTTGGAAAAAAGTCCGGAAGTTTTGTAACTTTGCAGGTTTATAGGTTTTGGGGTTCCTAACTAAAATCCATAAAATGCACACTTCCAGACTTGCCGCCGGCGCTGCCATCTTGCCAAGATGGCGGCCAAAATCGGTATTTTGTAAATATCTCGAAAACTATGCGTTTTTCGCAAAAATTTGAGGAGAGCAAAATTAAAGAGAACAAAATTTCCTATAAAAAAGGTTTTATAAAAATTTTCGCTAAAGTAGTTTAGGTACAAAATCCCTGAAAATTTTACAATTTTGCGTAAATTGTGATTGTAGATTTTCCGAAATAAAATGTCAACTAGTGTTCACTAAAACTAGTTTTAGTTTAGTTTCTTCAATTTTGTCATGAAACAGCGGCGTATCATTAATTCGCTCATTAATTTATGAATAATTAATTGTCGTGCTGGACAGCATTCATTGCGAACTTACCACCAGATTCAGCATTGGTCTGGTTGTACCAAAGATGCCGAAGAATGGGGTTGGAAGAAAACAAAAACAGGCATTACTCCTCCAGTCACAAAATTGAAAGATCCAGCTCCAAAATCCCTGTTGGCATTTTTATCTTGTAAATGCAAAACCAACAACTATGGTAAAGCCTGCGGATGCAGAAAAGCAGGATTAAAATGTTCAATGATTTGTGCATACTGCAATGGGAAATCCTGTGATAATATCACTGAAGTGTCATTCGACGAATCCGATGAAGAGGAGTTGGACTTGCCTGTAGATATCCCTCTGGCGGCTGAAGATGAAGAGTTGGACATATTGAGAGACGATCGACTTTGACATCAATGAGCCAGATCCGTCGGGCTTGTGCAGATAAGTTAAAGTTTTTAATTTATCCAGTGGAGTAGGCCTCCGTTAAATGAAAGAATTAACGTATAAAAACGTTAAAATAAACGCGCCATGTACTTTTACCTCTTGGGTGGTGTGGAAACCAGTACACACTTTCAATAATTAAAATTAATTATTCATAAATTAATTAGCGAATTAATGATACGCCACTGTTTTATGAGAAAATTGAAGGAACTAAACTAAAACTAGTTTTAGTGAACCCTAATCGACATTTGATTTCGGAAAATCGACTATACATAATATATCATATTTTACGCAAAATTGTAAAATTTCCAGTGATTTTGTGCCTAAACAGTTGACTTTAGCGAAAATTTTCATAAAACCTTTTTATAGGAAATTTTATTCTCTTTAATTCCGCTCTCTTCAAATTTTCGCGAAAAACGCATAGTTTTCGAGATATTCACAAAATACCGATTTTGGGCGCCAAGATGGCGACGCCGGCGGCAAGTCTGGAAATATGCATTTTATGGATTTTAGTTAGGGACCCCAAAATCTATAAACCTGCAAAGTTGCAAAACTTTCGGACTTTTTTCCAAGCAAAAATCTCCAGTGACTGAACTATAATTTTTAACCAAAGAGCCTTGGAAAAATATATTTGATCGTCTAATGTTTTTAGTGTCGGATCCTTGCTGGGTGAAAGATGCCTAAATCGTATTTTTAATCATATCTCAATTTTTTCAAATGGAAGGAGGGTGGCTCATTAGCATATTTGGCCATTTTTTCACGAATAAATATTTATAATTAATACTATAACTTGGTACCACACGCTTGGTATTTTGAGTCAAATTGTCGTTATGTTCCGCATGTTACAATTTCAAATAAACCATATGCAGAAATGTCAAAAGTTTATTTTTGTTCTTAATTTTTGATACATTTTTCGGCCGTATTTTTTCAATCACATATTAGAGGTGAGCCCGAGAGAAATAATCAGCAATTGTTATATCAAAGGCCACTTTGAACTTCTTTTTTCAATTACACGGTAATATTAATTAATCTATATTGGCTTATTTCATTTTCGTTTCAAAAACCTATTTGTATATTTGATAACCGATATTAAAGTACGTAAATTTAAGCTTAATTAAAATAAATTTAAACCTTATTTAGTATTAAAATGTACATTTTTTACTTAAAATTTTGTACACAAAATGGATTACAAAAACAGTGGCATGCTCGAGGATAGATCCAGCAGATCACCTTCAAGATCCATAAAGTCATCAAAATCATCATACTTTTACGATAATATTATGTTTAAACTGAGTATTTTATGTTATCAAAGCTTAAAGAACAAAATTCTAGCTTATCTACCTTCCACCCTCGAAAATACTCAGAGCATACCACTGAAACATTTAGATGATAACAAAATTATCTACTACCGAAAACCACTATAATATACATATATTACAATAGGCATTTTATTTTAGTAAATAACATTTTTAAAAATCTAGGACTTCCGTAAAATAAACTAAAATATGCCAAGAATGTATATCAACATAGGTCGGATTCTGCTTGTAGTCTGCCGATTCGAAATGCTTTAAATGATTCGAATGAAATTTTGAGGATAAAAGTTACTATAAGTGCGAGCTATTTTAATGCTAAAAAGGTGTCGACATATTCATCAGGGACGTGCATATCCTTGGAATATTTTTTCTAAAAAAACATGTACACCACTGACCTTTTTTCTCTTTTTAACAAAATTGTGTAGGCCATTTAATGCCGATTAAAAGTTATCTTTTGATTTTTTGTCGGTTTCAGTCTCCTTGATGAGATCAACGAAAATTTTATTAATTTGTCTTAATGCAAGTCTGTGTACAGGGTGGGTCAAATTCGACGCTTTTAAATGGAAACACCCTTTTCTATAGGACATAAACGAAAACTAATATCGGTGTCTGGAGCTCAATTTTCATCAAAAGCACGATGGTGAAAACCGCACATCAATATCTGTTACCGTTTAGGAGTTACAGGGTGTTCTTCAAAAGTGTGCATTTTTAACAAATCGCTGTAACTTTTTTGCTATGGAAAATTTTGTATTTCTATGAAAACATTTCCAAAACACCTTTTTACGTAGAATTTAATGGTTTAAGTATAATTTTTTTAAAATTAATAATTTAAGAGTTATCAACAGACAAATTGATTTTTTATTTGGGACACTCTCTATATTTTTAATTAACTGAAAAGAATTTAAAATTACCTTTCCAAAAATATAGCACACTTGATATTTTGTTATAATCCCCTTCGAAATACAGAATTTTTAAAAGTTCGCCACTTTTAACTAGTAGGCTTTAGACCCCTTATTGATGATATGCCCTTAATGGAACTCGAAAACATATTTTTCCAGCAAGACGACGCACCGCCTCCGAACGCTGAAGTTATCAGCAATTTTTTTGCAGCCAATTCAAAGAATAATTGAATAGCTAACCAAGATCCCAGCCGTTGGTCGTCGAGGCCTCCTGACTTAGTGCCCATGGATCTAATATTATGGATATATTTGCTGAAGAATAAAGGTTCCTTATTCTTCCGTATAATCTAGATAATAATTAGAAATACTTAGCAGTTATGAGAGGGTATCTTTCACCCCCACGAGTTAATGAATTCCGCGAGAAATGTTCAAAAACTGCCCCGTCTGTCCACAACAGAAGAGGGTCGATATATCGAACACCTGTAGCAAAATATCATGTCATAAAGTAACTCCGAAACGGCAATAGATATCGATATGCGGTTTTCACCATCATGTTTTTGACAGAACTTGAGCTCCAGACACCGATATTAGTTTTCGTCTATCTCCTATAGAAAAGGGTGTTTCCATTTAAAAGCGTCGAATTTGACCCACCCTGTACAACCTCTAACTTTTTTTTGTCATTATCTCTTGTCTCGTATCCTCATTATATCTTACCATATACTTGCTGTAGGTGGGACTGAGCAGTGTTATAAATTTTAATAATAAATTAGATTAAATAAATGATTTATTAATTTTACTTTTAATTAATTGTGATTAGTAAAATTGCATTTTTCCCATCAAGGAGATCCATATCGACAAAATATCAAGATACAACTTTTAATCGGCATTAAACGGCACATTTACACAATTTTGATAACAAGAGAACAGAAAGTCAGTGGCGCACATGTTCCTTTTTGAAAAATTTTCCAGTGATGACCCATATGCACGTCCCTGATAAATCTGTCGACACTTTTTTAGCATTAAAACACTTATACAGGGTTGTTCACCCCATACTACACGGAGTATGGTAGCTAAACGATTAGGTTTTTACAAATTTTAAATTTTAGGTTCGTTGAAGGGTTTTTAGAGCTACAATTTAAAAATATTTTTACAAGATACAGAGTGTCCCAAATAAGTAAAAAATATTATAGTTGTATTTTTTAAATGGAACACCCTGTATATTATTCTATTTTTAGATTCTACGATTGCAATAAAGGTAAATTTGATTAAGGTTTATCACACTTAAACCTTACCGTTTTTGAAATATTTTCAATTTTATGAAATTGCAGTAAAAATTTTAAGCCTTCATTTCTCCAACGGTATCGAACTTTTTAATACTAAATATTTAGTGAAGTTTATTTATTGATCAGATATTGTGTTGTAATAATAAAGAAAATACTATCTTATACAGAGTGTTTAAAAAATTATTTAAAGTTAATTACTAGCTTTAAACGGCAATAACTTGTTTATTTTAAATGGAACACCTTGTATATTTTACGAGAATAAGATGCACAATTTAATTGTCTATCAAATTATATTATACCATTTTCTACCTATCTCTTCAAGTTTTCGTAGAAAATGCATTTTCTTATAATTTAGACCTCATTTATCAATATACCCATGGAATATTGACATTTTAGATTAGTTTTAAAGATGTAACAAATTTTCAAAGAGTACAGATACGAATATTGTGGATATAGTTCGCTTATTTTATTAAAAGATAAAAAGCAATTTAAATATTTTGTGTTAAAGAGAACTAATTAATATGATCCTAGTATTCAAACTACATTAACTGACTGTTTACGTTGATTAATAATAATTGCTCCAAATACTAAAAAACTGAATTTTGTATGTGTATTAGACATTATGGTAAAAAGTAACACCTTATAAATTTTATTTCATTTTTTGACGAATGCTTATTTATAACAACAGAGACGTTCATTTTTCATAACTTATTATGGTATTGATTTCTGAGTCAAATCCACATTTATTTAGAAGAATTTATTAATTAAAACAATTAAGTTATGTAATTAACTAATTTTTGGGCGGAAATAATGGTGGTATATTAATAATTAGTAATATATAATTGGTATACTCTTTTACAAAGATTTAAATAGTATTCTTTTTGTAAACAAATGGGCTTGCAATATTATTATTTTTACTACCAGTCACTAAAATGTCAATATTCCATGGGTATAGTCTCGGGTATAGTAATAACCGAGGTCTAAATTGTAAGAAAATGCATTTTCTACGAAAACTTGAAGAGATAGGTAAAAAATGGAATAATACAATTTGATAGACAATTAAATTGTGCATCTGATTCACACAAAATATACAGAGTATTCCATTTAAATTAAACAAGTTATTGCCGTTTAAAACTAGTAATTATTTAAAATAAATTTTTTGACACTCTGTATAAGGTAATATACTTTTTATTATTGCAACACAATATCTGATCAATAAATAATCTTTAGTAAATATTTAGTATTAAAAACTTTAATATCCTTGGAGAAATTGAGCCTTAAATTTTTTACTGCAATTTCACAAAATCGAAAATGTAGACTTTAACTACTTGTAGCTACGAAACAAGCAGAATCGGACCAATATTAATATAGGTATATAACACTTGTATAAAGTGTTATTTAAAAACAAAACCACAAGTTACCTATAACAGATGCGAAAGAAAGCGACTGCATCGGAAACCGCTCGGCACACCCGACACGCCTATTGAGTGGTGTAAATACACCAGTCGTTTAGTCCGGAAACCTATGCTGTGTCGTATTCGCTTGCTGGAATGACATAGTGCGTGGTTATATGTTTCTTTTTAAAAACGCGTGTAGGATTTTTGTTGAACTTTTGAACTGTTATTTCTAAGTTTTGGTAATTTGTATATCTTATTTAAAATGGGATGCAAATGTGTTTATTTATAAGGAAAAAAAAGATATTTATAGTATAAAAAAATTAATTTATTTAACAAAATTTAATTAAAAATGTGACAAAATAGTTACCTTTCTATTGGTTCTATCGGACTTTTTTCGACTATATAAATCTTTATTTGTAAACTTTAATACATCAAATATTTTCAATCTAATAAATCATTTAATGATGTAAATAAGAGGAAATTTCTCACATGGGTGGTCAAATTTTATAGTTTTCATTATATCAAACAGCCTCTGAGAAATGTTTTCAAGTCAAAATGCCTTTAATTATGTTTGTTGCGTCATTAAAAAGGGTCTTCAAATACATCAATGTGATATTTGTCTAAAATTTGCAAAAAAATCCGAATCTCTGGATCACTCGAAATTATTTACCCATTTAAAAGCCTTTGATCATAAAAGTGGAAAAATTTGTTCATTTTATTTTTTCATTAAATGATTTATTAGATTGAAAATATTTGATGTATTAAAGTTTACAAATAAAGATTTATATAGTCGAAAAAAGTCCGATAGAACCAATAGAAATGTAACTATTTTGTCACATCTTTAATTAAATTTTGTTAAATAAATTAATTTTTTATACTATAAATATCATTTTTTTTACTGATCTCCTACGAGCTGATATAATATGACGAGCAATCTATTAAATTACTGTGAGATTATACAGAAAAGTCCACAGACTTCGAGACATAGGAAAATCAAGTCCATTTAACGTGTGTCCAAATTTTGACAAGTTTTCAAAAATGACAGTTTTGTTTAGACTGACGTTTAATTTCACCTGGCTTCTCGATGAATGATTTCTTTTTATGGGGGTACATAAAATCTAAAATTTACGGCCATGAAGAAATTCAAAACTTGGAGCAGTTAAGGCAGAAAATATTTAATGCCTTTGACACTGTCACCCCTGATATGTTATCCAATGTGAGGAGGGGATTTTATGATCGTTTGGGTTATTGTTTAATGCAAGAGGGAGGCACTTTTGAACAATTTTTGTAATTTTTTAAATTTCATTATCCTGTTTTTTTACCGTTTACCCATTACCTACCTTGACGAACATGGGAAAACGAAGGTCCTTTTCAGGACCACAAATATTTTGATTGAGAAAATTGGTAACTTTTTTTTGGATTAAAAAACAAAAGTTGTTAATATAATACCAATTTAAAAGTGTTTTAGTAGTTTTAATACGCACTATGATATAAAATTTATTATTATTATAATGTACATTATTAATACTATTGTTCATTCGAAATGGCATTAAGACCCAATTGCAACAATGATTTAAATTTAAAAAAAATAAGTAGAGCTTAGAATGAGCTGTATTTATATTTACTTTAATATTCACCTTAAACGAGGGAATTTGACTGTTACAATTTTTGAATTTGAATTGTTTTTAATGATACTAACAATTTTAGTTCAATTTTTAATAAAATTTATTTATTATTAATAGAAATCCAAGAGATTTGAAACCTCTTTTAGCGATTTATAACATTCTCAAATGAATTACAGGTGCCCTTATTTTCTATGAAAATCACACAGCTTTTTTCATAGTCGCTGCAGTTGCTATAGCTATAAAAAACTAATTTTTTATAGACTTGATTTTTCGTATGTCTCGAAGTCTGTGGACCTTTTTGTATGCCTCGATAACATATTGGTGCAGATTATTTTCACCCAAACAAATAATAACCCAAACTATACATTGATGCGGATTGTCTATGAACTCTTTCTGAAGGTCACAGAAACCTGAACGCGTAATTCGGTGTTCTTTCGCATCTGTTATAGGTAATTTGTGACAAAACGATTAGTCACGTACTACAACAGTCAGAAAGATAATTTATTTTTATTTTCAACACGAAAGAAATTATGACATTAATTCTTAAATGCCCAATATGCGATTCTCACGTAATAAATACTACAAAACTTAAAAAATATGTTGGGCAATATGTTTTTTAAAATAGTAATCGTCGGCAAAATAAATATCACATACCCCGCAATGGTTCGTCAATTCAACGTACAGAGTGTTGTGAAGAGCCCAAAAATGTCGATTTTTTGGATGCATCTTTCTCATATGTGTATTACTGTAATTTATTGCATACACAAACGTTTTAAAACACAAAGAACAAATGGTTTTATCTTTATGAGTGGCCACGTAATGGTTATAAAAATTAATGTTTTTCGAAAAAGACTCCCCACAATCTAAGCATTTCTTTATAATTAGACATTTCTTATCTAACACGTGAATCTTAAATTCCATCAAGTCGAAATATTTCCGGTCACATCTATTGCAAACATAATGCCTATGACCCAGAATACTGTTCGCACTGTGAACAGTATATGGGGGAATTTTTTCCAACGACTCCAATCTTTCATACAAAAAAGACTCTGAAAATTCAGCTGATTCGATTATTGCAGAAGATTTTGGAATAGAAGAATAGTTTGGAGAGGTGAAATAGTCTCTAGGAGGGTAATATTCTGGAGGAATAATCTTTGAAGTTCTAGGAAGTTGTAGTCTCATGGGGACCGAAGGTTTTATATATTTCCATTTTGAACTTCTCGGACTAGATCGTCCGAAATCCTTGTGCGGCCCTCTCTTCCTTTTCAATGACTGACGCTCCATAGCTTCCTCTTCTATCGGATACTGATCATAATCATCATACTGATTCTCAATCTTAACAATAGCACTCTTATCATCACAACTTTCATCGTTACCAATGTATTCGTCATTACCACTATAAGCGGCTAAATCAGCTGGCTCAGATTTAATGTTTAGGCGTGAATAAGAATCGGTATTATCAATTTCTACGTTTTGTTCGTAAACATTTTCTGATGAAGTATGGACTGTATAATGTTGACAAAGGTCTTCAGATGCATCAAATACTGATCGACATTTGCAACACGTTAGTCTTCTAGTGAAAATATTTATGTGTAGTGCAAAACCTCTCTTAGAAGAGTACACTTTCAGACAAATTCCACACTTAAATTCTCTTTCAGGTGGTAAATTAAATAGGTTTTGTGAACTTTCGTGAAAATCATCATCCTCTTCACTGTCATCATTTTGCAAATTATCACTTGACCCTAAACTTTGACGTGCCATTAATGCACCATCTTTGTCACCAATTAAATCCTCAGTACATTCTGTCTTAATTGTTACATTTATTTGTTTCTCCCAATTTTCTTCATGTATTATTAATTCACGGTTTGTTGTAGATTCAGATTGAATTTTTGGACATGAATAAGAATCACTATTATCAATTTCTACATTTTGTTCGTAAACATTTTCTGTTTGACTTTGTAAGTCTTTCTCACTTGATCTATGAGTATATTCTGATAAAGTATGGACTGTATAATGTTTACGAAGGTTTTCAGATGTATTAAATACTGATCGACATTTGCAACACATTAATCTTCTAGCGAAAATACTTATGTGTGATGAATATCCTCTTTTACTAGAATGCATTCTGAGACAAATTCTACATTGAAACTGTCCTTCAGATGATAAATTAAATAGGGTTTGTGAACTCTCGTGAATATAATCATCCTTCTCAGCATCATCATTGTGCAAGTTATCACTTGATCCTAAACCTTGATGTGTCACTACTAAACCATTTTTGTCACCAACTGAATCCTCAGTATATTCTGTCTCAATTGTTACATTTATTTGTTTCTCACAATTTTCTTCGTGTAATGTTAATTCACAGTTTGTTGTAGGCTCAGATTGAATTTTTGGACATGAATAAGAATCGTTATTATCAATTTCTACATTTTGTTCGTAAACATTTTCTGTTTGACTTTGTAAGTCTTTCTCACTTGATCTATGAGTATATTCTGATAAGGTATGGACTGTATAATGTTTACAAAGGTCTTCAGATGTATTAAATACTGATCGACATTTGCAACACATTAATCTTTTAGCGAAAATACTTATGTGTGATGAATATCCTCTTTTATTAGAATGCATTTTGAGACAAATTCTACATTGAAACTGTCCTTCAGATGATAAATTAAATAGGTTTTGTGAACTCTCGTGAATATAATCGTTCTTCTCGGCATCATCATTTTGCCAGATATTACTTGGTCCTAAACTTTGGCGTGTCATTAATGAACTATCTTTGTCACCAATTAGATCCTCGGTACATTCTGTCTTAATTGTTACATTTATTTGTTTCTCACAATTTTCTTCGTGTATTGTTAATTCACAGTTTGTTGTAGGCTCAGATTGAATTTTTGGACATGAATAAGAATCACTATTTTCAATTTCTACATTTTCTTCGAAAACATTTTCAGTTTGAGTTTGTAAGTCTTTCTCTCTTGATCTATGAGTATATTCTGATGAAGTATGGACTGTGTAATGTTTACAAAGGTCTACAAATGTATTAAATACTGATCGACATTTGCAACACATTAATCTTCTAACGAAAAAACTTATGTGTGATGAATATCCTCTTTTATTAGAATGCATTTTGAGACAAATTCTACATTGAAACTGTCCTTCAGATGATAAATTAAATAGGGTTTGTGAACTCTCGTGAATACAATCATCCTTCTCAGCATCATCATTGTGCAAGTTATCACTTGATCCTAAACCTTGATGTGTCACTACTAAGCCATTTTTGTCACCAACTGAATCCTCGGTACATTCTGTCTTAATTGTTACATTTATTTGTTTCTCACAATTTTCTTCGTGTATTGTTAATTCACAGTTTGTTGTAGGCTCAGATTGAATTTTTGGACATGAATAAGAATCACTATTATCAATTTCTACATTTTGTTCGTAAACATTTTCTGTTTGACTTTGTAAGTCTTTCTCTATTGATCTATGAGTATATTCTGATGAAGTATGGACTGTATAATGTTTACAAAGGTCTTCAGATGTATTAAATACTGATCGACATTTGCAACACATTAATCTTCTAGCGAAAAAACTTATGTGTGATGAATATCCTCTTTTATTAGAATGCATTTTGAGACAAATTCTACATTGAAACTGTCCTTCAGATGATAAATTAAATAGGGTTTGTGAACTCTCGTGAATACAATCATCCTTCTCAGCATCATCATTGTGCAAGTTATCACTTGATCCTAAACCTTGATGTGTCACTACTAAGCCATTTTTGTCACCAACTGAATCCTCAGTACATTCTGTCTCAATTGTTACATTTATTTGTTTCTCACAATTTTCTTCGTGTATTGTTAATTCACCGTTTGTTGTAGGCTCAGATTGAATTTTTGGACATGAATAAGAATCACTATTATCAATTTCTACATTTTGTTCGTAAACATTTTCTGTTTGACTTTGTAAGTCTTTCTCGCTTGATCTATGAGTATATTCTGATGAAGTATGGACTGTGTAATGTTTACAAAGGTCTGCAAATGTATTAATTACTGATCGACATTTGCAACACATTAATCTTCTAACGAAAAAACTTATGTGTGATGAATATCCTCTTTTATTAGAATGCATTTTGAGACAAATTCTACATTGAAACTGTCCTTCAGATGATAAATTAAATAGGGTTTGTGAACTCTCGTGAATACAATCATCCTTCTCAGCATCATAATTGTGCAAGTTATCACTTGATCCTAAACCTTGATGTGTCACTACTAAGCCATTTTTGTCACCAACTGAATCCTCAGTACATTCTGTCTCAATTGTTACATTTATTTGTTTCTCACAATTTTCTTCGTGTATTGTTAATTCACAGTTTGTTGTAGGCTCAGATTGAATTTTTGGACATGAATAAGAATCACTATTTTCAATTTCTACATTTTCTTCGAAAACATTTTCAGTTTGAGTTTGTAAGTCTTTCTCTCTTGATCTATAAGTATATTCTGATGAAGTATGGACTGTATAATGTTTACAAAGGTCTTCAGATGTATTAAATACTGATCGACATTTGCAACACATTAATCTTCTAGCGAAAAAACTTATGTGTGATGAATATCCTCTTTTATTAGAATGCATTTTGAGACAAATTCTACATTGAAACTGTCCTTCAGATGATAAATTCAATAGGTTTTGTGAACTCTCGTGAATATCATCCTTCTGAGCATCATCATTTTGCAAGTTCTCACTTGGTACTAAACTTTGATGTGTCACTACTAAGCAATTTTTGTCACCAATTGAATCCTCAGTACATTCTGTCTCAATTGTTACATTTATTTGTTTCTCACAATTTTCTTCATGTACTGTTAATTCACAGTTTGTTGTAGGCTCAGATTGAATTTTTGGAAGGGATGAATAAGAATCACTATTTTCAATTTCTATATTTTCTTCGAAAACATTTTTAGTTTGATGTTGTAAATTTTTCTCTCTGGCTCTATGAGAATATTCTGATAAAGTATGGATTGTATAATGTTGACAAAGGTCTTCAGATGCATTAAATACTGAACGACATTTGCAACAGGTTAATCTTTTAGTGAACATACTTATGTGTATTGCATACCCTTTTTTACTAGAATACATTTTCAGACAAACTCCACACTGAAACTGGTTTTGTGAACTTTCGTGAAAACAATCCTCCTCCTCAGCGTCATCATTTTGCAAGTTTTCACTTGGTACTAAACTTTGATGTGTCACTACTAAGCCATTTTTGTCACCAATCGAATCCTCAGTATATTCTGTCTCAATTGTTACATTTATTTGTTTCTCACATTTTTCTTTGTGTATTGTTAATTCACAGTTTGTTAAAAACGTCTTGGGACATTTATTGCATTTACTTTGGAATCGTATAATTTTCTGCTTATTGCTGATGTTTACCGTGGCAAACTTAGCTGTATGAATTTTTGGAACCAAACCATCTTGTACAAAGAGCGGATCCTGCAATTGTAATCTAAAAATATATGTAATGAATAAATGAGAATTTTTTTTATAAACACTAAAAATGTATGTAATAAAATATAAACTACATACATAAAAATAAAACCAAAAAATATTTTTAATAAATTTTATTTAACCAACAGTAGGGTACAGCGGAATATTCATACTTTAAATATTAAGTTATATCTTATTTACAATTATAGGGGTATGAAGGTATCCCGTTTTGAATTAAATTCGATAATTACTTCTTTCGAATTTTAATGTTATAGTGAATATACATATATACAAATATACAGGGTGTCCCAGGCTGAGTGTGCATTAGAAGTTTCTAGAGATCCACAATATCTAGATCGGAGATTTTTTGCACATCATTGTTTTGCTACGAGATCTATCGATTAAAAATCTTTTCAATATGGCAGTACTTTCGGAAATACCGGAAGTCGACAGGAACTTTCTTATTTTAAATAGGTGCAACTTCCGGTATTTTTGGAAGTGCCGCCATATTAAAAATATTTTAATCAATAGATCTCGTTGTGACACAATAATGTGCAAAAAACCTCCGATCTAGATATTGTAGTTTTCTTGAAACTTCTAATGCACGCTCAGGCTGGGACACTCTGTATAAATCAAATAAAATAACCATACTTTCTATAATATATTAATTATAATTTCATTATATTTATTATATTATGATTAAAAGTTATGGGTCAAATAAATACAACTTACTTACGAGTGTTGAACTACGATATTCATTTCTAAAAGCAATCTTCAATTAGACCCTGTTAAATTATAAACAAATGGGTAGTACAAATTTCTATAACTATTCAAATAAAAAAAATAACTTGTACGATAAAAAACGCACCTAATTTCAATGTTAAAAAAAAGGAGAAAGTTAAAAAATTCAATTAAACAATTTCTGAAAAATATATCAGAAAAAAGTTTATATAATTCAAATTATCAAACGAAGTCGATTATTTAAAAATTGCTACTTCTACCAAAATGTAATATTATCCAAATCAGTTTATTAATAATACTTTAAATTAAAAATACCCTGATTGGGATAGATAAATATGCACAAAACTTAAATATGACCAAACAAAAATATAAGAATTAAAAAAATAATTCTTTCCTAACTTCTTAGAAAACAGAGGTGAAATTCGCGTCAGACGAAAATAAATTATTAGATAATGTATTTAAAGCAGGCCCCTCACAAGGAAGCATGTTGGGCAACATGTTGGCGAACGGAATTGTCGTCAACCAATTTCCTAGTGTAGCAGTTGCTTGGCCAACATGTTGCCAAGTTACTCCTAGGGCTAGTGTTTATAGTTGTGACTACAATCACTCTCAAGACCTGGTTTGAGAAAAGACCTACTACAATAAGAAGCTTATGCCTATTATTCTTGTCAGCCTTGAACGAGACCATTCCTTGAGAATGACTGTAGTCACGACTATAGTCTAGATTTTTGGCACGACAAACAAGTTGACGAGCTGTTTATTCAGTTAACCTCGAAGTTTCGAAATTATATACGTCGTTTTTTATTTATATTTTGGATTCGCGATGTTTCTCAGTAATAACATTTTTTGAAAAGAATTCATCGAGTTATATGAGTCTATTACGTGTTTATGGGACCCATTCTCTTCTTTACGAGGTCTATGATCAAAACTACTGCGACTGTCATATTTTCTTGATTTAACAGCACGTTCATATTAACCCACTCGTTATTTTCGCCTTTGGTCATCTAAAGTGTTCCAACATATTTCCTGATGTGTGAGCTGATGCTCCCTAGTGAGTGGCCTCCTAAATTATGTACCTACTATAGTTCAGTCATTGGGAATCAAAAAAGAGGCCTGCTGAAAAAAGTCCGGAAGTTTTAAAACTTTGCAGGTTTATAGGTTTTGGGGTCCCTAACTAAAATCCATAAAATGCACATTTCCAGACTTGCCGCCGGCGCCGCCATCTTGCCAAGATGGCGCCCAAAATCGGTATTTTGTGAATATCTCGAAAACTATGCGTTTTTCGCGAAAATTTGAGGAGAGCAAAATTAAAGAGAATAAAATTTCCTATAAAAAAGGTTTTATGAAAATTTTCGCTAAAGTCAACCGTTTAGGCACAAAATCCCTGGAAATTTTGCAATTTTGCGTAAAATATTATATTGTATTATGTATAGTCGATTTTCCGAAATCAAATGTCGATTAGGGTTCACTAAAACTAGTTTTAGTTTAGTTTCTTCAATTTTGCCATGAAACAATGGCGTATCATTAATTCGCTGATGAATTTATGAATAATTGTCGTGCTGGACAGCATTCATTGCGAACTTACCACCAGGTTCAGCATTGGTCTGGTTGTACCAAAAATGCCGAAGAATGGGGTTGGAAGAAAACAAAAACAGGCATTACTCCAGTCACAACGTTGAAAAATCCAGCTCCAAAATCCCTATTGGCATTTTTATCTTGTAAATGCAAAACCAACAACTATGGTAAAGCCTGCGGATGCAGAAAAGCAGGATTAAAATGTTCAATGATTTGTGCATACTGCAATGGGAAATCCTGTGACAACGTCACTGATGTGTCACTCGACGAATCCGATGAAGAGGAGTTGGACTTGCCTGTAGATATCCCTCTGGCGGCTGAAGATGAAGAGTTGGACGTATTGAGAGACCACCCTGATGAGCCCAGCACAGCAGACATGATCGACTTTGACATCAATGAGCAGAGGCGCAACTTTTTAATTCATCTAGTGGCTTAGCCCTCCGTTAACTGTGCGTGTCGTATAAAATTGGTTTTAACCTCACATGAATCTTATCTTATAGTGACCTAAGCCCCCCAAAAGACTAGAGCCCCCCTAAAAGTATATGCCTAGTTGCGCCCCTGTCAATGAGCCAGATCCGTCGGTCTTGTGCAGATAAGTTAAAGTTTTTAATTTATCTAGTGGAGTAGGCCTCCGGTGAGACGTTAAAATAAACGCGCCATATACTTAACCTCTTGGGTGGTGTGGAAACAAGTACACATTTTCAATAATTAAAGTTAATTATTCGTAAATTAATGAGCGAATTAATAATACACCACTGTTTTATGACAATATTGAAGAAACTAAACTAAAACTAGTTTTAGTGAACCCTAATCGACGTTTGATTTCGAAAAATCGACTATACATAATATATCATATTTTACGCAAAATTGTAAAATTTCCAGGGATTTTGTGCCTAAACGGTTGACTTTAGCGAAAATTTTCATTAAACCTTTTTTATAGGAAATTTTATTCTCTTTAATTTTGCTCTCCTCAAATTTTCGCGAAAAACGCATAGTTTTCGAGATATTCACAAAATACCGATTTTGGGCGCCATCTTGGCAAGATGACGGCGCCGGCGGCAAGTCTGGAAATGTGCATTTTATGGATTTTAGTTAGGGACCCCAGAACCTTGCAACGTTGCAAAACTTGCTAAGTTGCAAAACTTCCGGACTTTTTTCCAAGCAAAAATCCCCAATGACTGAACTACTATGCAAAATAAAACACTAAATCACCACAATACACACAAAACACTTTTACTTTTACACTGGACGCGCGTTTCGCTAACCATGTTAGCATCATCAGCAGATGTTTATAATCATCCGCGTCCAGTGTAAAAGTAAAAGTGTTTTCGGTGTATTGTGGTGATTTAGTGTTGTAAACCCAATTTGATATTTCGCCTGAAATTTATAAATATAAAGGTAATAAAGCATATAAAATATATATTACATGAAAAATCCTGGAGAAAAAGACGTTTCTGCAGTACTAGGTATGTCCCATGTATATTAAAAATAGGTAGTAAATAAACACTATTTCCATGTTTTTTAGATGCAAGAATATTTTGTTATATGTTTATGATCGGCGATTTTATTGAAAATGGAAACAATTTACAGCAAGGTAAGATCATTTTTAACTATAGCCAATATTAGTTATCTCCAGTATATGCGATTTATTGTCAATAATATACAATAAATCTGTCTGATACAATCTGATTGTTATCCGATTAAAAGTCTCTTTTTACTTCTTTTGGATTCATAAACCAGGTCTCTTTGGGAATAATGGAGCTTTTTTAATTAGTATATTTATATTTTATACCTATATTGATATTTTTACATTGTTAATTTTAGTATAAAAAATGTGTTTTTCTATAAGGCTCCCGTTTTCATGTTCCTGTCCCCGTTTTCTGTTTCTGAAGGCTGTGAATACGTGTATTTATTTACAAAATACTGTAAGTCATGCTTATCCCTTACTAATTTACGTTAAAACTGCATATAATTAAGTAATTGATATAGAAATCATTCAATTCTTTATTTTTTTATATTTATTTAGTCACGTTGTCTCACATTTCAAATAAATATGTTTGAATCAATTTTTATTTTGTTTTATTTATGATAAGAAAGAGTACAAAATACATTTAAACTGAAAGAGGTGCCCGCCATTGAATAACTGGAAACGGAAATAAAAATGAAGCCATCATGTCAACCTGTCAATTGAAAATTAGTTCTTCAGACGACAACGAAGGCTTACGGTGGCGTATCGTGTTTCCACGATTTAACACAGTGTTGACACTTCTTTCCAGTTAATTATTTTATGCCAAAACCTATAAACCTGCAAAGTTGCAAAACTTCCGGACTTTTTTACAAGCAAAAATCCCCAATGACTGAACTACTATGCTAAATAAAACACTAAATCCAGTGTAAAAGTAAAAGTGTTTTGGTGTATTGTGGTGATTTAGTGTTTTATTTTGCTGTGTAACAACAAAGGTTCCAACCCTCAACTGTAATGAACTACTATGATAAAATTTCTATAAGACATAACGTAAAATAAATTAATTTGAAAAAAGAATATTTTAGAGACTTTTTATCTATTTAGACACTTTTTATCTATATGAAGAAAAAGGATATTATTCAAAGTTTTCTAATTTTGAAACATCAACAGAATCGGGATTATGGCTGTGCGTTGCAAAATGTTTTTTAAAGTAATATTCATCAGCAAAACTTCTATCACAAATTTCGCATTTATGCCTGATGCCCATATGTCTGTTTTTATAATGATTCCTGTATTCCCTCACTGTGTAAAATCCTTTACTACAATCCTCACATCTGTGCCTGAATTGATCCAAATGCCGTAACATATGTTCCTTAACGTTTTTCTCATACATAAATGTTCTGAAGCAAAAGTTGCATATAGCTCGATCAGTATGCTGTTCTATATAATGAGTATAGAATTCGCCGTTCTTTGAGAATGTTGCCATACAAACGTCACAATTATTGATATAACATTTGCCTTTCTCTATATGCCTGAAGAACCCAAATTTATTGATAAAAATTTGCTCACATCGTTCACATTTATAATGAATGGTGTCTAAACCATCATTAGCTTCGACTAAAATATAACCCGTAGCAGAGAAATTAGGTACTTCATGACGTTTTTTCGGTTGTCTTGCCCTAGGTGGTTTAGGAACAGAATTTAAGGGCTTATTTGCAGCTAAAATTGCAGCCGGATTCTTAATTGGAATTAAAACAGTTTTTTTCACAACTTTCGTAATAGGAGGTAGCTCAGGTAACATATAACCATGTTCCAAAGCAACTAAATCAACTGGCCGGACTTTTTTGCTTAACTGTTCTGGTTCATTATCTTGTATTACTACCTCATTAACACAATTTTGATCTTCCTCATCTAAAACGTATAAAAATTGACTTCCCTCACTGACAAGTGTTTCGGGTACTTGAATGACTGTGTCAGTATCTGGATAATCTAAAGCCACTTCCTCAGCTAAACTGTCTTTATGTGTATCATGATGTTCATAAAGCGTTTCAGGTAACTTAAATACTTCAAAACACTTACAACAAGTTAATCTTTTAGCATATTTGTTGATATGGTTTTTAATGAAACTTCTTTTTGAATCAAAAAGTTTACCGCAAATTCCACATTCGTACTGATTTATGGATTGATCATCACTTAATGAGCCATCAATATCAAATATCTCATCGACCCTAAAATTGATAAAAATTTAGTATTATATTTAAAAGAAACCCGTACATATTAACCAAACATATCATAATGGCGATTTACCAGTGCCATGTTAAACTTACCCGAAACATTAAATAAATAAGCTTACAATAAATAGTTTAAATTAAAAAAAAAATAAGTTAAAATAATACATCATAAATAAGTAGTAGAGTATATTATTTGTATATTAATAAAATTTAAAATTAAATATCACATTAAAATAATATCACATAACCATTAAATCATACATTATTATATTTTTTTAAACTGAAAAAGTTTCAATTATTGCAGTGATGATTTCATTGGCAGTGAGAGTTCAGAATTAAGCAAAGAAAAAATAATTTGTGAAAATTAATCCTTTAAAAAAAATAGGTAAAATTTAAAATTTTATTAATAATTACTAGAAATAGTAAAAATTAGTTAGGTAAAAGTTCTTTAAAAGACTTCTAGAAAAGAAACTTCTTAAAGAAAATTAAAACAATAAACATATAAACAATGCAAGGTGTCAAAAAATAGTATATCTAACTTTGATGGGTGATTTTACAGATAAAATTAAAACAAGACGTTCCTATGAACATATGTCTAAAATGCTTCCCGAAGAAGTTACAGCCCTCAAAAGGTTAAATAAAAATAATATATTTTGTTTATTTTTAAGAACATTGGGAAACCGTTTATCTTGAAATTTGTCTCTTACAAAATTGAAATAATCTCTTACACACATTTTAATGCCAAAGCGAATGGCGATCTTGTAAAATTCCGTAACAGCCCTGAAAAGTTACTTTCCATTAGGGTTAAGAGTACTATTGATGGTAGTGATGGTACTTTTTTTATCCTTATAGATACAGTAATTTCAACAAATGACAACTTTTGCTTTAAAATGCTTAAACTTTTTTACGTAAAAAAGGTGCTCTACATTTAGTTCAAAATGGTGAACGGTTTTCAAGATATTTGCTTTTAAAGATTACGATGGACCGATTTTAGTATTAATGAAATGATAAAATTGTAAAGAAATTTTAAATGAATTAATCTCCTTATTTCGCTAATAGTAACATCCATAAATCGGAACCTTTAAACGCAAATATCTTGAAAACTGTTCACCCTTTCGAACTAAACGAAAAGCACTTTTTTTAGATAAAAAAGTCCTAGCTTTAATTTTAATTTGTTGAAATTATTGTATCTATAAGGATAAAAGAAGTACCACAAGGAGCACCCTCTACCCTAATGGAAAGTACCCTTTCAGGGCTGTTACACAATTTTACACTATCGCCAATCGCTTTGGCATTAAAATGTGTGTAAGAGTACGAAGAATATCACTTACAACAACAATATTCTTAAAACTTACTTATCACAACAATATTCTTAAAACTGAACAAAATATCGAGGGGTAAACTGCTGACAAATTTCTGTACACTAATACCAAAAATGCCAAATAATACCACTAATACCAAATAATGCCAACATCTTGTACACCAAACTACACCAGCGGTTTACCCCTCGCAAAATATATTTTTTTTATTTAAACTTTCAAGGGCTGTAACTTCTTCGGTAAGCATTTTAGGGCATATGTTCATAGAAACTTTTTGTTTTGTTTTTATCTGTAGAATCACCCACTGAAGTTTTTTTGACACCCTGTATATAAATAATTTTTAGCTTTGATGGAATGGAGCTACTATATCTAAAATCAATGAATTATTTATTACAAATAGCAGCAAAGTTACCAAAAATTTGAGGACCTTTGCAAACATGGCTTTTAAGTTCAGCTCTTGTAACAAATCCTCTGTTACATACGCAACAACTAAAAGGTCTCTCTCCTGTATGATATCTCATATGTATTGTTACAGTGTATGGTTGTGTAAATCCTTTAAAACATACTGGACACTTATGGGGTTTTTCTTTAGTATGCGTTCGAATGTGATGTCGTAATATTTTCTGATTAATAAAGGACTTACCACAGTGTTCACATTTATGTGGTTTTACACCTAGATGACATTTCATATGTGGACGGATATTCTTTTTAAGAATATCTTTCCCACATATTTCACAAACACAACGTCTCTTTCGATAATCTGGTTCCTCTTGATTATGTGTTTCGATATGCTTTACATAACTGCTCTCGTAGGTCATTACTTTGTCACAAATTGAGCAAATAAAATTGAATTTATAATTCGGATTGTGCTGTGTCCAAATATGTTTCTTAAAAGAATTATGTTGAGTTTTAAAAATCTTTGAACAGTAAGGACATTTTCCCATTTCAATATTCTTACTATGAGTTTGTTTTATATGCTCTTGAAGCTGACTGTTACTACCCGAGTCAAGATCACATATACTACATATAAACTTCTGAAATTTCTTCATACTTCTGTGTGTATACGAATGCCTTTTTAAATTTCCCTGTGTTGCAAATATCTTGTAACATACTGGACACTGAGGTCTAAAAAGTACAACTTTTTAATGCTTTTTTAATATCACATTAAATCAACTAAAACCTGACAAACACAAACATAGCATAAACAAATATTTCTATATACATAATCAAGCAAAGCATTGAATTACGTAAAATACCTAAAATCCTGCATGTCTATATAGGTATGTTAAATGTCCTTGGTGGAAGTCAATATAATTCCAATAAAATAAAAGCCTATCCAGTAGTAGGATCAATATACAAGGAAATACCGTATGATCGAATAAAAACGGCGTCAACGATGGCTATGAAATGAAGATCGCTGTCATTTTATATGTAAAATTATATGGGAAATGTCATCGATCGTCATTTCCAACCCAACTGGACGCCGTTTTTTTTTCGATCATACGATACATATTTTTAAAGTGTATTATGTTTGTGCTTTAACTAAATAGGTACTTAACTTACTTTAATCCTTTTACATGGTTACTCTCTTCTTGTATCTTATCTCTACTAGTATTGGGAGTTCTTGTTTAAAAAAGATCCATATTAATTTCTACTTCGTCAAATCATTTTAGATATGAATGACAAAATTTTACCACATTACTCCTGGCTGTTATTACAAAAAAACATTACAACTATAAAGTAGCTTATATTTTTACCTCTCCGGTTATAAAATAAACAGTAAACTTAAGTAAACAAAAAATGACAAATGAATATGAATGAAAAGTAAGGTTATCTCCTATCTTCTATTTTTACTTCTCTTCAAAAGTTCGCTGGCTTTTTCAGATTTTTAAAACATGCTCAGAGTAATAAATAGGTAAGTTTTTTTAAAATATTTAAAAATTTTTTATTTGCATCAGTAATATCAGGTAATGGTAATATTATTATTAAAGTTGAACGCGTGGTTAATACAGTGTGATAAAAAAAAACGGGGTAAACCTGCTGTTTAGGCCGACGTTAACGATCATATGCGGCGTTGCCATTTAACACATTAACTTTTTAACGGAATTTCGTGATTGCTTGTTTTAAATTGTTAGAAATTTAATTTATTATTAGACATTTAATTTATATAACAAACGACTACCCATTCGCGGGGCGGGTTCTCATATACAGGGTGTTTTATAATAGTGTACAAATTTTCGTTAAGAATCTTTTTTACCGAAAATTTACAAATTTTGAAAAATCGAAATTTTAACTATGTACGACTAATCTGTATTGAACAGTTGAACATATGAAACAATTTGTTTTTTTTTTAATTTTTTTGTTTTAAATAAAATACGTTTTTTTTCGAAAAATATGCATTTATAGTCATACATTTGGTCCTACAAAAGGCATTCTACATTTTGCATAGGCCCACAATATATTGATATAGCGTGTATCTTAAACTATCTGTACAGAAATTTGGACCGATGTATACAGGGTGTTCAAAATATATATTTAAAATTAAATAAACTTAAATTTTATTATCATTTATTTACTTATTTTAAAAATAAAAATATTATTCTGATAAGATTTTTCTTTAAATTTCATTAACAAGAATGATAGGGGTAGTTTATTTCAACCCCTTCCACTCATTTTAAAAAAGTGAAAAAATTACCAGAAAGTGTGTTTTCATAACAGTAATGCTTCCGTAAAATTTCATTAGTCTATCTCTTTTCGTTGTCAAGATAAAAAATAAAAACATTATTTTTCCGCCATCTTTGTACCGCGATATCTCCCTAATGGTTGACTTTTAACCCAACGTTTATAAAGCAAACTACCCTTTATTTTGAACAAGGAATCACCCCCTGAAGTTTTTCGCGTTTGTTTTGAAACACCCTGTATAATAAAAAACTTTTTACACAGGCAATTAATTATATTTGAACCTTAGTATACTAAACTAGGTACATTATTATGAAAGAAAATCAGGAAGACTGTTTGGTTTGGTTTGGTTTGGCTTATAAGAAATGGGTGGATTCTCGTCAACGTCTAACTTCCAACTAAAATAGTCGTTATTCCACGTAAATGAAGTGCGCCATTTAAAAAAAGATATATTACAACCGTTTCCAGATATATAAAACAACTATTTAAAATTATTTATTATGGAATTTTTTCTCCGAGTTTCTTAATTTTTTAAAAAATATGGGAATATGACGAGAATTAGGACAGTGACGGTAATTGGGCATTTACCATAATTTAAAATTCGGTTACTATACGGAAACAGATTGAAGTTTCGTGGTTACAGTGATATATAATTTATATGATTTGGTAACAAATTGCCCGCTATTTTATGGTAAATGCTGAAGTTTTGCAAACCTTAATCAAAGCACATGTGTTTGGAATTTTGGGTGTGGCTTAACACGACAAGATCGGGCTAAATCTTAGACAGATTTCTGAAATATAATATATATTTTCTTCAGCCACACATCTGCTTTACCCGACTCCTGAGAGCGACCCGAAAGTACAGCGTAATACCACAGATTAAGTATACTATATGTATACAGATAAAAATCTTATCCCTAATTCGTGGTACGAAAATTGTTTTTTATGACGGTGTGCAAACGAGTCAAATTTTCTGTGCGCAAAAATAAACTCGCGTAAAATAACAATAAACAGCGTAATAGAGAGATATCGCTAAACCGAATAGCGTGCATGGACGTTAATAAGGCCAGGGGTTATTTCCTTTACGTGAGGTGGTATTAACTCTCTTCATTTATAGTTATCGGATAGGAAAGAATTCTGTTCGCGTCGCGTCCGCTATTTAAACTTAACCTAACTTTGAATTTAAAACTTTGAAATTGTTTTGTTTACTAGGTATTTTAAAACTAAAGGGCTAAAATGCTTATTTCCAGTGCTTTATTGTTCAACGTCTGTCAGTGGGTTTAGAGCAACAAGCAACAAATAATTCTCTAAGCCTGTTTATATATAGGTTCTTTAATATTGGAAGAGCTGGAATCCATATTTTGGGCCATATTTATTTAATTAAAACTAATCCCAGCTACTTAAATATCAAATTACCTAATAAAACTAAAGTAATAATTCACAACAATTCAAACATAACCTAAAATAAAAGATCTCGCCGGCCGGCCCCGGTTGTCAAATACCCGCACATGCCCATTTAAGCAATTTTTAAACGTTATTTAGAAATAGCGCTTGGTGTAATTTATCCGCAAATTACGTCAGGCGGTAACGTTATTAGCGGGCGTTGCGTTAAAAATTGACTCGCGCATATAGTAACCATGATAAGGTACGCGTAAATACTGCATGACGCTATTCGGTTTTGCGATATCTCTCTAGTAACTGTGCCGGTCAGGCGCTGTGCACAATTTTATAGGCCATAAGTGGGCGTGCTACGTGCGTAACCTAACTAGTGCCCGATTCCGAAAATTGGAACCACGAATAACAATAAAGAAAAAACAAAGATTATAATCTGTGTGGTAATACACTCTTAATATCAAATAGTAATAAAATAAAGCAAATTTTAATATTCATGAATAATTCTTTATTGTATAGGAATAAAATACATTGACTAGGTTTAGGCGTAAAGAAGTATCTGTACAATTTATTTTGTACCTTCAGTTGTGCTTTAGTGTTATGCCGGGTTTATACAACATAGTCGTAATCATAATCACAATTTTAGTCACAATCATAAAAGTAAAAACAATTATTTTAAATACAAGCGTTTATACATCTCAGTCGTAATCATAACCATAACTTATACTGGTTTGCACCGACGAATTTAAGGGAATCTTAAGTTAAGTGGAGCTTTGAATATGACAAGCGGATTTACAAAGTCACAAGTAAAGTCACATTCACAGTGTTACGCTTAGCCTAGTCTCCTTTAAATTTGTCGAGGCAAACCACCATTAGTAACCTTGAAGGTAAATTTTATCTTTTATGATTGTTATTACGACAAAAATTGAAGACCGCATGCGCGGCGTCGGTTTTATATAATAATAATAATAATAAATGTCTTTATTCCCGAATAAAAATAGAACTATTACAAAAAAAGAAAAATATTAGAAAATAAGAAAAAAATATCACGTTGATAAAAAACATAAACACTATAACCAAAAAAATTAAACAAATTACAAAGTTAGGATGTTAACACTTGCTTGTAAAAATAGGTCTTTTGTAATTATTTTAAATAACATTTTTTTTTAATTTGCTGTAGGTGGCACTGAACATCAGTGATATAAATTTTAATAAAATTTAATAATAAATTAGATTAAATAAATAATTTATTATTTTTATTTTATTGTGTTTAATAAAATTGCGTTTATCTCATCAAGGAGATCGAAATCAACAAAATATCAAGATGCAACTTTTAATTGGCACTAAACCGCCTACACAATTTTGCTAACAAGAGAAAAAGAAAGTCAGTGGCGCACATGTTTTTTTTTTACAGTGGAGACTTTTTTATTATTAATATATGCACTTATAGGTAACTTTTACCCGGAAAATTTCATTGGAATCACTATAAGCACTTGAAGAAAATTATAATAAATCGAAAAAAAAAGACCGTTAGTCTTGTAGCTACGAACCAAAACAGAATCTGCACTAGAGATGACTCATGTTTTTTGAAACACCCTGTATTAATAATGATAATTATTAAGGAAATAATAGGGTGGTTTAAAAAAAAATAACTGTTAATTTGTATTTTATATATTTGTCTAGTATTTTTTTTGAGGGTGATTCCAAATAATTTCGAGTTTTTGTGTTTATTTCAATAGATACTATTATAATACTACGTTAAGTTGTCTACACTTACTCTCATTTTAACGTGAATGCGGGTTTTGCTAATATTGTTAGCGAAACCTGTGTTCAAGCTGTAATCTATTTTGCGTTAGTGTAATATTGTCATATTCTGTTGTAACGCCGGGTTTATAGAACATAGTCGTAATCATAATCACAATTTTATTCATAGTCATAAGCACAATCATAATTTTAATATGCGTTTATACAACATAGTCGTATTCATAACTTTGAATGTAAATTTCATAATCATTTTAGAAGTATATAACACTTTGACCAGTTCATGACATTAAAAAAATTAAAGGTTGCTATTAGACTTGGGTTAAGGCAAATTAATAAAATTGCGTTTATCTCATGAAGGAGATAGAAATGGACAAAACATTAAGATACAACTTCTAGTCGGCATTAAACAGCCTACAGTCTACACAATTTTGCTGATAAGACAAAATAAATGTCAGTGGCGCACATATTTTTTTTTAGAAAAGAATTCCAGTGATAACCCATATACACCACAATGGTGAATCTGTCGACCCTTTTTTAGCATTAAAATTTGTCGCACTTATAGTAACTTTTACCCTCAAAATTTCATTCAAATCGCTAAAAGCACTTGGAAGAAAATTAAAATTATAATAAATCGAAAAAAATGAAGAGTTTAACACTGGAGCTACCAAACAAGAATCGGACCCATGTTGATATAAAATAAATCTTATTTTTACGAGAGGAAAGATGGCACATGTTTTTTGAAACACCCTGTATACCAAACACATTCAAAAAAAAATAAAAACAACCAACAAAAGAGCACCATTGTTATACATTATTTGTTGGTATATTTTTTGGAATCTTAATAGTCTAGGAGCTAGCAACGTTTTCGAAAAAGTATTTTAAGACGTCTGGCTCTTTGATATATATCTTCTACTATGCTCTCTGCGACAATGATTAGAATGGTCATTGACGGAAACAGTACTGGGAGAATTTTTAGGTCAGGGGCTTGGAACACCCTCAAAAAGAAAATTCCACTTCTCCAACTCCCAGTGGATGACATACCAAGAATTTACAACTTTGAGAAACACCTCACTGTAGTATTGAGTAATAAAAAGGATTGGGAGGAAGAAACGCTTACTCAGCATATAAAAGACCATACCATAACGTGACATACTGATGACTCCAAAACCAAAGCAGGGAGTACTTGGGCCGAAAACCAAATACTCCGAACCAATGGGCACCTACCCCAGTATCCTTCAGGCAGAAATTTACTCTATCGAAAGATGTGTACAATTTATCTTAGATAGGAACTATCGAAAACAGGAAATTGCCATCCTATCCGATAGTCAAGCAGCACTAAACGCGATCAACTCAGTAACCATCAATTCGAAGTTGGTCAGAGAATGCCTAGAGAAGCTCAACAAATTAGGCAAAGAAAATAAAAGTCCTCCTACTCTGGGTGCCTGCTCACCAAGGGATAGAAGGCAATAAAAAAGCAAATGGTCTAGCTAGGAAAGGAGCGAACACTCCACTAACTGGACCAGAACCGTTCTGTTTTCCAAGCGGAAACCAACTGAAAGCGAAACTGAAGAATCTGGAAGACTCCAACCGTAACTTGGAATGGGTGTCCTCCAACGGTCTAAGACACTCGAAAAAGTTCCTCAGAACTTACGACCGAGAAAAATCAAAGGTTTTCCTTGATTTAAGTAAAAACATTCTTCGGATTGTCACGGGGTTTCTAACAGGACACTGTCTCCTCAACGAACACCTCAGTAGGATGAAGCTGAGAAACAACGGCGAATGCAGATTCTGTGGGGAAAATGGGGAAACACCAGAACACGTTATCACTGGGTGCGCTGAGACGACGACCATTCGTGCCAGGAACTTTGGTACGGCTGATGTCAAGGATGGAGAGCTGGCCTCTGTGGAGCCGTCTCAGATACTGGCTTTTGTTAAAGTCTTGAGACTGTATGATGAGTTATAACTCGTTATGACTCAGGAAAGGGGAGCACACAATAGATCTGTAAGGTCGCGGTGACTAACTCCCCTCCTAAACATTCTACATTCTACATGCTCTATGGAACAGCATGCGGCCCGTCTGGCTGCCGATACCCGTTGAGTTCACTACTGCGCATCGGAAGAATATCCTATATTTTTTTTTTAATTTAGTCCTATATATTCTAGTATTCAATATAAATTGAACATGTCTGCATAGTGCAGTGCGTAGAGTTTCCGACTACCAAGAGGATTCAGAGTTCGAATCCGTGTCAGGACGAAGACTTTTTTATTTTATTTTCGTTTATATTCTGATAGTAAAGTATTAAATAATTCTGGTGAAAAAAACAAATATTTAATACTTTACTATCAGAATATAAACAAAAAAAAATAAAAAGTCTTGCCCTGACCCGGATTCGAACTCTGAATCGGTTCGTGGTCGGAAACTCTACGCACTACTATGGAGACATGTCAATTATATTCAATATTAGAATTTAAAGGACTAAGAAAAATATAGGATCTTCTTTCAATGCGCAGTAGGGAACTAAACGTTCAGCACAAGCCAGACGGGCCACATACTATTCTAGCACAGATTAGGTATCCTATAAGTATACAGATAAAAATCTTGTCCCTAATTCGTGGTACGAAAATTGTTTTTTATGACGATGTGCAAACGAGTCAAATTTCCTGTGCGCAAAAATAAACTCGCGCAAAATAACAATAAACAGCGTAATAGAGAGATATCGCTAAACGGCCAAACGACGTTAATAAGGCCAGGTGTTATTTCCTTTACGTGAGGTGGTATTAACTCTCTTCATTTATAGTTATCGGATCGGAAATAATTCTGATTGCGTCGCGTCCGCTATTTAAACTTAACCTAACTTTGAATTTAAAATTTTGAAATTGTTTTGTTTACTAGGTATTTTAAAACTAAAGGGCTAAAGTGCTTATTTCCAGTGCTTTATTGTTCAACGTCTGCCAGTGGGTTTAGGGCAACAAGCAACAAATTCTCTTAGAAGGGCTAAGTCGTCATCTGCTGTAAACCTAAGACTCTTTATAGGTTCTTTAGTATTGGAAGAGGTGGAATCCATATTTTTGGGCCATATTTATTTAATTAAAACTAATCCCCAGCTACTTAAATATCAAATTACCTAATAAAACTAAAGCAATAATTCAAAACAATTCAAACATAACCTAAAAATAAAAGATCTCGCCGGCCGGCTCCGGTTGTCAAATACCCGCACATGCCAATTTAAGCAATTTTTTAAACGTTATCAGAGGTTATTTAGAAAGAGCGCTTGGTGTAATTGATCCGCGAATTACGTCAGGCGGTAACGTTATTAGCGGGTGTTGCGTTAAAAATTGACTCGCGCATATCGTAACCATGATAAGGTACGCGTAAATACTGGATGACGCTATTCGGTTTTCCGATATCTCTCTAATAACTGTGCCGGTCAGACGCTGTGCACAATTTTAGAGGCCATAAGTGGGCGTGCTCTGTGCGCAAACTAATCACCTAACTAATGCCTGATTCCGAAAATTGGAACCACGAAAAACAATAAAGAAAAAACAAAGATTATAATCTATATAATCTGTGGTTCTAGAGAGCATAGTAAAAGATATATCAAAGAGCCAGGCGTCTTAAAATACTTGTTTTTCCGACGTTCCTAGCTCTCGTAGTATAAGCAAAAGTCAATTTTTATGACTTTTTATGACAAATAAATATCCCCAGCGAAAGCTTTATACGTCTGATGATTATAAACAATCTTCCTCCTTAATAACTTCTGTATGTAAACAGCTTTCCTCCTTAATATCTCTTATTTGCTTTTTTGACATGTACGTTTTGGGTTGGCCGCCTCGAAAACAGTATTTTATTGGTACAGCTGTTAGAGTCAGTTTATTTGACAAAAAAAATTCTTTTTGAAAATGTTCATGACAAAGAAACCTATGTCTTAGTTGATTTGGGTGTAATTTTAAAAGACTTGGGTTCCCTAAAAAAATAATAGCGGTCACTTAAATTAAGAACATTATATACAGGGTGGTCCGAAGTCTATTCCGGAAACTTCGGTAGCATATTCTGCAGATAAAAATAAGTAAAAAACTTCGTATAAATGTATGTCCTAAAATGCTTAGTTTCGGAGATACAGGGTGTATAAATTTCATTTTTATTTCGATTTTATCCAAATAATTGCTGAAGTAACGTCAATATTTAGATGGAAATTGGTGTCTGGGAGTCTTTTGACGTGATAAATTTGATTTTGATGTCAATAATATATAGTATTTCGGAGATACAGGGTGTAGAAGTTTCAAATTTATTTCGATTTTTTCCGAATAATTTCTAAAGTAACGTCAATTTGGATGAAAATTGGTGTCTAGGAGTTTTTTGTGACACGAAAAATTTGATTTTGATGTCAATATGACTCCTATTTATAGGGGGCGCCACCTACATGTGTCTTGACTATTTTGAAGTGTAATCACTTTTCGTCTGTACTTGTATAAAACTACTCAGTGAAAAAAGATACATTTTCCTGATTTTTTACGTAAAAAATGTCTTGTGGTAAAAATCTCTACGAGCAACCGTTCTCAAGATATTTAGAATGGAAACAGTCAATACATGTCATTATTGATACAAAATAAACATGTTGAGTAGATAGTTATTTGACTGAAATGATTAATTTAGGAACTTTTTATTTTTTTAAATTAATTATAATTTTTTTGGACTGAAAAATGATGAAAAAACAGTCTCTGTTGAACTGTTGGCACAAAAACATTTCAAATTTCTGAATTCAGTCTAATAACTATTTAGTCAACATGTTTAATTTATGTTAATGATGAAAGGTACTGATAATTTTGATTCCAAATATCTCGAGAACCATTACTCGTAACGATTTTTACAAAGAGACCTTTTTTACGTAAAAAACGTCGTGAATGTATATTTTTTTAAACAGTAGTTTTATACAGGTACGTACACAAAGTTATTACTCTTCAAACCAGTTAAAAATATGTAGATGGCGCCCTCTACAAGTAGAAGTCATATTGACATCAAAATCAAATTTCTCATGTCAAAAAACTCCCACACACCAATTTTCATTTTTTGTTTATTTTTGCATTTTGCGTTTTAGGACATACACGAACTTTTTTACTTATTTTTATCTGCAGAATAAATAGGCTGCCGAAGTTTCCGGAATACAGTTCGGACCACCCTGTAGAGTGTGTCCAAGAATATAGAACACATGGATTTTTTTTAGGTCTCTCGGCAGTCTCTGCATACTGTGAACCTCTAGATATAATATATTCTAGTCAATATTGAAGTATTTCACTTCGTATTAAAGAGTAGAGTGGTTTAATATTTCTGAGTGTATATGTTACGGTTAAAGTCCGATGTTCGGTTAATGTTTGGGTTAGGTTATGTTTTTATGTTTTTAACCGGACTTCGGACCTTAAGCGTAACATATACAGGGTGGCGCACCTCAGTCGCCTCGGTTGATTATACGAAAACGGAAAGATGTAGAAACAAAATATTTTATGGGTATATGTGGGGAGGCAATGTGCACAATTTAAAATTATTTTAAAATATACAGGGTGTTTCAGAACTAAGATCCATACCAAAGTTATATTTTTTCTTATGGAACACCCGGTATTTTATTTCATTTTTGGATTCTTGGGCCCAAAAAAAGACATTTATTATAAGGGTTATTATCTAGATGATTATTATTATCGTTATTATCACTAGATTTTTAATCTAAAAATGTTTTTTGTCCTGACATGTAATGCTTTACATTTTATTTTTTAATTTCAAATCAAAAAAACACAAGATATAAAAAAGTTTCTAAACAAACTAAACTATCCAAATTAATTTTTTTGCATGTGTTTGATAAGATTTTTCTTTAAATTTTGTTAACAAGGATGATAGGGGTAGTTTATTTCAACCCCTTCCACTCATTTTAAAAAAGTGATAAAATTACCAGAAAGTGTGTTTTCAGAACAGTAATGCTTCCATAAAATTTTATTAGTCTATCTCTTTTCGTTTTCAAGATAAAAAATAAAAACATTATTTTTCCGCCATTTTTGTATCGCGATATCTCCCTAATGGTTGACTTTTGACCCAACGTTTATGAAGCAAACTACCCTTTATTTTGAACAAGGAATCACCCCCTGAAGTTTTTCGCATTTGTTATGAAACACCCTGTATAGTCGATTTTACGAAATCAAAAGTCGATTAGGGTTCACTAAAACGAGTTTTAGTTTAGTTTCTTCAATTTTGTCATGAAACAGTGGCTTATCATTAATTTATGAATAATTAATTTTAATTATTGAAAATGTGTACTTGTTTCCACACCACCCAAGAGGTAAAGTACATGGCGCGTTTATTTTAACGTGGTCTTCCAGAAGGCCTATTCCACTAGGTAAATTAAAAACTTTAACTTATCTGCACAAGCCCGACGGACCTGGTTCATTGATCTCAAAGTCGATCGTGTCTGCTGTGCTGGGCTCATCAGGGTGGTCTCTCAATTCGTCCAACTCTTCATCTTCAGCCGCCAGAGGGATATCTACAGGCAAGTCCAACTCCTCTTCATCGGATTCGTCGAGTGCCACTTCAGTGACGTTGTCACAGGATTTTCCATTGCAGTATGCATAAATCATTGAACATTTTAATCCTGCTTTTCTGCATCCGCAGGCTTTACCATAGTTGTTGGTTTTGCATTTACAGGATAAAAATGCCAACAGGGATTTTGGAGCTGGATCTTTCAACGTTGTGACTGAAGTAATGCCTGCTTTTGTTTTCTTCCAACCCCATTCTTCGGCATCTTGGGTACAACCAGACCAATGCTGAACCTGGTGGTAAGTTCGCAATGAATACTGTCCAGCACGACAATTAATTATTCATAAATTAATGATACGCCACTGTGTTTCATGACAAAATTGAAGAAACTAAACTAAAACTAGTTTTAGTGAACCCTAATCGACATTTGATTTCGGAAAATCGACTATACATAATATATAATATTTTACGCAAAATTGTAAAATTTCCAGGATTTTCTGCCTAAACGGTAGACTTAAGCGAAAATTTTCATAAAACCTTTTTTATAGAAAATTTTATTCTCTTTAATTTTGCTCTCCTCAAATTTTCGCGAAAAACGTATAGTTTTCGAGATATTCACAAAATACCGATTTTGAGCGCCACCTTGGCAAGATGACGGCGCCGCACAGTTTTCAAAATTGATGAAAACACGATCAAAATTTATTACGTCCAAACTGTAAATCCTATTGCGCCAATTTAAACGACTTTTTCATTAATTTTTGACATGTTTTATTGCAAATAGTCTATAGCAGTCATATGTCAATTATAATAGTATAAAAGTTTTGCAAGGGAACTTCACATTTTATATCAGACACAAAAATCTGACTTGGATAAAATTGGTGTTTAACTTCCAGTATTTTATGGTAGGGAGGATAGAGATCAAACCCATGTTCCTTCGTTCCGCGTCTTAAATCTTTGTATCCACACTCATATTTTTTGAAATAATTAGTTACAACGCTTCTTCTAAAGAATGGCATGTTGGTAAAAACATTCCAGAATTTTAGTTGCTCTTGTGGGCGTGGTCATAGTTGCATCTGTTACCAATTTTGAAGCACAGACGTTTCCCTCTTCACGCAATTTCATGGACGCAGTAAATAATAACTCGGCTGCTGTATTTTGCCGTCGAATTTCTTCAATCTTTCTACGTTTACTAACGTCCAAACTTTTTACAAAATAAATGTTTTCGACGGCCTGCTGTAATAATATAACATTTTAGAATTTATCCCTATAGATAAATAATTATTTTGCATATTTACCACCACTTGTAGATGCAGAATAATTAGGTTGCAGAATAACCAGCAAGTTGTCGTTGACAACGAAATACTTCATCGGGAAAAATAACGTGAACCTGTAGCCAATCTGCATACCTAGACAATAAATTTCTGTCTTTCCTCCCAGCAGCTTTCCATTTTATTAAATATCGCGGAAAAACGATTGCCTCATGAAGTTATTGAGAGCGTTAGTTGCAATTTCATCTCCGTTTTTTTGAAAATAATCTTTTAAAAAGTCCAAAACATGAATTTTTTTCACAGAGAAATCTTGGCCAGGTATTTCCATCATTTTCTCATGTAAATGCAGACGTGTATTTGCCATCATGAAAAAAATGCCAAAAATAAACCCACACACTTTAAAACAATATATTTCTTGACTTACAACACTGCAAAATAACACAAACTAAACTTATGACTATACTGAACACCATATAATAAAAAACTAAATACTGGCGGCCTGGCCGCGTGTAAACCTGTTTTTTAAACTCAGCGCAAATGAATCCATATTGCAGCCTGATGCGCACCTTTGCGCAGGTAAAACAAAATGTTCCTAAATTCCTTAGATAATAGGCTTTTATAAATAAAATCATTGCTCATCAATAAATTATACATTAAAATGTATAATTTATTGATGAGCAAGGACTAGCAATAAACATAAAAGGCCAATAAAATGACATTTCTTCAAAAACTCTATTGGGTTATAGGCAGCGAATTATACCTGAAAGGAAAAGCGACCTTCATTATAGTATTTAGGTTATTTAAATCCTGAAAATATGTACTTTTTCCTGATACAATTATATTTCCATGAAAAATTCGACCTGGAGCGGCTAACGCCGAAGCAAAAGAGTACATTTTATTGCCAAAATATGGTGTATAAAATTATTATTATTTTTTTAGCTTTTGCTCATAAAGATCTGCAGTCATGATAAAGCCATTAAAGTAATGCTTGGTTAAAAGTTGTAAAATGACGTAAAGAAACATATACATAAATTTGACGATTCTCAAATAAACTAAAAATTTTCAATTTCGATCGATTTTTTGCAAATTTTGAACACTGTGCGCCGGCGGCAAGTATTGAAATATGCATTTTATGGATTTTAGTTAGGGACCCCAAAACCTATAAACCTGCAGAGTTTCAAAACTTCCGGACTTTTTTCCAAGCAGGCCCCTTTTTTGATCCCCAATGACTGAACTACATAGGTTGTTATACTACACACTCGACTGGAAAAACTCTATAGGACTCAAAGGGAACATTTTCAAATTTGCCCTGTATTTCGGAAACCAAGGGGACTAGGACAAATCTATGTGTAGCATCTTTAGTTTCATAAAAATGTAGTGCAGTGATAATCAAAACGTCATCTTTGCTCATAAACGAGAAACCACATAAAGCACACACGAAACTAGACACCCTGTACAACTCACATGTGTCTTTCCGACTGCAGCCATGTGTACGACATTAGAGAATGATAAACTGAGAGACGAATAAAAAGAGCTTAGAGATGCGCTCCAGACGCATAGCGGCGAATGCAGGACACCATGAGTGCATAATATACTTTTGCAACTAATTTTACTTAATGAATAATTTATATACCTGAGTTTATAATCCATTGCTTACATCTTGTTTCGTCATTAACAGGAAACCGGAATTTGCGTAGGCAAGGTCTGGTCCTTTTAGTGTTGCTACATAAAAAATACGAACAAGTAGTTGTCGATGTACTGTATACTCTAGCCAATCTAAAAACGATTTTTAATTCATTTTAACTCAAGTAAATTAACAGTAAAATCTGATAAGTACATAGTTACTAAAATATATGTAACTTTAAAAAAGCAAAATAGAATTCAGCAAAAAAATATTCGTCTATCGCCAAAACGTTTGCTATGCAGGCCCAACTTATCCCTGCTAATTTCGCAATATCATGGACCCATCTCAGGTTTGGTCTTCCTCAGGCCTCATTTTTGTGGCCCATCCAGAGATATGGAAGTGGGAGAATGAGCTTCGACGAGTGCGCATCCAAATTTTTGTCGACGGCAAGATGGCAGACATCTTCCCGGTCTCGCTGTCACTTCCCCTCTTTAATTGACATCTGTTTGTTTTTTTTTTTTCGTTTGTGTTGTTATCTAGTTAAAAATTTATTATTATCTAATTATTCTAAACACTAATTCAAAAAGGCTTGTTGTATATTGTCATAGTCATTCTAAGAAAGCTAATACGCCGGGAAAAATGATTAGTTTTCATGTGTAAGTTTATTATACAACATAATCGTGTTTACAGATGATCCAAAACTGTTTATTTTTAGTTTTCCTAAAGGCGATTTGTAAAAATCGTGATTGTAATTGGGAATGGTCAAAAATAAGTGTATGATGTGGTCATTTAAAGAGGAGGTTTTTATTACGTGTGGAGGAAGAAGATACTTGGAATCAATGTTCGTGCTTCTGTAAAACAGTGCACTCTTAGTGTCCATGAAAGCACAAGTTCAAGTGTACCAGAAATATGTCAAATAAGATTGGTCCTTACTTGACAAGAAGATTATTTGGAGGAAAAGAAAACATAAGATAGGGTATTTACCGGTATTTCAATCGAACAGCGAAAATTTAACATTTTTATTGTAAAGTTTGTTGTAGGCAGTTGTAGTTTTGTGCTAAAAATATTTAGAAATATCTAAAATTAGCAGCAGCAGTGTTCAGAGTGCCAAGAGGAGGAGAATTCAGTTAATTCGATTTATGCACAGTAACAGGTATGAAGGCTTTTTCAAACATAGTATCGAGTTCTATAGTCAACAATTTTAGTATTCCTATAACTGTAAAAACAAGGAACATTGGACTGAAAAAATGGCAAGATTTATATATAGGAAGAAAGGGTATTATGCCAATAAGAAAATTAAATCTGTAGGCAGAAGTTTCTTATTTAAAAACTGTTATGGGGCATATATTAATTTGTATCTTTGCCACAAATCACTGAGAAAAATCTTATAATATTCATAATTGTTAACGAGATGATATTTAAAGAGTGTTTAAAATGAGACTATTAGTCATGAAGCTTACAATGTTACTTGGTTTCAATATTACACTTTTATTCTTGTAAAATCTATGATGAAGTTCAAAAGCATTTTGCAATGGCCTTAAATTGTGAGCCAGGATTTATAGCAAAGGTATTTGATGCAATGAAACTTAATCAGTACCTTCCAGTATGTATTTTAGTAAAGGGATTGTCAATCCCATGTTTCTAAATAGATAAAATACAGACCAAAGTATTACAGTTGAGAAGAAACTATTTTATGTAAAAAAAATTTTCTTAAAATTCTGAGATCATATAATCTAATTTTCTTAATAATAAATTAGGTATATGTATGTTGTACATACAGAATTTTGTTATGGATAAATAAGGATCGACAAGCTTCCTTTGTGCAAAAAATAAATGATTTTTTCTAGTATTAAGACAAACCATAATGTGTTTTACAAACTTACCGGTAACAGTTTTTTTTTATAATAAAATATTTAGGAATAATTTGGGTTGTTTATCAATATATTAATGACTTGAATTTTGACAAATTGAATTTGTATCAAAATAATTTTATGAAATATAAAATTGATGTTCTATTACAAGATTGAGTTTTTATTGTCGACAAAAACCAGGATAAATACTAATAATACCCTTAATAAAATCAATGATGTTTATGTATTATGAAAATATTTGTTAGAGGACATGTTATGTAACAGTTTTTGTACACAATTTGAAGGGACGAATAAAAAAAATAAAACAAAAACATATTTTTTCTAGGTTTATATTAAAAATACAAGGTAGGTAATCATCAAAAATAATTATGAACCAAATGTTTTTTATGAATATACAACTAGAAGAAAAAGTTGTTTAGAACAATTTTTACCAAATTTGCAAAAATTTTAAACTGAAACGCGTAATTCAGTACAAGTAAACATGAAATAATTGTAAATACTTATTTAATGGCATTTCGAGTATTTAACGACGAAAAGGTCATCTGTCCGTAGCGTCTTTTGTCAGAATATTCGTATATTTAGTGTATTATATACCAATATTGTACGCAGTTTTGAAACTGATAATTAAATAAATCATATTAATGTTAACTAACCATAATAAATGATAGAATTTCACTAAATTTAAATTGCCCCCCGTATGGTTGAAAACAGCAAATTGATATTTGATTACTTATAGATTACCACCTATATACAAAATGACACGGAGACCTGGAATATGGCGCCCAACTTGATTAGACCTTCTGCGCGTGTTGACGCTCATTCTCTATCCCTTCTATTTCTCTGGGCCCATCTGTTGCCCGTCCTTCTTGCCAGATGTCCTGCCCATCGCCACTTGAGGGATTTGATTCTGTTGATGACATCTACTACTTGGATCTTTTGTCATATCCACTCTATTCATTATCGGTCTCTCTTGGTTATTCCCAGCATATTTCGTAAGTAATTACTTCGTAATAACAGTTAAGAGTAAAATATAAACAATACTACACTTATAATGTATTAATGTTTAATACATGGACTATAATACAGAGTATTCTCTTATGTGAGCAATATATTGTTATAGTTAAAAGTTAATCAACTACATGTTACTTTCAGTATAGTCAAGAAGCGTTTTCGCGTTGAAGACTAGATAATTTAATATTTAAAAATTCAATTTATATGTATACAGGGTGGTCCGAACTGTATTCCGGAAACTTCGGCAGCATATTCTGCAGATAAAAATAAGTAAAAAAAGTTCGTACAAATGTATGTCCTAAAATGCTTAGTTTCGGAGATACAGGGTGTAGAAGTTTCATTTTTATTTCGATTTTTTCCAAATAATTTCTGAAGTAACGTCAATATTAATTAGCGATGGGAACTATCGAATGAATTAGACTATCGAATGGTTACTGAATGAATGATTTCAACTATCGAATGGTTTCATTCGAATAAAATCATTCATTCATTTGTATACTAAAGAATAGTATGTTGACAACCTCACCGTGCTAAATTAAATGATTATCGTTAAGCCACGACTATCAGATGCTTTTTTATAAATGAAATTTAGTATTCGTTTGATTTTTGTCTGCGTTATATTGCATTATTAGTCCTTCTAAATTTTATAACTTGCCTTCTAAATACTGTATATTTATTTTTGCGTTTATTAAAATATTTTAAAATAACAAAAGTAGTAATGTTTTTTTAAATTGATGATTATTGTACGTGTGCAGGCGGTCAACATTTTTCCGAAAATTTGTGTGATTTTCCGATCTTTCAGTTATTTAATTTTTATGAGGTATATGGTCTATTTTTTAATGGGAAATTTTAAGTAACAATTTTTAAGAGAGATGAATATGAACTTACAATTAATTTTAAAATACATATGTATTTGTGTAATATGAATTAGTTGAACTTAATAATCATATTTAAGTAATGTGGTATGTGGTTAAGGAAACAAATGGTTATCGAACTCAAATTTTGGGATCAGGAAAAATTAAATTGATTGATTAAAGTTTTACACGTGCCAATTTAAAAAAGTTAACGATATTTGTATTTTGTTTATGCTAATTCTCTTACATGTAGATTTTTGCGAAGAAATATTCTATTTATTTTTTAAAGTAAATGCCAGTAAAAGCAAATATTAGTTTGTTACAGCGTTTTTAATGCTTATTAAAATGATATCACACTGAACTCAAATGTTTTTAAATACTAATACAAGTAATAAAAAAGTAATACACATATATAATTATTTTGATTTCTAATTTTTTTATTTATATTTTTTCTTCTATTACACTGCATGCTTAGAAAATTAATAAATGTTTATATTTCATGATTTTAAAATTTGTTGTTAATATAACAAATTAGATTCTGTAATTATTATTATTTAATAAACCAACGTTTATGCACACAAAAAATTTAGAGACTATATTATTTTTAAATAGGATCTAATATAAATAATTTGGACTTCTAATTTGTTGTTTATATTTTGCTACTACTTAAAAAATGTTTATATTAAATGATTTTAAATTTTTGGTGTTAATAGGTATAACAAATTATTACTGTTATTATTATTTATTAAACCAGTTTTGCTTTTTAAAAACATTAAAATCATTTTCCTACATCCAAAATAAACTGTATTATTACAGTGTAACAACAGAATATTAATAAAAAATGCAAAATATATAGTCATACTATCCCTAACTAACTATAATACCAATGGGCCCATCTGTTGCCCGTCCTTCTAACGCCAGATGTCCTGCCCATCGCCACTTGAGGATTTGATTCTGTTGATGAGCATCTACTACTTGGATCTTTGTCATATCCACTCTATTCATTATCCGGTCTCTCTTGGTTATTCCCAGCGCCGTTCATAATGTATTTTCTGTGTAAAACACTAGCACCTCAATAAAAAAAATATGTGTCCTTATCTTTATCTGACTCAAAATCAAAGATGCCGGCTTTTTCGTACCATTGCTTACCGACCGCTGTCGGGTTTCTAGAAAAGAAACCTACGTCGCCGGGCGACAACTAAAATCAGTTTATATTTTATTATAATCGATCCCTGACGAATAAATGAATTTTACAAATGAATGAATTTTATAAATGAATGGTTTTTGCTGCCGAATTAATATATTTCAAGGCAGATGACGCATCTATTCGATATTTTTATTCGAATAGTTTTCGACGAATGTTTTCTTACTAGCTATCGAATTATTCGAATGAATTGCAACTATCGAATGTTTCAATAGTATTCATTCGATAGTTCCCACTACTAATATTAATATTTGGATGAAAATTGGTGTCTACTAGTTTTTTGACATGATAAATTTGATTTTGATGACTCCTACTTGTAGGGAGCGCCAGTTATTGTTTATAATGTCAATAATTACATGTATTGACTATTTCGATTCAATATCTTGAGAACGGTTCCTCATAGCGATTTTTACCAAGAGACATTTTTTACGTAAAAAATCAAGAAAATGTGTATTTTTTCACTCAGTAGGTTTCTCACAGGTACACTGATAAAAAAGATAGACTTGAACCAAAGTCGTCATCGTTCTTGAAAAAAAAATTTAGTGGCAAGAGAATTTATTTTAGCGTAAAAGAAAATATTTTGCCTGAAGAAAAACTCTCTTAACTCAAGAAAACTGGTTCTCTTTAAAAATTCGAAAATTTCTCTTGAATCTATTTTCATTCAACCAATTGCAAGTTACTTTGTTTTAAGATAATAAGAAAAATACGCTAGGAAGTACTTCATTCAAGAAACATGGCCATTTTTCCAATAGCTAAATACTCTTTTGGTGAAAAATAATAACGACAGGCAAAGACGATGACGAAGGACGGTATATACAATCAGTCGGCAGTCCGATCAGTCGTACGTCGCATTTCATAGATCGCACATCATAGTACGCACGGGTTTTGTTGCTTGGAATTTTCCACTTGGAATTGTGCATAATTTGCTTTTTAAACGCATATCGTATAACAAATTAGTGATCGTTATTAACATGCATTTGTCATTTTTTATGGACAAATTTTAGGATATATGGATTCTTTAAAGGAGTTTCTGAAAAAATGGAAATTAGAGCATTTATTTGATATATTTGAAGGTAAAAGACATTTACCTAATGTACCTGTTTAGATAATGCATGCGCGACTATAGATAGAATAAGAATATAGGTATCGATTTTTTTCTGCAAATAATTACAAAAATTTTAGAATTTCAAGTCGTCGTATTAAAAAATTCAAAATGTGGCCAAAGCTTATAATTTTAATAATTTGTTTGCTTTACTTTGAGTAATCGTGATGTAACATTTTTTTGTAATTTGTAAAGTGATGAACCACCCCAAAAAATACCAAGAAGTGAAGAAGTAGAAATAACTACTATCGAGGAAAATAATATCACTTTACTTACTACAGACCAGGAAAACCTAAATTTATCAGAAAATAATATACCTCGTAATATGCCTGTATATGATGTATAGAGTTCTCTTAGATCAAAATAAATTTTAGTTGAGTTAATGACATTCGCTATTGGTTTAAGAAAAGTGTCTCTTTAATCAAGAAATGTCCCTTTTCAATCAAGAATTTTTGCTTGTAGCAAGAACTTCTTTGCATATTAATTTTGGGTCAAGAGTGAAATACTTTGGACAGATAGATTCTTCTATTCTCTAAAGTAATTTTTTAAAGTTTATGAAAATATAGCTAATGTTTTGGGTAAAGAAACGTCGTTCTTGGCCCTATTGAAAAGCGCCAATCTTTTCGGTCAAAGTCATATTCATTTCGACTGAGAGATCCTTTTTTTCAGTGTACAGACAAAAAGTTATTACCTATAAACACACCCTGTATCTCCGAAAGTAAGCATTTTAGAACATACATTTATACGAACTTTTTTACTTACTTTTATCTGCAGAATATGCTGCTGAAGTTTCCGGAATACAGTTCGGACCACCCTGTATAATGTATAGTTATCAAAAACGACTAAAATACAATCATACACATTGCAACGAGACATTTTTGTCCGAATTTCAATTTTACACAGTTGTTGAAATAATCTTCAATAAACACTGTTAAGTAAGTATAAAAATGGCAGCTTGCAACAGCAAATATAATCAGAGTTTATTTTCTTCAACAGTTTTTCAACAAAATTATTCAAAGGCACTTTGGCTCCCTTATTCCGGTATTCTTTAACTAAAACTTCTCTAGAGTCGATCTAAATGCAGAAGATTTGGTAGTAAGACGGAATACACATAGATAATATTTAACTTTTAATTTATAATATTTCTCCAACGAAAAAATTAATTGATTTCCATAGACGACAACAAAAAATACAGAAGAAACAATCTAGTTTAAAACTATAACGATAGACTATCACCAGCACTTTCGGATAATTTATTTTCTACGATACAAACAAACATGGCCTTTTAATGCAGATTGTGTAACAAAGCTCTTGGGACACACTAAGCAACTATATGGCCTCTCTCCTGTATGATATCTCATGTGAATTGTTAAGGTATATCGTTGACTAAATCCTTTATTGCACAGTGTGCAAACGTATGGCTTCTCTTTGGTGTGGATCCTGGTGTGAATTTTTAAGCATTTCCGCGTAATAAAACTTTTATCACAAAATTCACAGCCATATGGCTTTTTTCCTTAAAAACAAAGACACACATTAAAATTAATTTGCGACAAAGAACTATCGTATAGTGGTATAAACTAGAACTTCCATTGTGTAAGCAGAAAATTTGACAAATTAGTTTGATCCGTAATCCGGCTCACAAACATGAATAAAAATATTCGGAAAATTGGGAAATTATTCATATTATTTATAAATTTGGAAATAATTATTTCCAAATTCAAAAATTTCTAAAATTCCTATTTATTCCTCGCAAACTCAGTATTTATAAACTTTAGTATTTGGCCTATTATAACAGAGTCTTAAATAAGTGCAAATATTTTCAGGGCTGGTAGATCTCGATAAAAGAAACATATTTTTTCTTTACCGTTCAAATAAGTCCAAAATAACCTAGTTATTTTACTTTGAAAATTTCCAAAAAAAATATTTTTTGCTTAAATTTGGAGAACCACTGGATCTTTTCTGGGCTTTCTTTCTTGTAAATTTAATCTACTACTTATGTTGCCATATTATCAAGAAATTATGTTTTACTAAAAAACTAAAAAGAATTCCAATTTGCACTTATTTAAACTCACCCTGTATAGGGGTAATCGTTAATCAAAGAGTTGTTTTTGCCCTATGATCCAGTAATATTACGATTTAAACCCGACAAAATTCAGAAAGTTTTGAAAATTGGTAGGTATGTTGGGGATAGCATGAGGATTACTAAATCGGAAAGTTCCCACCCCTAAATAGTGTGCGTCATCCCCCAGGACATCGTTTCTACCCCCATTTTGAGTTTTTTTAGATAATCTCGGCAACGGTGCAATTCTTGACAAAAATACCTATATAGGAAATTGTTCTTCATAAAATTCTCTATTAAAAAGATAATTACACTTTTTTTCGTTATAATAAAGTTAATTATAAAGTGGCAAATAGGGCGCAAATATAAGGGTTGGTTATGACTAGCACTATCTGCAATTCAATCTAATTTAAAGTTTAATGTTTAACGTTAACAAAAACCAGTAACCACTAAATTATACTTAGAATTTTAATATACGTTCTTCTACCCTTATAAAAAAAGGTGATTGGTACTTATTTCCACAATACCCTAGAGGTAAACTATAAAGGTGTATATATAATAAAGTTGCGGATTGCAAATCTTGAGAACTGTAAATCCTTTTGCAAGTATTACCCTGTTTTTCTTTTAAAAATTTGATATCTTTGTGAAAGGGAGAAAGTGCAATAAGAACTAGCAGGTCAATATCTTGCCCCACTATAACAGTTGTATCGCAATTATTAGATTTTCCTATAACAGTTTGAATTATTAATAAATCGGCGTCATCCGCAGCAACAAATACTTCTATACCTTCTTTCCTAAATTTGTTTACTAGTTCTGTGATTAAACGTTCTTTGTTAAACAAATTAATTAGGAAGTTCTGCTGAGTTTCAGAGACAACAATATTCTCGTCAAACATAATTTGAGGACAGCTTCTTTGAAGTAGCCGCCTCTGTCGTTCTAGGCTCTTCATGCTGTTTGCATTTTCCATATGACCATCGAACACGACAGTTACTCTATTCCCATAATGTTTTTTAATGTAACTAACGTAAGCGTTGTATACAATGTTAAATGTCCCTTTTTTGGCCATATTACGCGGCGAAGCAAATATCCTCCATCAATGACATACTCGCTCACCAAACCAAAAATATTGTCTCGTTCTGGAACTTTATTGACAATCTGGTATAAAGCTGCTTTATTAGTTTTCCTCATTAGGCCTTTCGCATCGAAAAGAGAAAGAGGTACTGAAGCTAATTCGAAACTAAGGCACTTTTTTAACTCCAGGCTAGAATGAACGGTGCAAATAATTCTTTGAAATTGTAATGTTGAGTCAACTTGAACATCATTGTCATTAATTTTCGTTGTATTGCTCAAACTAGATATCGGCTTTACACGATTTGCACGACGCACTTTTAAACTTTTAAATAAAATCCCATCTTTAACATTTGATAATTAGTGGATTAGGCCTACAGGGGATACCACCAAAAACGCATCAAATATTTTACCTCTAGGGTGATGTGGAAATAAGTACAAATCACCCTTTTTATAGGGGTAGAGGAGTGTGAGAGAAGAACGTATATTAAAATTCTAAGTATAATTTAGTGGTTACTGCTTTTTGTTAGCGTTAAACATTAAACTTTAAATTAGATTGAACTGCAGATAGTGCTAGTCATAACCAACCCTTATATTTGCGCCCTATTTGCCACTTTATTATTAACTTTAGAAAAAAAGTGTATATATCTTTTTGATAGAGAATTTTATGAAGAACAATTTTCTATGTAGGTATTTTTGTCGAGAATTGCACCGTTGCCGAGATTATATAAAAAAACTCAAAATGGGGGTAGAAACGATGTCCTGGGGGATGACGCACACTATTTAGGGGTGAGAACTTTTCATAAATTGAAAAGAATATAATATATATGATGTCCTGATTATTTCCACCAATTTTGAAAACTTTATGAATTTTGTCGGATATATCGCAATTTGAGCCATAATATTACTGAACTACTATATCTTTAAAACGCCTTGTGCAATAATTTCGGGAGCAAATTTTCCTAAAACATTAGATATAGCATTTTTGATATAGCTGAGCTCTGAGATAACAATATTTAGTAATGTTACAGTTAATAAAGTTACAGTTACCACCAACAAAATTTGCAATTATTTCAGTTTTCATCACCATTTGATATTATTTTTTAATATGAAGAGGTGGCTTTGATGACTGTTGTTCTAATGGCATATTGAGGCCACATTCGATACCCTATACTAAATTAAAAAAAAAAAACACGTTAAAGAATGATGATACAGTTTTGGTTATAATAAGCTTTATAAATAATAACAGAACTAACGATATTAAAGAAAATATAACTGTATTAGCTAGATATACAACCAGAAAATAACTTGTAAAAAATACTTTGTATTGTCTTACTGGCTGCTGCAACTGTCTGTGGACGTGGTTCATACTGTCAGTTAACTTAAGCTATACAAATATTATTGCGTTATGTTTTCCCATTGTTCTTCAAGGACCAAGAGAATTTCATTTAATGGAGCTGGTGCCACTTCGCAACCACTGCTAAGCGTGTCCCAAACGTGTTCTATTTGCCCAGTTCATAGTAGTATATGAACGAGATAGAGTTCACAATAGTCATCAAAACCACCACGCCATGCGCCATATTGAAAAATGACAGCAAAAACTAATGATAATTGAAAAAATCGACATGAGTCAAAAAGCAAAATGCTCAGGAGACCAAAAATAATGTTTAAGGAAAATGTTCTCACGAAATTATGGCGCAGGGAATTTTAAAATTAAAGGTAAAAAACAACCCTTAAATTAAAAAAAGCCCTTAAGTATACTAAGCCAAATACTAAAGTTTATAAATATTGAGTTTGTGAATTAAAGTTGATATACAGGGTGACTCTTAAATAAGTGCAAACATTTTTAGAGTATATTTCGACCCAGAAACACGATAATGTGTTTTTTTTTTCGAAAAAAATAAAAATTTGGAATTTTTTGAATAAAAAATTGGATTTTTTTTAATTTTTAGTTAAAAAATATAATTTCTTGATAATATGGCAACATAGGTAGTTAATAAAATTTACAAGAAGGAAACCCCAAAAAGATCGAGTTAAAGTCTCGAGTTTGTCTCAAAATTTAAGACAAAAATCATTTTTTTTAAATTTTCAAAGTAAAATAGCTCGGTTATTTTGGACTTATCAAAAGTGGCTCACCCCCTATAACTTTTTTATTTTTTCAGATAAAAAAACGAGATTTTGTATGATAGTCTATGACATAAATTAGAATTCATTGACGTATTCAATTTTTATCGGTCACTTCCTGTTTCACCGGAAATGATTACAACTTTTGATTTTTAAATGGCGACCTCGGTATTTTTTACTTTATTCGATAGAAAATGACGCTCTGAATAGATTGACATCATATTATGTTAACTTTTGACTTTTTCGCTCAAAACAAAATTGTATTTTAAATTTCAATCTAGAGTGCCATGGTTGTGTTAAAAACACTAATTTTTAATCAAGAAGCCTTGGAAAAATAGGTTTGATCATCTAATGTTTTTACTGTCTTGTCCTGGCCGGTTATAAGATGCCTAAATCGTTTTTGTTAATCGCATCTCAATTTTTTCAAATGGAACAAGGATGGCTCATTAGCATATTTGAAAAAGCATTTTTTACGAATAATTTGATACCACACACTTGGTATTTCGAGTCAAATTGTCGTTATGAATCGTATGTTGCAATTTCAAATAAACCATATTCGAAAATGTCAAAAGTTGACATATGATATGTCAATCTATTCAGAGTGTCATTTTCTATCGAATAAAGTAAAAAAAATACCAAGGGTGCCATTTAAAAATCAAAAGTTGTAGTCATTTCCGATGAAACAGGAAGGGACCGAAAAAAATTGAATACGTCAATCAATCCTAATTTATGTAATGTACTAACATACCAAAACGAGATTTTTTGTCTGAAAAAAAAAATAAAAAAGTTATAGGGGTGAGCCACTTTTGAGACGCACCCGGTATATTATAAAACACGATGTTATCAAACTAATTTATGAAATAAATTGTCTTTTTAACTCATCCGGTACATAGTTGATAATTAAATAATCCTTACCAGCATGAGACATCATATGCTCTTTCAGGTTCTTCTTCAAAAGAACTTTTCCGCAAATATCACAGCAGTACCTTCTGTACCGACAAGGAAATCTGGGATCATCAGTGGCATGTCTCTTCTTCAAATGGGCCTCCAAATACCGATAACAGCTTAAATTTTTCAGGCAAATGTTACATCGAAACTCCGATTCGTACTGCGGATCGTGACTTTTCACGTGCTTCTCAAACCACAGCTTTTCTCGGAATTTTCGTCCACAGTGCGGACACAGATATTGGACGATGGCTTTTTCGTGAACGTTTCTGATGTGATAAGCCAGAGAATATTTGAAGCGAAATTTTCTGTCGCAATTGTTACATTGAAAGTGTTTTGGTTGGTGGATGTAACTGTGTTTCTGGAACTTTTTAAATGAAGCAAATGTTTTGCTGCATGTATCACAGTAAAAAACATTCGTTCTAAAAATAAAAATAAGTTTAAATTTCAAGATATCAAATTTAGTTTACGCGACATTTATTACCTTTGTAGTCAACTACCAATTCTGGAAAAATGAGTAAGGAGTAAGAAGTAGAGAACCAGAAAACTACAATATTACTTAACAATTTAAGAAGTTTTGATTAGCGTTGTTAACAGGTGACTAGTTCGAAATTTCTACACAGATAGCGCTAAATCGAAACATTTTGGAAACAAAGTTTCCATTTATTGTCGATTCATTTACGAAACACGAGTTTCTCCCTTTTTAGACACAAATATGATATAAAGTAGATGATTTGTGTCCGACTCCATGTTAATAATGTCGATTTTATCAAATATTGAACTCAAATTCGCCATGTTAGCTAGTAATAGCATTTTTAACTAAAAATATATGTTTTTATCGACTGTTGAGGTCGACTCAGCCTTAAATGAGTACTTGGGATTCACAATCCTGACGTAATAATAGGCAGTTGAAGCGTAGTGCTAGCCACATTACCTTCCTTGTATACCGAACGGCTCTAGTATAGCAAGCTGCACTTTGCTACTCCCAAGGCGTTAAACGCTATATACGGGAGCTATTATTATTATTATCGACTGTTGAGCTTGTGTAAACTCATAAGAACGCGTTCTACTTACGTTAATTTATATATTTGTATTTTCGTAACCATGATATAGAAATAAAAATAAAAATCTATATTTCAAACAAAAATATTTTGTAACAACAGATAATAAATAATGATATATAGAATGGGCATTAAAAATATAGAAGTACCGTATGATCGAAAAAAACACGGCGTCCAGTTGGCTGGGAAATGAACATCGATGACATTTCCCATATAAATTTACATATAAAATGACAGCGATCTTCATTCCATAGCCATCGCTGACGCCGTTTTTTCTCGATCATACGGTACATTATTAAATTAAACGATAAATTTGCTTTTGCCAGACATTTTTTGTGCGAGAAAACCTAAAAACAAAGATTTTAAGACAAAAAAATTATGGCGGAAGTCGACATTGTTGACGGTTGTTTTCATTTTGAAATCCACACACAGACATAGACTATTTTAGTTTGGTAGTTTGTTTCTTCATATATTTAGAAACAGTGGCTGGTGAAAATGGGAACATCTTGGACACAAAATTGCAGAAAATGTTTCGGAACATTTCCTTTAAAGTTTTGATTCCGCATCGAAACATTTCGGGAAACAGCTAGTGCCACCACATTGGAAACACATAATATAAATAATACTGAATATAATTATGGAGGGCTTAAAAAAGGAGATTTATCGGCAATGGGCATATTTGAAATTACTGTCCCCACTTTTAAACAGGTTCCTCGGTTTGACAGTAGAGGCACTGCGATCGATAGGGATACTATATTTTCATTGTTATTATACGGTTTAAGTTTGTTTTTGCTAAAATTATAGTTAATTTGTTAAATTTTTAGCAGTATAACAATGGTATCTGGCTGTAGAAGTGGATATTTCAATGAAAAAAAAAGCGAAGAAAGAAAAGTAACCCAAAACTTTTCAAAGCTCCTAATGTAAGTAATATGATTATTTATTTAAAAAAAAATATGATAGATGTTAAGAAAAACATTAAAATTATATATAATCAGTGTACAGATTTATTTAAAAATCATAATAATAGAGAATATAGCCCAAAATCGAACATCGGCATGACATAACCTAGAGAGCCTAAAATAATAATAATTTAATACCTACTAACATGTTATTATATATGTGCTACTAGGTGTTTAAATTACCTGTTATTAAATAAGTAGATATTAATAATATATATTAACAACCATTGCTATTAAATATTATTTGAATATTATAGAAACACTTCTTATTTTACACTTCAAAAATGTAGTTTCAAAATAACAGCTACCTCGAATAGTGAAAAAATATTTTTTTAAATTTATTTAATAATTAGGTATATCTCTTTTACTAGGATGACTAGAATCCTAGCATCGACAAAGAAGAAATACATCCTAACTTGCTACAGCATTGGCAAAGGACAGTTCCCCAGACAAAATACTTCGCAGTAGTGATGTGTTTTATGTACTTATTTAGACAAAATTAGTTGACGGAACCAAAACGGAACTATCAGTAGATAAGGGTAGATAATTTATTTTAGTATTAGTAGATAATTTCTTTATTGTATATTCAGGTGTATATTACATTTATTAAATTTAGCTATTTGGAGTCAATTAATCAAAATAAAAGTTATGTATTTATATTCCTAAATAAATAAATTTAATGTTTCAATGCTTTCAATGTTTCCTGTAAGCCTATTTTTTAATGTAGTTTTTAGAGAAGGTTTTTTACCACGTTCAGTAAGTTCTTTCTACTTGACGACTTTTATAGCCTTTTTTCTGTAACATGTATTTCCGTTTCAGTGTCCTGAGGATGGAATAAATAAATTCCGAAAGATTGACCATTAACAAAGTGTATTAATTCTAGTCCAAACCCTTCCGACTGCAACCTCACTAGTTCCTATATTTTCTTTCTCACTAGTCAGTCGATACTACTCATAGATAGTACTGTCTGCCTAAATAAATATATGAAGGAATACATACAATATGATCGAAAAAACGGCGTCAGCGATCATTTTGTATATAAAATTATATGGGGAATGTCAAAGATGTTCATTTCCCAGCCAACTGGACGCCGCTTTTTTCGATCATACGTTAGTCCTTGACTTATTATTTTATTTACAAACCTCATACTTGTATTAATAGTAAAGTGGATATCAACAGAAGGAACTTTAATTACAGATCAAATCAAATGTATACATATGTATTTATAACACAATTGTTAGGTGACATTGAACATGATACATCTTCAATTTAAATGTCTGTGAAACAGTCATAATTGGCAAGTTTTGCCGATGACATTAAAACTTACAATTTTGAAAAGCTAAAAAAAAAGTAAAGTTACGAGATACACAACACCAATCAAACACGATAAGTGCAATGTTTATATTATATAATTCCTGATTAATTTTCGTCATTCATTTGCTGTAATTTGTCATAAAACCACTACTAGTTTAAAAGTGTTTAATGTTTATTATTAGTATCACAATGAACTGCACGTAAACATGTCCATTCCAAGTGTTTTCATGAAAAATTATGAAACTTTAAACTGCGTCAGCAAAATTATTAATAAATCACTAACACACTCACATCATAAACTATTTAATTCACATTTCTCATCAAGGAACAATTACTGTTTACATCAAATCAAAGGTTGAACTGGTGATACGTTTGTTGCTGGAACTTCTATATTTTTTGTACACCAGTTGAAGGAAACATTTACTTTAGCAGCTTATATTTTTCTTCGGCCATGTATGCACTAAATAGAACCCCATAATAAAACATTTTTGTAATAACAACTTATGAAAAGAATATCTAAAACCGGCATCTGTTATAACCTAACTAACTTTTCAAACTCAAATTTAAGGTATTGTATTCATAATTTTAGCCACGCACATTGCTCAATTCGAAAAAAAAACACGTTTCTAAAAGCTAACTCTGGTAAAAATATGCCCAAATATTAACATGGCTCTATAATTTATAACAAAATAGTTATTCTTGCCATAAGAAGCTGTGTATTTTTAGTATCCCTATCATCACAAGCGCCCCTAACGGCGATCTTCGAACTTCATTTAGATCATGAAATCTGGGCCCAAAATTTTTGCGTTCGATTCGCCTCCTCCTTTTAGACTCCATAAATATAATAAAGCCATATAAAATATACAGGGTCCGGCAATAATGCGTCGGGCATCTGTAGCTCTTAGAATAAAAAACTTGGGAATTTTGTTTAAGTGTAAACGTAAAGTATGTACAAGGATGTATTTCAAGAAAATATTGTAAGTTCTATAAGGAGGCTCAAAAAAGTGTGAGTGGATCGGGATTATTTTTTTTAAATGGAACACCCTGTATATTATTGTATTTTTGGCTTCCTTTCAGATCACTTTACATAATCCTAAAATATGAATAAATATATTTCAATAGTTTCAGAGATATTAATAAATAAATAAAAAATATATATTTTTCAACCTTTATTAAAAAAAATATTACAAATACAAGAACTGTCCTGAAATCAAAACCATATTAGATATTTACTTTAAATGGTCTATATTTAACTTTGGTATAAATATCGTAATCTTAAATCATACAGGATGTTTAAAATTCTAGGCCAACCTTTCTAAAATATAAAACAATTTTTCTTTGTTTTTTTTTAATGGAAAACCCTGTATTTTATTTTTTACTAGATGGAGAATTAAAAAATGAACATTTTTTGTATTTAAAGTATTTCAAAAATTTTAATGGTTTTGCAGATACAAGCAGTATTATTTCATATGGCTCTCTCGACGGTAAAATATGAGAGAAAAATTATTGGATGGCTTTGATAAAAATTTACTATGGACAATGCCATATGAAATATAAAACCGCGAATATCTGCGAAACCGTTAAAAATCTTGAAATACTCTAAATACAAAAAATGTTTATTTTTTAATTCTCCATCTATTGAAAAAATAATATACAGGATGTTCCATTAAAAAAAACAAGAAAAGTTATTTTATATTTTAGAAAGTTTGGCGTAGAGTTTTGAACATCCTGTATGATTTACGATTACTATATTTATAGCAAGATAAGTACAGACCATCTAAAGTAAATACCTAATATAGTTTTGACTTGGATAGAGGATAGTATTTTTAATAATGTTTTTAAGAAAGGCTGAAAAATATATATTTTTTATTTATTTATTAATATCTTTGAAACTATAGAAATATATTTACTCATATCTTAGGATTATCTAAAGTAATCTGAAAAAAAATCCAAAATGCAATATTATACAGGGTGTTCCATTTAAAAAAAAATTATCCCGATCCACTCACACTTTTTTGAGCCACCATATAAAAGTTTAGATATTTTTCTAGAATACATCCTAGAACATACTTTAGATTTCCACTTAAACAAAATTCTTAAGTTTTTTATTCTAGGAGCTACAGATGCCCGACGTACTATTGCCGGACCCTGTATAGGTTTCCTATTGTGGCATACCGTTTCCATTTTGTGTCAAGAAACAGACACGATTATTAGAAACATTACCAAAAATGTGTCCAAAAATGCTACTTAGGGTATGCTCGATCGACACTAAATTTGGCTCCCAGTAGTTAAAGGAAATGGTATGGATCAGCAGGAATAAAGTGTGGATTACAACAGTCTTTGCACAGGACATATGGCCCGAATTTGCTGCAGATTCTCTAATACACTAAAGATCCTGAAGCAACAGAGCACATTAGAGGTGTGTAGTTCGTGAACGAACTAGTTCCAATGAACTATTCCGACTCCGGAATGAAAGGAACTAGTTCCTGGATTCTCAAAGAACTAGTTCCTCAGGACCTATTCCGGGATCGAGACTGTGACCGATATATAATAATATGCGACGGCGACGGATCGGCCAGCGCGCGTAGCCCGATGGTAGGCAGAAGTGGGGAGTGCCAGCCGTACGTTATCGGGTCCGGACCTAGAGGAACTAAATAAAAGACTAGTTTACGTAGGTACGAATCGGGCCAGCACGATCTAGGCGGGACTGGGGAGCGCCAGCCGTATGTTATCGGATCCGGACCTAAAGGAACTAAATAAAAGACTAGTTTACGTATGGATCAACCAGCGCGATTGATGCTAGGCAGGCGTGGGGTGTGCCAGCCGTATTTTATCGGATCCGGACATAGAGGAACTAATTAAAAGACGGGAATCTATTCAGTCGGCAGATCCGATATATAATACAAGGCGACGACGATGGATTCGGCCTTGTCTATTGCCACAGCCGGCGTAATTACCACAGAAAATTGTGGATACTGTTTTTGATTTTTAGTTTGTTTTTTACATATTTTATGGGAATGTTTCACTTTAGTTCCCTAAAATTAAGAAATATCTTATAAAACTATGTAGATATTCTGAATTTTTAGACAAAAACAAAAAGCTTGAAGTGAGGAAAAATGCAATTTTTCGTAATTTTTTTGTAATATTTGCTCCAATTGATTTGTGATATAGTTTTTTAAACTCTGATTTGGGTTTATTTTTTATTTTTTTATCTGCAATAAAACTTACTATATGTTTTTAACATACACATTTACACGTCTCGTTATATATCCGTACATTATAAAAATTATACAGATCATACTGTGAATAGTTCTGACTGACAACGAAACGCGTTAGCAAGCAAGGGGGATGTCAATGGTAGTCGGGAACTATTGTGAACTAAAAACCTAGTTCAAGGAACTATTCCTCTGAAGGAACTAGTTCCTCCCAAGGAAAGAATTCCCACCTCTAGAGCACATATTGTCACTGTGAGGCTCTGGATCGCAAGCAACATATTTGTACATATTTGGAAATAAAGGATAGAATCGGTGGAACTATAATATCATCCTTTCAAGGACATACGGGGTACAAGATTCGGGACTAAGCGTAAACATAGAAAGGAGACAACACACAATTTCAAGAAAAATGAAACATCGTCATTTTTTGATGAAGTTTATTATAATTTGAAAAATTCACTTTAGGTCAGATTTAGTAACCTACCATATTTACTATTGTATTATTCGTCTTAGAATTCTGATGTATCATGCATGACCTAAGGTCATCATAAAAATCTTAATGTATAAATTGTTTCATACGGAGGAAAACATAACCTGAGGTAAGTTTTTATAAAAGGTATAAAAATATTTTCAATCTCAATTATAAAAATCATAGCAACATGAAATGGCAATACAGGGTGTTTCAAGAAACGCATGTGCCATCTCTCATAGAGAGATTCCTCACGCAAAAATAAGATTTATCATTTATATCAACATAATATGTCCGATTCTGCTTTGTTTCTTAACTAGGGGGTTAAAATCTTAATTTCATTTCGATTTATTATAAGTTCTTCCAAGAGCTTTTAGCGATTCATATGAAATTTTGAGGGTAAAAGTTAGTTAAGTGTTATAGTATAGTTTAGTACCAAAAAAGTGTCAGATTCACCAGGGTGGTGCATATGGGCAATCACTAAAATATTTTTGTAAAAAAACACATGCGCCATTGCTGATTTTTTTTCTTGTTAGCAATATTGTGTAAGAAAATTGTGTTATTTCATCAAGGAGACTAAAATCGACGAAATATCAACAGGCGACTTTCAATCGGCATCAAACAGGCTATGCAACTGGGTTAAGAAGAAAAAAAAAGCAATGGTGCACAAGTTTTTTTTTTCAGTAAAATATTCCAGTAATAACCCATATCCCTGGTGAATATGTCGACATATGCTGTGTCTACGAAATAAAGCAGAATCGGAGATATGTTTATACAGGGTCAGTTTTCTACGATGTTCTCTATGAGTATCTCGGGAAGAAATTTTGGCTATTTTAAAAATTGGACAAATTTTGGCTATTTTAAAAATTGTCCCTAGATTCTAGAATAGAATTTCCAAAGAACGGTTGACTATGGCCGGTCGACTTTAATAAACTTCTCCCGTACCGCCTTCGAGTGCCTCTCTTAATTCATAAGTTCTTTTGTAACCCTTATTTGTTAACCATACCGCCTAAAAAAATCAAAAATGGATAGATCAGGTGATCGGGGAGGCCCATGCAATTGGTCCACCTCTCCCTATCCCTGAGTTTGCATAATTGTGATATAAATAATGTTTAACATTTCTTTCATTATTAGGGGGAGTGTCATAATGAAACTCACTCTATTGATGCGCGAGTGTCTAAATTTAACTTTTCTAACATGTTTCGAAAACCGTTCTCTAAAAAACGTAAGTAACGTTCACCGGTCAACGTATCCTCGAAAATGTATGGCCAAGAAAAGTTGAACCAATAATCCTACACGCTTTTCTTCATTTGAAAAATTCATATTTACAATTTTTGTTTATTTTAATTTATAAAGTATGGATGTGACAGTTTCATATTTCTGAGAGAACTGACGATTGAACTTGTTATTTCTATGGCTAACTAAGTGAAATTGTTTAAAAATTATAAGAATTAACTATAACTCAGTAATTTTTCGAAAGAAACATATTATAGCTTATATCGTTAAAAAGCTTTAAAAATGGCGATTTTTATGAAGTCATGGCCAACTATGGTTTCCATTTAAAAAAACATATGTTTGTGTCATATGTCAAAAATGACAGGCTTTAGAAAAAAACGGAGGACACAATCCCATTAAGGATGTGATTATCAACCACTTTTATCTGAAAACTTTTTGTCTAAAATAGATTATAATGGAATTAGGGACAATTTTTAAAATAGCCAAAAGTTGTTTTTTTCAAAATATCTAGTAAGCCATGAACTTTTTCAAAAATGTGAAAGGCGCATGTTTATGACCTCACAAAACTGCAATTCTTTCCCCATTTAACCGACTCTCTATCTCCAGTAGTTTCCGAAATACCCATAGAGAACATCGTAGGAAATTCAACCTATATAAAAAATAAATCTTATTTTTACGTGAGGAATCTCTCTACGAGGGATGACACATATTTTTTGAAAGACCCTGTATAATGGCAATTGGCAGTGAATGAGGGTGTCTTCCTGTAAGTTATTTACTTGTATGAAAAATAAAATAAATAACAGGAAAGAGATATCATTACTAGCTAGGCCCCAAGCATTTATGGCTTTTCAGCAAGGTTCGCGAAACATAACTTTTCGAACAAAGTCCGCATTCATAAGGCTTCTCTCCAGTATGGTATCTCATGTGGATATTCAAACTCCCCTTTTGAGTGAACGATTTTCCACATATTTGACATACAAATGGTTTCTCCTTGGTGTGTACCACCCGATGAGTCCGCAGTAAATTTTTCGTTGTAAAACTCTTTCCACAAATATCACACTGAAATGGCTTCTCTCCCGTATGAATACGCATATGGTCTCTAAGACTAGATTTCGAGGTGACATTTTTGCCGCATATATCACAAACACTTAATACTGTCTGACCGGTATGAGATTTTAAATGAACTTTATACGATTTTATGTGCATGAATATTTTCGAGCAGAAACTGCAAGTGTAATGAACTTTTTGGTAATCAGGTTCGTGAGTTTTCTGATGTTCTTTAAAGTACTGTTCGTTTTTGAAGGTTTTCTTACAAATGTCGCACACCAGTCGCACCCCGTTATGCTTGAATTCCTCGTGTTTCAAGAGCTCATATCGAAAATTGAAACCTCTGTGACAGTGAGTACAAAGATGCTTGAACTGATTGAAATGAATATTGTCGATGTGACGTTTCATAACGTCTTCTTGTACAAATTTCCTCTCACAAAATTGGCAGACAAACTTGAATTCCTTTAAGTGAACGTATTTTAAATGATGATCAAGCATATGTCGCAGTTGGAACAGTTTGCTACAAAACTGACAGGGTATTTTCTTTTCTCTGTGCGTTCGTGTGTGTCTTTTTAGTTTCTGAAGCGTTGAAAATTTCTTGGAGCAATGGCCACAGCTAAAAATTATATTACCATCTTCAAACCTAAAAATATAGTATTTAGTTTATTGTGATTATATACAAGGTGCATTAACAGTCGATGGTAAATTATAGGTTTTTGGAAAACAAGTGATATTATCAAAGTCTGCATTTTAATCAAAAGATGGAAATTTTCCAAAGAACTTTTTTAGTCATTCTTCAAAATGCTTAATAAAGACTAGTCAGATTGCACAAAACATTTTAGGCGGAATTGGTATAACAACAACTAATCTAAATTTATCCAAGGAACATTTCTTGAACTTCTCTTTCAAAATTAGGAAATGTCACAAAAGAGTGATAATTTCAGGGATAATTTTGTTAATGAGAGTGTGGAGTGTGGCCAAGGAAGAGTATTAAAGAACTAAATTCATTTTATTCTAAACGACAGCAAAGTTACACAAAAAACTCATAGCTGACTAAACTTTAACCATTTTTTAATATGCCTGGCTTAGATTTGACATTTTGTAAAATGACATAAAAACAGGTAGTCTCTTTGCAGAAATGTATGGAAAATATCGTCATTGTTTAATAAGCCTAATTCTAATTAGGATTTTTGCAAAGCGACTGAAAATAGTTAAGCTTCTTTGTAAAAATTCCTTCTTTCTTTCAAAATGCCTAGTCTTATTAGACTAGGAAGAGAAAAAAAAACATTTAGAGAAAATAATTCAGACAGATAGAGCAGATGCATTTATGCAAAAAGGCAAATTTTCAAAAAAAATCTATCACTAGTTCTCTATTAACGTCTAACGTACCATGGCCGGTAAATCACCCTGTATGTGTGCCGGATCAAACTGGTGGCTGTCAAGGCTGAGTCCACTAAAGATTTGCTATCAACATTTCATATTGGCTGATTATACAAAAAATATTAATTGGATCGACTAATACTTACTTTATTTTAAAATACACTTGTCTTAGATAAATAAGGGTATGCTCACATTTTTATAAATAATAATAAAAGGGCTGTTTTCCAAAAAAAAATATTTATTTCGCAGACTATACAACAATCAGAAAAATAAACATGTAACCAAATTTGCAAACAACATTCATTAAACTTTAACAAAATAACATTACACATCAGTAAAATTTATATTAATAAAATTTATCAAGTTCCATGACTTTAAAAAAAGTAATCATAATTCTAAAAAACATTGGTACACAGTTTACTTTTCAGTTTTTTTAAATTTACAGATATATTGTTAGTGTTATAAACTTCCATGCTCACGACAGAAAATCTTAAAACTAATAAATTATAATAATTTACATTTCTATACATAGTTACACTGCATGAAAATAACCGCGTACATATCTTTTGAAAATTTGGATTCTTACAAAAACGCTCTTGCTCCATAGAAATTGTTAAGGTGCGTCCACATTGCTCGTCGTCCTGCTTGCGCTCTTGCTTCTGATTGCGTTCGTACTGTTCGGACATGGATGATACCGAAATATTTTAATAGCGGCTACTAGTGCGATCATTAAAACAACGAAGGAGACAAATAGAATAAAAGGCGGTGTTGGATGTCTAATAATTTCAAAAGTAGATTCCAGCACAGTAAAAGTAAACATCTACGCGATTTACAAACAGTTTTCAGTGTTTTTTAATAATTTTTATCGCATGTCCGCTACTGATTTTGAAAGACTTATTAACTTAGTTGGCCCCCGTATAGAAAGAAAAAATACAACTTTTAGGAAATGTATTCCGGTTAAAGAAAGAGTGAAATAAAGATTGGTCATAACATTAAGATTCCTTGCCACTGGAGACTCACATACCAGTTTGGGTTATTTATTCGAAGTTTCCAAGCAATGCATTTCAAAAACAATACCAGGGGTATGCCAGAATATAAATAAAGTTCTCAAAAAGATCAGATTAAGATAAGTAGGCAATATAAATATAGTTATATTTTATTAAAGGTATATTTAAAATTAGTAATCCAAGAACAAAACAAAAATATTTGTAATTCTAAACAAAAAAATAAGAAAAATCATGGTAGTATCATCATACTGCAGTAAATACCGAATCCTATGAATGAAACGAAACTAAAAACTAAACAAACAACGCAAACAGCTCGAGCGCTTCGAACCGCCGTAAAAGTATGCTCGCATGGCTCCGAAGCGTCTCTTTGATGTACCGCGACAGAGCCGAACAGTCGAAACAGGCATTTTATGTGAGCAAGCACGTGGAGCACTGCGAGCGTTGCGAGCGCATTGAACATCTCACTCCGTCTATTTGCAATGTTTTTCATGTTTGACGTGTTCGTTCGGCCTGCTCGCGAGCAATGTGGACGCACCTTTAGAGATACGACATTTCCAGTGAAACTGTAATACCGTAATGTTGTGAAACTGTAATACCTGTAAAACAATTTAGGTTCTTAGAGCTGGTTCGTTTAGTAAGAAATCGAAATTTTCAAAAAAATCACCCGTTTCATATATTTTTTGTTTGGACAAGTAACTTACTAGTCTAAATATTGTATGTCTCAGAAACTTTAAATTAATATATATTTTTTCTATATTAACAACAAATAATTATTGCATATACGGTACATTCCTCAAAATTTACCTAAAATATGCTCGCGATGTCTTTGGCGTATTTATGTACAGGGTGGCCCATCGAAAACGTTCCGCAAGACATAACGGCCGGGATTTTTTTTTTCAAAAAATCCAAAAACACGTCAATTTTGTTTGTGAGGGGGGCAGTTTTTGCCCCAAAAATGATTGCAAAATCTTCAACCCTCTAAGCGGGGGTGTCATCCCCCAACTTTTTTCAAATGGGAAGGGGTCAAGTGGCGCCGCAATGAAAAGAGCTTTCTATTCTCTATATTTCCCCGCTTCGTTTTTGAAAATCGGTCGAGTCATTGAGAAAATATGAAGGATTGAAATTTGAAAAGTTTATTTAAATATTTATCAGAGTAAATGATAAGGATAAATTCCTTCGATCAATTTGCTGTTTTTTCTTATTATTTCTAGATGTTTACGCATTTTTCACTTGCCACAAGGTTGAACGATCGTTATGCCTTGCGGAACGTTTTCGATGGGTCACCCTGTATAGTAAACCAAAAATTTTCAACTCTGAGCCCTTCAGTATAAAGATATTTTAACAAAAGAAAGTTTTGTATTCTATAAAATACTCGAACACATCTCTAACCTTTATTTACTAAGAAATATAATAATAAAATACGATAAAAATATTTTTATCTCAAAATAAACTAGTTACCTAATTCAAATTTAAGAAGTTAGACTGAATCAAAAAACCACAAATACCGTATGATCGAAAAAAACGGACAGCGATCGTCATTTTATACAGGGTAGCTAGCGCACCTCATTCGCCTCGGTTGATTATACGGAAACGGAAAGATGTAGAAACAAATTTTTTTTATGTGTATATCTAGAGAGGCAATGTGCATAATTTAAAATTATTTTCAAATGTACAGGGTGTGTCAGAACTAAGATCCATACCAAAGTTATATTTTTTCTTATGGAACACCCGGTATTTTATTTCATTTTTGGATTCTTGGGCATAATATCCTTGGGAAATAAGGCATTTATTATAATGGTTTAATATGTCTAGAAGCTTTGGTTTTTGAGATATTTAAAGATATTTAAATATGCATGCTATAATAAAAAAGTTTGTAAACACCTTGTATATTACTTTTCGGAGTTAATTATTGTGCTGGACATTGAAACCAGAGAAATAAACTTGACTAAAAAATTGTCTTCCTTAAATATATACAGGGATATCAAAAATTGCTGGTCTATTTTAAATATTTATTTTACATAAAAACTTCGTTATTTCAAATACAACACTATGTATTTTTTAAAATAAGTCGAAGCAGATTTAAATTCTCTTTCAAACTATATTAGGGGTTCCTATACCTATCTGGCTCAGATTTTGAATAAAAGCGATTTTTCAATGAAATGGCAATCGAGAGGGCTATATATACAATAAAATGCCATGGCAATTTGCTAGTGACAGTTAGTAGCCATTTTCAAAATCGACACTAGTTTACGGACTTTATTTAAATTTATAATAGTTTACTTTTATTTAATTTACCTACAATAGTTTAATAAGTATTTTATTATTTTATCGAGAAAAATAAAGAAGTGGTTCTGTGATTTATATTAGAATGACTTGTAGATACAGTGGCGGACAAAGTATGGAAAGATTTTTTATTTCCTATTTTATCTCGCTCAAACAAATAATACAGCTTAAATATTTTCGTATGCTAACAACCGCATCAATATATCAAATATTCACAAGATAATTTTTATTCTACCTACATTGTTTATTTTTATCAACATATTTTGTTTACGCTTCGGACAAAAGTATGGAAAGCTTTTTTCTTGTTCATATTTTTGCTGTTGTGATCGATTTGTTTAGTTTGATTTTATTGCAAAGGCAAGCAACATATTGTTAAAAATGGGTAAAAATAAGTATTTGTCTGAAGACTTACGCAACAGAGTTAGTTATAGAGTTAAAAAATAGAGGTGTTAAACAGTGTACAATTACCAAATCGTTAATGATTTCAGAAGGAGCAGTTTCGAAAATTTTAAAGAAGTATCGAACATTGGGAGCTACAACTACCCCTTTTATAGAAAGATCCATTAAAAAGATTTCTCTAGCAGACCCACACAAATCTTCCCGGCAAATAAAAGAGGAAATCTGTGACAATTTTAATATCAATGTTACTGATCGCACCGTGAGACGACGCTTGTGTGAGGTAGGACTTCTGGGAAGAGTGGCCGTTAAAAAACCTTTGCTCTCAAAAAGAAATCGGAAGAACAGAATTCGGTTTGCTCAAAACCATTTAAATTGGACATCTCAAAACTGGAACACAGTGCTCTGGAGCGATGAGAGTAAATTTAAAATATTTGGTTCTGATGGTAGATTATTTGTGAGAAGGCCAGTAGGTAAAAGATATGATGCAAATTACCAGAAGCCAACAGTAAAGCATGGTGGTGGTAGTGTTATGATCTGGGGGTGCTTTTCTCGAGCTGGGGTTGGTCCGCTAGTAAAGATAGAGGGAAAAATGGATCGTTTTATGTACAGGGACATTCTGCAAAATACCATGTTACCATTTGCCGAAGAAGAGATGCCCCTAATATGGAGATTCCAGCAGGACAATGATCCCAAACACGCCTCACGATTGGTAAAAAATTGGTTTTTGGAGGCAAATGTTGATGTTTTGGAATGGCCTTCTCAGTCGCCAGACTTAAACCCAATTGAACACCTTTGGGAGCATTTAGAAAGGAAAATTCGGTTAAGGGCTATTCACAATGCGACAGATTTGTGGGAGATACTCCAAGATGAATGGCAGAACATTCCTTTGGAAATTTGTCAAAACCTTGTGGATTCCATGCCAAGAAGATATAAAGCAGTCCTTCAGGCCAAAGGTTACGCAACCAAATATTAGATTTTAGGATTTGTTTCTTTATAAAATTTTCTTTCCATACTTTTGTCCACAGTAATTTTTATGTATTTTATTAAAAGAAAAATAAGAAATTATTTTTGAAAATTAAAACTAAAAAAAAACTCCATAAATTACAAAACGTTGTTTCATTTAATATATTTAAAATAAGTTTAAAAAGAAAGTTGCACAAAATATTTAAAAAAAAAATCTTTCCATACATATGTCCATCACTGTATATTGGATTTTCTATAAAAGAACCACTAAGGCAAATTCATTTTCTTCACTTTCAACAACAGGTTTCTGCCTAATAGTTTTTTCATATACCACACTATCAGCTCTGCGAAATAGGAGAAGTAGTTTTTCAAAGGAACTCTTGTCAAGAAAATCCTAGTTGGATATCTTTGAGCGTACACCCTTCAGGACCACAAGCAATAATTATTCTCACACAATAAAACCACTAGTGATATATTCATTCCTTCCGCCAGCAGATATTGCTTCTTTTTTCTTGATAAAATAATAAATACATTTAAGTAAGGTAAATTAAATAAAAATAACCTGGTTATAAATTTAAACAAAGTCCATAAACTACTGTCGAGTTTGAAAATAGCTACAAAGTGTCACTAGAAAATTGCCATGGCGTCACCAGCCATCTTGATTATAAGTTTATTGAAAAACTCGCTTTTATTCAAAATTTGAGCCAGATAGGTATAGGAGACCATATATGATAATATAGTTTGAAAGAGCATTTAAATATGCTTCAACTTATTTAAAAAAATACATAGTGTTGCATTTGAAATAACCAAGTTTTTATGTAAAATACATATTTAAAATAGTCCAGCAATTTTTGATACCCCTGTATATAGTTAAAGAAGCAAACAAATTTTTTAGTAAAGTTTATTTCTCTGGCTTGAAAGTCAGCAGACGAATTAATTCTGAAATGTAGTGTACAAAGTGTTGACAATTTATTTCATTATAGCATGCATATTTAAAATTTTATATAAGTATAATATTTATTATTACATATTTTAAATTATGCCACATTGCCTTCCCACATATACCCATAAAATATTTTGTTTCTACATCTTTCCGTTTTCGTATAATCAACCGAGGCGAATGAGGTGCGCCACCCTGTATAGTCATCGCTGACGCCGTTTTTTTTTCGATCATCTTGTATTAAAATAGACTAATCTGCAAAATTGAAAATAAATGTATTCAAGCCTTCTTTCTTTTAATGACTATTTTACTCTACCTATAAATATTTATGCACTAATCTAAGTTTAATTATTTTCTTTTCACAGTATACAGAAATATGGTTCCAAATTAAACCAACCAAATTTGGTATAAAAATAGCGTTTTATGACCATATAAGTTAGTTTACTATGACAACCTCTCCACAGATCAAATAACTTGATAAATTAAATCATTTAGTTACATAAAAATGTCATACAATAGACATTTAATATTATTCTGCAACTGTTTGTAGTCATAAATAGGTAGCTTAAAAGACAAAAAATATGCCTGTATATTTTTTTTCTTAAATGTCATCTAATAATCATTAAAACGGACCTGGACAACTATGTTGATCAAAACTTGATTGAGTATTGAAGTCTTGATCGCAAATTTGACAAACCCTTCTCGTCTGATTTTCATCACAACTTCTTCTGTTGTAGTGTTGAGAAACATCAAAATCCGAATTTGATAATTTCCTTTTTCTTGTAGATCTGCCACTCATATTCTCGTTCCTCACAAATTCCATATTTGTTGAAGGAAGTACGTTTAAATCTATTGAAGCTGGATCTGATAAGCACAAATAAGTTTCTTCTCTGATAGCATCGCCGTGGCTGATTTTATGACTGATCAATTCTTTGTAATTGTTAAACATTTTTTTGCATTGCTCACACCTATATAAGCCTAAAATTTGTTTAGATGGACGTTTCAGGATGGAAAATTTTATTTCTTTTTTATATGTCATAAGAGAATGTTGCGTTTTCAAAGTCTTGTTTGAGTCTATATTGGAAGTTTCATCAGGTATATTGGGAGTTTCATCCAAGTTACCACCAATAAAAGCAGATGTTCTTTTTTCAGTTCTACGGCTTTGTTGATGTTTCGATTGGAAAGAATGTTGTGTTTTCAAAGTCTTGTTTGACTCTATATTACGAGTTTCATCAGATTTGTCCAATTTACCATCATTAAAATCAGTTGTTCTTGTTTCCGAAGCTCTATGGCTTTGTTGATGTTTCGATCCAAAAGAATGTTGTGTTTTCAAAGTCTTGTTTGACTCTATATTACGAGTTTCATCAGGTTTATCCAATTTACCATCATTAAAATCAGTTGTTCTTGTTTCAGGAGCTCTATGGCTTTGTTGATGTTTCGATACAAAAGAATGTTGTGTTTTCAAAGTCTTGTATGAGTCAATACTGCGAGTTTCATAAGGGTTATTCAATTTACCATCATTAAAATCGGTTGTTCTTTTTTCGTGTGCTCTATGGATTTGTTGATGTTTGGATCCAAAAGAATGTTGCGTTTTCAAAGTCTTTTTTGAGTCCATATTGGGAGTTTCATCAGGTATATTGGGAGTTTCATCCAAGTTACCACCAATAAAAGCAGATGTTCTTTTTTCACTTCTATGGCTTTGTTGATGTTTGGATCCAAAAGAACGTTGCGTTTTCAAAGTCTTTTTTGAGTCCATATTGGGAGTTCCATCAGGTATATTGGGAGTTTCATCCAAGTTACCACCAATTAAAGCAGATGTTCTTTTTTCACTTCTATGGCTTTGTTGATGTTTGGATCCAAAAGAACGTTGCGTTTTCAAAGTCTTTTTTGAGTCTATATTGGGAGTTTCATCAGGTATATTGGGAGTAGTTACCACCAAGTTACCACCAATAAAAGCAGATGTTCTTTTTTCAGTTCTACGGCTTTGTTGATGTTTCGATTGGAAAGAATGTTGTGTTTTCAAAGTCTTGTTTGACTCTATATTACGAGTTTCATCAGATTTGTCCAATTTACCATCATTAAAATCAGTTGTTCTTTTTTCGGGAGCTCTATGGCTTTGTTGATGTTTCGATACAAAAGAATGTTGTATTTTCAAAGACTTTTTTGAATCAATATTGCGAGTTTCATCAAGTTTATTTAATTTACCATCATTAAAATCAGTTGTTCTTGTTTCAGGAGCTCTATGGCTTTGTTGATGTTTCGATACAAAAGAATGTTGTATTTTCAAAGTCTTTTTTGAATCAATATTGCGAGTTTCATCAGGTTTATCCAATTTACCATCATTAAAATCAGTTGTTCGTGTTTCAGGAGCTCTATGACTTTGTTGATGTTTCGATCCAAGGGAATGTTGGGTTTTCAAAGTCTTGTTTGAGTCTATATTGCGAATTTCATCAGGTTTATCCAATTCGCTATAACTAAAATCAGTTGTTGTTTTTTCAGGAGTTATATGGCTTTGATGGTGTTCTTCTAAAGTTTGCATGGAATAGAATAATAGGCCACAGGTATCACATATATAATCAGACCTTCGGAAAATTAAATTATATTCTGATAACAATTCATAGTGCCCTTGAGAGATATGATTCTTGAGATTAGAGAAAGAAGGAAACCTAATCCCACAAACGGGACAATCCTCTCTTGGGTCTTTAAGCACCTCTAATTCCATTTTATAACAAAACAGAAAATGAACTTCTAATAACGGTAGACTAGGAACTTCTTTTTTACATCCAGTACATTTATAATTAGTCTCTCGAACTGGGCACTGAGATGGCAGCTGAGAAGCTATAAATGGTGGGACAACTGGTTGAGGTGCCATTATTGGTGTTAGAGGGACAAATGTTTGTTGATTTACTAATTGAGCAGATACAATTGATTGCCAAGCCTGTATATTTTGGTTGCCGTAAATATTCTGATAGTACTGTTGATAGGAAGTATCCATCGACGCATTACTTCCATATGAATTAAGATTTCCCTTAAATTGGTCATTATATGGATTTAAATGAGATGGATCAAAAGATTGTATGCCGCTCGGTACAACTGCATTGCTCAATACTGTCGATAAATCTATATTCGTTATATTAGAGTTAGATGTTAAATCAATACAGACATTAACATTTTTTTGACTCTCTCCGGGATTGTTTTCCGACATTGACTCAGTTGTTAAGTCAATAGTTGCAACCGATGGCATGATATTATCCCCAGACGGCATAATATTATGTTGGTTTTCATTCATTTCAGTGTGAAGAACAACATCACGACATAAATCTTTATTGGTTCCGCTTTCAACGGCTATTACCGATTTCGTTTCATCCTTATTTCTTACATTACTAAATAATGGAACTACGTTATCGGTAGGAGATAAAAGTATATCTTTATTGAATGCAACGCGTGCTTCATCAAAAGCACGTTGTGACTCTTTTTTTATTCTTTCTTTTATCCTTTGCCTTCTTCTTGCCCTTTTATTCGGTCGAGCTTCTGGACTATAAGTTGATATAAAGCTTTCGCCCTGTCTTGTTTGTGAAACAGCTGCGTTACCACATTTTACATCATTTGATTTAAGTTGTTCCTGCTTAACCCCTTGTGAAACAATTACGTCACTAAATATAGTAACTTTTGATTTAGGATCTTCAGACTTTTGAATATCTTGTGCATTGGCTATATTACCAAATCCGACATTAATTATTGGTTTAGTGTTTCCAGACTGGTCTGGTTCTGAAACAATCGGTTCAACATCTGTGGTCTCATTTTCACGAACAGTTTTTAAATCATCTGTCAAATTTGAGGTTGAAGTTATATTATTATCGACAATGAGTTCAGATTGATCAGTTTTTTGGGCCAATTCATTATGTTTACGTTGAAGGTTTTCTCTTTTATGTTGACGTAAATGGCGTGACATTTTTCTATGTGCAATCTTCTTACCACAGCAGTGGCATTCAAAATGACTGATCATTATTTTGGAAACACGATGAACCTCTTCACGATGAGTTCTATGTTCCCCACGAGAACTAAAACAAGAGGCACAAAACTCGCATATAAATCTTTCGTTTTCCAGTTTCGGTGATATTTTGCAGTGGCTTTGCACGTGTTCGAGAAATCTTCCTGCATCATTAAAAATAACCCTCGGGCAGAAATTACACTGAAAATGGAAAGATTGAAAGCGATTATGCACAAATTCACAATGATTTACATAAGCCCATACATCTGTAAACTTCACAGAACACATATCACAAATTAACGAAATATTCGGATATACGGTATGTTGGCGAAAGTGCCTTATCATATTTTCTAAACTATTCGATTTATTAGGGCATTGTGTACAAGAAATTAAGTCCTCTTTATGAGTTGATCTGTGTGTTAATAAATCGATAAGAAGAGAAAATGGTTTTCCGCATTTCTCACAAAAGTATCTTTCCGGTATTTTGGGCAACTCTTCTACAGCAGATTTTTCATGTTTCACAACATCTTCTTCCTGACAGCGTTTGATAATGTGATTATTAAGATCGAATATAGTCTTTCCTACCACGTAGTTACAGAGTGGACATCGAAAGTTATGATTACGGTAAATTGGGTTGAAAATATGATAGTGTAATGATTCAAAGTCTTGAAACCCTACACCGCACTTGTTACAGTACAACGAAGACCTACAAAAAATTATCTGTTAGATTCGAGGTTAGATAATTATAAATAAAAATTAGATAAATAAATAAAAGTTAGATAATAATTTAAATATAATTTATATAGGGTGATTCACAGCCTATGATTTAAAAAAAAATCCTATTATCTTTTATGGTTCTCCATGAAAGTCTAACGTACCATGACCGTTAATCACCCTGTATATATTACAAAAAAAGCCAGAAATCAGTAAAGCTTTATTCAGAACCTCGCAATTGTGGAATAAATTAGTGGTTTCAATTACACTTTATACTTTTTAGTTTTCGATCATTCACAATGTTTAAAAAACACAATTAAAATTAATAAAATATTCTAGCAACAGCTTGCGTTAGTCAGTTATATCTGTTATAAAACAATCAACTTTGGATTTCTAATCACAATTTCTCTTGGCCGAAGCTAATCAAAGGCCAAAATGACATTTCTCGCAAATTTTGAAGTTTAATTAGTAAAAAACGTATGAAAAAGTTAAAAGTTTGATAACTTTTTCTACTAATTGAAAATGTCTATCACTAATTTTGACGTCCTGAATGCTTACATTGAAATTAAAGGAACAAACTTCTACGCTAATTGAAACCACTAATTTATTCCACTAATTGCGAGGTTCTGAAACTGTTAACAATTACTAGTAAAATCTCATAATCACTGATTGGCTAACACTACGCCAAAAAAATCAACAACTAATTCTAAGACACACTTTTACTAGTCAATGGCGTGAATGCTAATTGAAATTCGCTTTGCTTTTTTACTATCTTCTATAAGCTGCCCGAAACTTACTTTTCGGATATTACGATCACAGCCGATCGATACAGCAGCTCAATGAAAATTTGACGTGAAATATTAAATCCAATTTTAAAATCAAGACACTGAAAGCAATCAAATTCGTTAGGTTAGGCTAAGCTTAATTATTTTCTTTTCACAGTATACAAAAAAATGGTTCCAAATTAAACCAACCAAATTTGGTATAAAAATAGCGTTTTCTGACCATATAAGTTAGTTTACTATGACAACCTATCCACAGATCAAATAACTTGATAAATTAAATCTAATATCGTTTAGTTACACAAAAATGTCATAAAATAGACATTTAATATTATTCTGCAACTGTTTGTAGTCATAAATAGGTAGCTTAAAAGACAAAAAATATGCCTGTATATTTTTTTTCTTAAAAGTGATCTAATAATCATTAAAAGGGACCTGGACAACTATGTTGATCAAAACTTGATTGAGTATTGAAGTCTTGATCGCAAATTTGACAAACCCTTCTCGTCTGATTTTCATCACAACTTCTTCTGTTGTAGTGTTGAGAAACATCAAAATCCGAATTTGATAATTTCCTTTTTCTTGTAGATCCGCCACTCATATTCTCGTTTCTCACAAATTCCATATTTGTTGCAGGAAGTAAGTTTAAATCGATTGAAGCTGGATCTGATAAGCTCAAATAAGTTTCTTCTTTGATAGAATCGCCATGGCTGATTTTATGACTGATCAATTCTTTGTAATTGTTAAATATTTTTTTGCATTGCTCACACCTATATAAGCCTAAAATTTGTTTAGATGGACGTTTCAGTATGGAAAATTTTATTTCTTTTTTATATGTCATAAGAGAATGTTGTGTTTTCAGAGTCTTGTTTGAGTCTATATTGGAAGTTTCATCAGGTATATTGGGAGTTTCATCCAAGTTACCACCAATAAAAGCAGATGTTCTTTTTTCAGTTCTATGGCTTTGTTGATGTTTCGATTGGAAACAATCTTGTGTCTTCAAAGTCTTGTTTGACTCTATATTACAAGTTTCATCAGATTTGTCCAATTTACCATCATTAAAATCAGTTGTTCTTTTTTCGGGAGCTCTATGGCTTTGTTGATGTTTCGATACAAAAGAATGTTGTGTTTTCAAAGTCTTTTTTGAGTCAATATTGCGAGTTTCGTCAAGTTTATCCAATTTACCATCATTAAAATTAGTTGTTCTTGTTTCGGGAGCTATATGGCTTTGTTGATGTTTCGATCCAAAAGAATGTTGTGTTTTCAAAGTCTTGTATGAGTCAATACTGCGAGTTTCGTAAGGGTTATTCAATTTACCATCATTAAAATCAGTTGTTCTTTTTTCGTGTGCTCTATGGCTTTGTTGATGTTTGGATCCAAAAGAATGTTGCGTTTTCAAAGTGTTTTTTGAGTCTGTATTAGGAGTTTCATAAGGTATATTGGAAGTTTCATCCAAGTTACCACCAATAAAAGCAGATGCTCTTTTTTCAGTTCTATGGCTTTGTTGATGTTTGGATGCAAAAGAATGTTGCGTTTTCAAAGTCTTTTTTGAGTCCATATTGGGAATTTCATCAGGTATATTGGGAGTAGTTACCACCAAGTTACCATCAATAAAAGCAGATGTTCTTTTTCCGGTTCTATGGCTTTGTTGATGTTTCGATTGGAAATGTTGTGTTTTCAAAGTCTTGTTTAACTCTATATTACGAGTTTCATCAGGTTTATCCAATTTACCATCATTAAAATCAGTTGTTCTTTTTTCGGGAGCTCTATGGCTTTGTTGATGTTTCGATACAAAAGAATGTTGTATTTTCAAAGTCTTCTTTGAGTCAATATTGCGAGTTTCATCAAGTTTATATAATTTACCATCATTAAAATCAGTTGTTCTTGTTTCAGGAGCTCTATGGCTTTGTTGATGTTTCGATACAAAAGAATGTTGTATTTTCAAAGTCTTTTTTGAGTCAATATTGCGAGTTTCATCAGGTTTATCCAATTTACCATCATTAAAATCAGTTGTTCTTGTTTCAGGAGCTCTATGACTTTGTTGATGTTTCGGTCCAAGAGAATGTTGAGTTTTCAAAGTCTTGTTTGAGTCTATACTGCGAGTTTTATCAGGTTTATCCAATTTACCATCATTAAAATCAGTTGTTATTTTTTCAGGAGTTATATGGCTTTGGTGGTGTTCTTCTAAAGTTTGCATGGAATAAAATAATAGGCCACAGGTATCACATATATAATCAGACCTTCGAAAAATTAAATTATATTCTGATAACAATTCATAGTGCCCTTGAGAGATATGATTCTTGAGATTAGAGAAAGAAGGAAACCTAATCCCACAAACCGGGCAATCCTCTCTTGGGTCTTTAAGCACCTCTAATTCCATTTTATAACAAAACAGAAAATGAACTTCTAATAACGGTAGACTAGGAACTTCTTTTTTACATCCAGCGCATTTATAATTAGTCTCTCGAACTGGGTACTGAGATGGCAGCTGAGAAGCTATAAACGGTGGGACAACTGGTTGAGGTGCCATTATTGGTGTTAGAGGGACAAATGTTTGTTGATTTACTAATTGAGCAGATACAATTGATTGCCAAGCCTGTATATTTTGGTTGTCGTAAATATTCTGATAGTACTGTTGATAGGAAGTATCCATCGAGGCATTACTTCCATATGAATTAAGATTTCCCTTAAATTGGTCATTATATGGATTTAAATGAGATGGATCAAAAGATTGTATTTCGCTCGGTACAACTGCATTGCTCAATACGGAGATGGGAGGGCTTTGATAACTAGGTTGTTGAAGAAATTCTCCTTGATTATGCGTCGTCGAGTCACATGTAACTGGCAAAATATTCATTTTGGGTTTGGATATAGATTTCATTTTTTTATTATTACAATAATTAGTAGTATCTTGCTTTGGAGTTTCACGTGACGCAGGTGTCATAATTTTATTTGCAACTTTGTTTTCAGTGCTTTGTTTATCTTTCTTTAAAATATCTAATTCTCCGACTTTAACATTTTTTTCAGATATATTTGAATCTGTGATGTTAGATAAGAGTTTATCTGAAGGAATAACTGTAAAAGGTTTAAGATTTATTTTATTCTGTATATTATCTTTAGAGTGGTCATTGTTAATTGTAACAGTTAATTTAGACGTCGATAAATCTACATTCGTTATATTAGAGTCAGATGTTAAATCAATACAGACATTAACATTTTTTTGACTCTCTCCGGGATTGTTTTCCGACATTGGCTCAGTTGTTAAGTCAATAGTTGCAACCGATGGCATGATATTATCCCCAGACGGCATAATATTATGTTGATTTTCATTTTTTTCAGTGTAAAGAACAAAATCACGACATAAATCTTTATTGGTTCCGCTTTCAACGGCTATTACCGATTTCGTTTCATCCTTATTTCTTACATTACTAACTTTTGATTTAGGATCTTCAGACTTTTGAATATCTTGTGCATTGGCTATATTACCATATTCGACATTAATTATTGGTTTAGTGTTTCCAGACTGGTCTGGTTCTGAAACAATCGGTTCAACATATGTGGTCTCATTTTCACGAACAGTTTTTAAATCTGTCAAATTTGAGGTTGAAGTTATATTATTATCGACAATGTGTTCAGATTGATCAGTTTTTTGGGCCAATTCATTATGTTTACGTTGAAGGTTTTCTTTTTCATGTTGACGTAAATGGCTTGACATTTTCCTATGTGCAATCTTCTTACCACAGCAGTGGCATTCAAAATGATTTTTAATTATTTTGGAAAAAAGATGAACCTTTTCACGATGTTTTATATATTTTCCACGAGAACCAAAACAAAAGCCACAAAACTCGCAAACAAATCTTCCGTTTTGCAGTTTCGGTGATATTTTGCAGTGGCTTTGCACGTGTTCGAGAAATCTTTCTGAGTCATTAAAAATTACCCTCGGGCAGAAATTACACTGAAAACGAAAAGATTGAAAGCGCTTATGCACAAATTCACAATGATTTACATAAACACATACTTTTGTAAACTTCACAGAACACATATCACAAATTAACGAAATATTCGGATATGCAGTATGTCGGCGAAAGTGCTTTATCATATATTCAAAACTATTACCTTTTTCAGGGCATTGTGTACAAGAAATTAAGTCTCTTTTATGAGTTGATCTGTGTGTTAATAAATCGATAAAAAGAGAAAATGGTTTTCCGCATTTCTCACAAAAGTATCTTTCCGGTATTTTGGGCAACTCTTCTACAGCAGATTTTTCATGTTTCACAACATCTTCTTCCTGACAGCGTTTGATAATGTGATCATTAAGATCGGCTATAGTCTTTCCTACCACGTAGTTACAGAGTGGACATCGAAAGTTATGATTACGGTAAATTGGGTTGAAAATATGATAGTGTAATGATTCAAAGTCTTGAAACCCTACACCGCACTTGTTACAGTACAACGAAGACCTACAAAAAATTATCTGTTAGATTCGAGGTTAGATAATTATAAATAAAAATTAGATAAATAAATAAAAGTTAGATAATAATTTAAATATAATTTATATAGGGTGATTCACAGCCTATGATTTAAAAAAAAATCCTATTATCTTTTATGGTTCTCCATGAAAGTCTAACGTACCATGACCGTTAATCACCCTGTATATATTACAAAAAAGCCAGAAATCAGTAAAGCTTTATTCAGAACCTCGCAATTGTGGAATAAATTAGTGGTTTCAATTACACTTTATACTTTTTAGTTTTCGATCATTCACAATGTTTAAAAAACACAATTAAAATTAATAAAATATTCTAGCAACAGCTTGCGTTAGTCAGTTATATCTGTTATAAAACAATCAACTTTTGATTTCTAACCACAATTTCTCTTGACCGAAGTTAATCAAAGGCCAAAATGACATTTCTCGCAAATTTTGAAGTTTAATTAGTAAAAAACATGTGAAAAAGTTAAAAGTTTGATAACTTTTTCTACAAATTGAAAATGTCTACCACTAATTTTGACGTTCTGAATGCTTACATTGAAATTAAAGGAACAAACTTCTACCACAGCTTACAGAATAATATAGCTTGGACACTCGCCAATTTTTCTCACGCTCGAATTTATAACGCCCCACTCCGACGATGCTTAACTGAATTAAGCGAGCGACACTAGCGACAGTCAGCCTCATTCAGTCGATGCATAACCTCCACCGGTGGCGAGTAGGGCCGTATTACGGAAGATTTTAATTCGATTTTTTCTTATATTTAACCATAGGTATTTGTGCTTTTATTTCAATTTTATTTTTATTGTTGGAATGGGAAAAGGTTTTCCGGGATGTGCGGCTGCTGGTTACACAACTAATTATGGAAATAATTCAAAATATAGTCTGTTTAATTTTCGATTCAAAATTTAATGTTCAATTCAAAAGTATTCACACTTTAGAGCTTTTCAAAACGATAAAGACCACTTATTTGGAGGCTTGCTAATGCCAAGTGACCATTTTTTTATTTAGTGTCCTCATTGGATGCTATTTTTATAAGCTTTGTATGTAACTATCTATGTATGTATGTATGTTTTTGCAGGGCAAATCTTGTAAGCTAAATTAGAACCACTTCTATATATATATATATATATATATTATATATATATATATATATATATATATATATATATATATATATATATATATATATATATATATATATAATTATATATATATATATATATATATATATATATATATATATATATATATATATATATATATATATATATATATATATATATATATATATATATATATATATATATATATATATATATATATATATATATATATATATATATATATACACCGTATGATCGAATAAAAACGGCGTCAGCGATGGCTATGAAATGAAGATCGCTGTAATTTTATATGTAAATTTATATAGGAAATGCCATCGATCGTCATTTCCAAGCCAACTGGACGCCGTTTTTATTCGATCATACGGTATATATATAGGTATATTGTGGGTATATACATATGAAAAAAATATATGGACGGCCATCTTGAAAAAATGACAGTTTAATGACATGTCAAAATTTCAAAGTCAACCGATTTTCATAAAAATTGATATATAGGATGGCCATGGGCTAAAATGAAAGAAAAAAATTTTGAGCTGTCAAATTTGACAGCTGTCAAAAAAATTTCAAAGTTGTCCGATTTTGATAAAAATTGATATATAGGATGGCCATGGGCTAAAATGAAAGAAAAAAATTTTGAGCTGTCAAATTTGACAGCTGTCAAAAAAATTTCAAAGTTGTCCGATTTTGATAAAAATTGATATATAGGACGGCCATGGGCGAAAATGAAAGAAATACATTTCGAGCTGTCAAATTTGACAGCTGTCAAAAAAATTTGAAAGTTGTCCGATTTGGACAAAAATCGATGATGGCTATGGGCTAAAATGAAGGAAAAAAATTTTGAGCTGTCAAACTTGACAGCTGTCAAAAAAATTTCAAATTTGTCCGATTTTGATAAAAATCGATACATTGGATGCCCCCTACCCCATAGTCGGTTTTCATTTTATTTGTCTCACATTTGAACTGTCAAATTTGACAGCTGTCGTTTTTTTTAAGTTCTCCTTTTTTAATGAAAATCGATATACATATTATTAGGATGCCCATAGAAAATTATTTAAGAAAAAAATTGCACAAGCACCGAAAACAATATATAAAACAATATATAAATATATATTGTTTAAAACAATTATATATATTGTACCCAGGATTGTACCTTTTAGTATGTTTAATCAAAGGATATAACTATCCTAAAAGTCAAAGTTGTGTAAAGCAGAAAATAAACGGACGTTCGATATACCGGGTGGCCTTTTCGTAACGAGCGTACACTATCGCAAGACAACTTGAGCCGAACTCCTCTTCATATCGAGCGTTGGGCGGGTTGGTTAGCGTGGTTGTGAAAAAAATGTGAAACAATGTGAAAACCAAAAAAAAAGTGGCTCACCCCTATAATTTTTTATTAAAAAAAAACGAGATTTGGTATGTTAGTATATGACATAAATTAGGATTGATTGATGTATTCATTTATAAACCAAACCAAAAATGACTACAACTTTTGATTTATAAATGGCACACTCGGTATTTTTTTTTACTTTATTCGATAGAAAATGACATTCTGAACAGAATGACATATCGTATGGCAACTTTTGATATTCTCGCTTAATAAAAAATCGTATTTTAAATTTTATTCTAGAGTGCCATGGCTATGTTAAAAACATTAAGAGCCTTGGAAAAATAGATTTGATCGTCTTATGCTTTTTCGTGTCTTGTCCTGGCCGAATCAAAGATGCCAAAATAATATTTTTAATCATATCTCAATTTTTTCAAATGGAAAAAGGTTGGCTCGTTAGCATATTTGGAAAAATCATCTTTTTACGAATAATTTCATACCACACACATGGCATTTCTAGTCAAATTGTCGTGATTAACCGCATGTTACAATTTCAAATAAACCATATGTGAAAATGTCAAAAGTTGACATATGATATGTCATTTTCAGAGTGTCATTTCCTATCTAATAAAGTAGAAATATACCAAGTGTGCCATTTAAAAGTCAAAAGATTTATAATTATTATAAATATATTATAGAAAAGTAGTTATTTCCGGTGAAACAGGAAGTTAATCCTAATTTATGTCCTATACTAACATACCAAATACCAAATGACGGTTTTTTATTTGAAGAAATAAAAAAGTTATAGGGGTGAGCCACTTTTTAGACGCACCCAGTATATCAGTTCTTTCAAATTTAGCATATTATGCCTAGCACCTTGAAAATGTGTGTTACATTTTGTATCTATGTCAATTAGAAATCACAAATTTATATTTGTTTTAAGAGAAACCTTTAAGATTTTTTTAATATCCTATGATTCAAATTGATTTTAAATAGTACAGTTTTCTGTTTATTATATTTAAAAAATATTTTTTTCTTATGTATGGTCTTGGTTAGGTTGACAAAAACCGTCACCACAAAAAAATCGTAAGGTTTATAATAAAAACATATTTTATAAAAATTATATTTTATTTCAAAGAACATATACATATGGAAAAATAACATACCGATTTAAAACATAAGATAGAAAAAAAAACAAAGAAAAAATAATAAAAGAAACCACTGCACTATTTTCATAGAACAACTTGACAATCAATGAGGCTAGAAACTATTACATAAAAAATTTCATTCATAAACATTTCTAATGGCTTTGGCCGTTTTTTGGATCCCAAAATTAAATTCAATATTGTTTTTATTATACAAAGCATTCATTTAAATTTAACCTCAAATGCGCTCTAGCTTAGTAATAGGAATAGGTGTCCATGCATTACAATTATTTTTTTAATAACTACCAAACCATCAAAGTATTTTGTTTGTATTAAAATGAACTTATTTTTCTATGGATACCTTTTTTTAAATAACATTAATGGTTGGAAATGTACTATTCAAGGTGTAAAATAAAGCACATTATAATCATATTAAGAGTCTATTACACTGTACTATTCGTGGGTGTGTGGGCCGATGGCTGATAAGTCTAATAAGTCTAACCGGTACGCAAAAAATCTGACGAATAATGCAGAAAGCAAATCCTTTGGTATGTGAACTTTGTATATCTGTAGAAGTAATTTGACCCGCAGCACCTTGAACTCTGACCCCGCTGACAAAAACAGCAGCCATTTTTTTTAAAATTCAGGTTAGATTTTGAAAAAAAAAACGGTAAGTACTTAAAGGACCATTAAAACTTCTACGGATAGAGCTAGTGGAGCCCTATATTCGCCCCATTTAAAGTGTGTTTCAAAAATGCATAGTTTCCGAGATATTTAATTTAGAAGATTTCGATTGCCTAGTATATTTCCATAACCTAGCAATTTTGATTTAAGTAGGGCATTTTTTTAATTTTTTATATTTTTATTTTGTTAATCCTGCTAAATATTTTTATTTATTTTTAATAACTTAGGATTGCGAAAACTGATCAAGAAGGAACCGAAAATGCAGTATATACAGGGTATTCGATAAAAAATCATCCCCGCCTATACTTACACCTGTTTGAGACACTTTGTACAAGTGGGTTTAACTACGAAAATATAGGTTTCGAAAAAACAGTTCCCGGTCCGGAAACCATACTCCGTGCAATAAGATGTACTGAATAAAGAAAAAAAAAGAGCCTTTATTTTTCCAAGCGCATGAAATCTAGCATCAGATTAAGTGGTTATGTAATTTCGCATTTTTCTCTCTCCGACTTACTAGATCGCCATAGACAGGTAAAGAGAGACCCAAAATTTCGCTTGCCGACAGGGTATCGTATCTATTATAGTCGATAAAATTTCGTTGCCACCCGGTATATGTCCAACTATTGTTGGAAGTGGAAATATATACGTTGGAAATATTTTAATGAAAAGGAAATATTGGAAATTCTCATACTTGTCTGGCAAATTAGAAATATCTCAAATTTATTCAAAATATACAGGGTGTTTCAAAAAACATGTGCCATCTCTCGTGGGCAGATTTCTCAAGTAAAAATAGGATTTCTTTTTCATATCAACATAGGGTCTGATTCTGCTTTGTTTCGTAGCTACAGGGTGTTAAGGTCTTAACAATATTTCGATTTATTATAATTTTCTTCCAAGTAGTTTTAGTGATGCGAATGAAATTTTCAGGGACGTGCACATGGGTTATCACTGGAATATGTGCACCACTGACTTTTTTCCCTTTTGGTATCAAAATTTTAATGCCGTTTAGTGCTAATTAAAAGTTATCTCTTGATATTTTGTCGAATTGCGCCTCTTTGATGAGTTAAACTTAATTTTATTAATTACAATTAAAAATAAAATTAATAAATCATATATTTTACCTAATTTATTATTAAATATCATTACTATTAGTCCAACCTACAGCAATTTCAAATTAAAAATATTGGTATTTAAGATAATTACAAAAAACCTAATTTTAAAAAGTTTTAACATCCTGTAATTCTAAAACTATACCCATGTTTATAGGAACTTTTTCTATATTTTTTGATGAGGAATCAATGAGTACTTATTTAAAACTTTCGCAAGTTAATGATATTAAATTTTTTTAAAGATTGTTATTAGACTTGGATCAAGTAGGCAAATTAATAAAATTGCATTTATCTCATTAAGGAGTCCGAAATCGACAAAATATCAAGAAACGACTTTTAAAGGGCATTAAACTGCTTTTACACTATTTCGCTAACAAAATCAGTAGCGTATATGCTTTTTGTAGAAACATATTCCAGTGATAACCCGTCCCATATGCACGTCCCTGATGAATTTATCGACACTTTTTAGCATTAAAATATGTAGCACTTATAGTAACTTAGTAAGATTTTAACATCCTGTAGCTACAAAAAAAGCAGAATCGGACCTATGTTAATATGAAAAATAAACCTTATTTTAAGTGAAAAATATCCCCACGAGAGATGATAAATGTTTTTTCAAACGCCCTGTAGGTATTGCGTAAACCAGTCAGCATTAAATTAAAAATAGCATTTTCACAAACTGAGTAACTGGACTTCGACGATTCACCGATTTATTTGCATTTGTTATTGATCTTTCTATTTGTATTTTTTTAATGTTTAAATCTTTATTCGTATTCATGTATAAGCGTTCTGTTTTTAGTTATGTTATTTTTAAATAATTATTTAGTTTTTTTCTTATTTTTTTAGCCATTCATGTTTTTGCAATGTTTCCACATTTCGTTTCGGTAAATATTTCCAAAAATATATTTCCGCGCAATTTACAACACAATGCTTAACATACAATAGGAATCAGAACGGACCGGGACAATCATGCTCGCCAAGACTTGATGGATTACAAAAGTCTTGCTCGCAAATTTGACAGCAAAATTTTCTTTTCTTAATGTTTTCTAAATCCGAATTATGCAGTTTTCGTCTCTTCTTTGATTCGTCCTCTTTTAAAAACCCTAAATTAGCTGACGACGGCAAGTCTAAATTAACCGAAGATGGGTCTATCAAATTAGACAGATAATTTTCTTCTTTATCGCTCAAATCATCATGGCTAATTTTGTGTTTGATATATTCTTTATAACTCTTAAATAATATTGCACATTGATCACACCTATATGAAGGTTCAATGGATTTGTCTAAATATTGGGCCTGTAGAGGACTTTCTTTTTCGTCATTGTCTTCTAGTTCGCCCGAATCATCATGGCTAATTTTATGTTTGATATATTCTTTATAACTCTTAAATAACTTTGAACACTGATCACACCTATATGAAGGTCCAATGGATTTGGCTGAATATTGAACATGCGTAGGACTTTCTTTTTCCTCATTTTCTACTTGTTCGCCCGAATCATCATGGCTAATTTTATGTTTGATATATTCTTTATAACTTTTAAATAACTTTGAACATTGATCACACCTATATGAAGGTCCAATGGATCTGTCTGAATATTGAACATGCGTAGGACTTTCTTTTTCCTCATTTTCTACTTGTTCGCCCGAATTATCATGGCTAATTTTATGTTTGATATATTCTTTATAACTCTTAAATAATTTTGCACATTGATCACACCTATATGAAGGTCCAGTGGATTTGTCTGAATATTGAACATGCATAGGACTTTCATTTTCCGCATTTTCTTCTTGTTCGCCCGAATCATCATGGCTAATTTTATGTTTGATATAGTCTTTATAACTCTTAAATAATGCTGCACATTGATCACACCTATATGAAGGTTCTACGGGTTTGTCCGAATATTTGGCTTGTGCAGGACTTTCTTTTTCCTCCTTATTTATTGAACTAGATGTCTCAGATTTTGAAGCCGTATTTGACAGGTAATTATTTTTTATCTTTATCGTTATATTATCTCTAAATGTTTTGTCTGTCCTTCGAGAGACATTGTGCTCCCGTCTATGTATTTCTAAGTTTTGCATGCTATCAAACAGGAATCCGCATGTAACACATATATAATTAGAAATTTTCGAAATCAAGTCAAACTCTTTAAAGAAATCGTTATGAGTATTAAAAATATGAGATTTAAGGTTGGAGAAATCAGAATATATAAACCCACAAGCGGGGCAGTCGTCTCTAGGAGCTTCTAGCACTTCTAATTCCATTTCACCACAAAATAGGAAATGGATTTCTAATAGCGGTAAACTAGGAAATACCTTTTTGCATCCTTTACATTCGTAATTAATTTTTTGGGGGGGTATTATTGGCTGCTGAGAAAAATTTACTGGCTGAGAAGGCATTATCGGTTGTTGATTCAGATGAAAATACTCTGTTGGTTGCTGAACATATGTCTCAGCAATTATACTTCCTTGCCAAACAGGTTGAGCAGCCATTGTTGATTGCCACAGCTCATTTTGGTTACCATAACTAGATTGGTGATAATAATTCTGATACTGTATATTGCTTGTGGCATTATATCCATAAGAATTAACATTTTCTTGGGATGGGTAGTAATACGTATTTGCAGGAGGCTCAGGTACAGGAAAAGTAGGTATATTTCGTGGTAAAGCTGCGGAACTAAAAGTTGCACTTAAGGGTTGGGATAATTCTTGCTTTTTCAAAGACTTTGTTTTATTCTCTTTCGAACTTGATTTAGAAGTATCGGTTAAGGGTAAAACATTCAATGTAGGCTTAGATTTAGCTTGAGTTTCTTTACTATTTGAGTTACTAGAGTATTCTTTAGTCTGACTTATAGATAACTCCTTAGTTTTTGAATCGGTATTTTTTGACTGATTATTTAAAGTCAATTTTGAAGTAGTTTCAAGGTTTAAATTAGTTTTCTGCTTATTATGTTCATTATTTGAGGATTCAGTTTCAGTTTCTTTACTATTTGATTTACTAGAACATTCTTTTGTCTGACTTATGGATAAATTTGAGCTAGTTTTTGAATCGGTATTTTTTGACTGATTATTTAAAGTCAATTTTGAAGTAGTTTCAAGGTTTAAAGTAGTTTTCTGCTTATTATGTTCATTATTTGAAATACCTTGGTTAAGTGCCATATTGCCTTCGTTAACTTTAGAAGAGGATATGTCTGTATTTTCTTGAAGCTTACTTGAATCAGTAGAATTGAGTGACAAATTCGAATCTACCTTGATTTCACTAGAAACGGACTCTTTATTTAGTGTTTTGGTTTCTGTAAGAGACGGAACCGATGAATCTAAATTACTTTCAGTAGAATCTTCATCTGATTTGTGAACTTCATCGGCAGAAGCCGGTAATATGGTTGAGTTATCAGATTTGTCACTTTTTGTATCGCTACCACCAATATTAGAAGTCGTTCCCAATATTTGGCTAACCTCTAAATTTGTCTCTTTTATGAGATATGCTCCGGTAAGGAGTTGACTGCCAATAGCACCTGATACTTTTTGTAATTCCTTATACGATTTGCAAAAACTACTTTTAGCAAAATCATCTAGTATAGCTTTTTTTTTAGAAACGGACTCCGGATGCCCCAGTCGCCAGTGTTGGTAAATGTACATTTCTGGAATACTTTCTTTACATATTGGACACTCATATCGGTTTTTGTTGCAGGGAATTGACAAAAACCTGTTATAATCAGAATATAAAGACCCATGTTTAGATTTCATATGCAGCTGAAGTTCTTCACTAAATTTATAACTGTTATTACAGAAAAAACAATAAAAATATGCGAATGACATATGTTTATTCATATGCCTTACATGTGCAATTTGTGAACGGATTTTTACTTTACAAATTCTACAACGAGGGTAATGTTTACTTTCAGCATTATACTTATGAGTTCCAACGTGATATAGATACACATGCAAAAAATATATTGGTTTAGTACACTCAAAACATTTAAAAGTTTGTTTATTAAAAATCCGATGTCGGGTTGACAAATGAGCTGCAAACGCATAGTTGTTAGAGTATGGATGTTGACAGACAGCGCAAATTAAATACCTATTATCGTGTAAACTAATTATGTGAAGTTGTCTGTTATAAGCGTTTGCAAATCCTTCGCCACATACCTCGCAGTAAATAGTGATTCTATCATTTTTGTTCATTTTACAGTTTTTTATGTCTTTTCTCAATTCATTATATGTGTGTCTAGATTTATAATGCTCCCGCCAAAAGAACATGCCAGTAAACTTTTCCCCGCAATCACTTTTGCAATAAATCAAGTCTTGACTGTGGACTAAAGATCTATGATTGAAATAACGCAAAAAACAGAAAAAATTAAGCCGACAAAACTCACAAAATATAATTTGTTTACTTTTTATTATGTTGTCGGAGTTAGAATTTTCAATACTACTATCATTCTGCAAAATAGTTTTACTTTTTGGTTTGTTTGTATTTGCCACAGTTTCTTCGCTCGTTTTATCTGTAATAATCGGTAATTTATTTGGTGTTTTATTGTCATACGTGACACAATGCTGCCGAAAGTGCAATATGATCTGTCTTAAACTAGAGTTTTTAACGGAACATTGCGTACAACAAATTAAATCATCGACATGAACTGACGCGTGCTTGAATAGATCTTGAAAAACAAAAAATGCCTTTCCGCATTTCTCACAAAAATATCTTGGTTTGGTGGACTGACTTTCTGCAATAGTCCTTTCTTTTTCCGCAACAACTTCTTCGTCGCAATGTTTGCGAATGTGGTCCGTAAGATTAATTATGGTGTTTCCAACATTGCAGTTGCAAGAAGCGCATCGAAAAGTATGATCGCTGCTACCGGGGTTGATGATATGACTGTATAATAATTCAAGATTCTGGAACGAAGCACCGCACTTGTTACAGTATAAAGATTGAAGAAGCTTAACTGACGGATTTGAAGAATCTTCCTTTGTACTCCTAAAAATAATAAATATCAGATTTAAGGGAATTTATTTCAAACAAAAAATACCTAACTAGAATAAATAAATAAAATGACAAAAGTGAGTTTTCAAGAACTATATATTGTACAAAAGTGTAAAAAATGGTAACAAAAAGCAATGAAATAATAATTTGCGCGATTTCGTTGCTACCGGGCAGAACTGCAACGCGTCAGTTTCAAAAACTAAATTTATGTCGTTTCTATGACTTTAGTCTATAGTTTTGGTTTAAATCACAATGATCTGCGAGTTAACAGTGCCGGACTTAGGCCTAGGCCAACTAGGCCCGGGCCTGGGGCGGCAGATTTTTAGGGGCGGCAAATTTTGAGCATACCAAAATATTTATCTTTTTTTTTACTTTTATTTGTTCATAAAATATTTCGAATATAGCCTTAGCCGATTACATATTTATTTACTTAATTATTATTATTGTTTAAATACAGGGTGAGTTTCCTATGATGTTCTCTATGGGCATCTCGGAAACTACTGGAGATAGAGAGTCGGTTAAATGGGGAAAGAATTGCAGTTTTGTGGGGTTATAAATATGCGCCTTTCAGATTTTTGAAAAAGTTCATGGCTTACTAGATATTTCGAAAAAAACAAATTTTGGCTATTTTAAAAATTGTCCCTAATTCCATTACAATCTATTTTAGACAAAAAGTGTTCAGATAAAAGTTGTAGATAATCACATTCCTAATGAGTTTGTGTTCTCCGATTTTTCATAAAACCTGTCATTTTTGTCATATGACACAAACATATGTTTTTTAAATGGAAACCATAGTTGGCTATGACTTCATAAAAAGCGCCATTTTTTAAGATATTCAGCAATATAAGCTATAATATGTTTCGTTCACAAAATTACTGAGTTATACCCAATTCTTATCTTTCTTGACTAATTTCACTTAGTTAGCCACGGAAACAAGTTCAATCGTCGTTGCTCTCAGAAATGTGAAATTGTGTCACATCCAATCTTTGTAAATTAAAATAAATAAAAATTGTAAATAAAATTTTTTCAATTGAAGAAAAGCGTGTAGGATTATTGGTTCAACTTTTCTTGGCCATACAGGATACGTTGACCGGTGAAAGTTACTTACGTTTTTTAGAGAACGGTTTTCAATGGTGTTCAAATTTTGTTGTGATTTATAACTTATAAAAAGACAAAATATGTTATTAAACGGCTCTTTACAATTTAGATTACACAAACTAAAACTCAAAAAGATAATATCACTACGTACACTTTAAGTTATTTTAGAAAATGTTCAAAAAATCCGCAATTATTTTAAGAACATAAATGCATCTTTTTAAAACTGAATTTCTAGCTATTGTCACAGAACGACCGGTCGACTTAATTAAACTTCTCCTGTTCCGCCTCTTCGAGTGCCTCTCTTAATTCATAAGTTTTTTTGTAAACCTTGTTGTTAACCATACCGCATAAAAAAAATCTAAAATGGATAGGTCAGGTGACCGAGGAGACCCATGCAATTGGTCCACCTCCCTGAGTGTACATAATTATGATATAAATTATTTTTTAAATAACATTTCTTTCATTGTGGGGGGGTGTTGGTGCGTCATAATGAAGTCATGTAAGAGAGTTCCAACATAAGTCATGTTGGAACCACTGTATTAATGCGCGAGTATCTAAATTTAACTTTTCTAACATGTCTTTCAAAACCGTTTTCTAAAAAACGTAACGTTCACCGGTCAACGTATCCTCGAAACTGTATGGCCAAGAAAAGTTGAACCAATAATTCTACACGCTGTTCTTCATTTAAAAAACTCTTATTTACAATTTTTGTTTATGTTAATTTACAAAGATTGGATGTGACAATTTCACATTTCTGAGAGCAACGACGATTGAACTTGTTTCCATGGATAACTAAGTGAAATTAGTCAAGAAAGATAAGAATTGGCTATAACTCAGTAATTTTGTGAAAGAAACATATTATAGCTCATATTGCTGAAAAGCTTAAAAAATGGCGCTTTTTATGAAGTCATAGCCAACTATGGTTTCCATTTAAAAAAACATATGTTTGTGTCATATGTCAAAAATGACAGGTTTTATGAAAAATCGGAGAACACAAACTCATTAGGATTGTGATTATCTACAACTTTTATCTGAACACTTTTTGTCTAAAATAGATTGTAATGGAATTAGGGACAATTTTTAAAATAGCCAAAATTTGTTTTTTTCGAAATATCTAGTAAGCCGTGAACTTTTTCAAAAATCTGAAAGGCGCATATTTATGACCCACAAAACTGCAATTATTTCCTCATTTAACCGACTCTCTATCTCCAGTAGTTTCCGAGATGCCCATAGAGAACATCGTAGGAAACTCACCCTGTATATAATTCGTTTGGGTTATTTTTTACTGCATTGTGCCATGCATCTAGTTAATAAATAAATAAATACCTCGAATATAAAAAAATAAATTCAAAAACATTAAAAAATTTATCGAAAACACGTTGGTCTGCACGAAATGAAGCTTGCCAATCACTCTCTTTGTCTTCCAATGAAATAAAATCCGCGTTGGAGTTAATTTCTGAAGATGATACCGAAAATTCTAAAACCCGATTAGATGCTTCTAGTCTCCTTAAACAATTCAAAAGCCTAGAAATGGGTTTTATGGCGGTATTTTGGACAGACGTTTTAAATAGATTAGATGCGGTCAATAAAAAGCTTCAAATGGTGGATATTGATCTACAACTTGATGCAGATTTATATAGCTTGGAAAAATATTTTTCTGAAATTAGAAATCTAGATAATACGAAATCATTTGAGGAATATGAAAGAAGGGCCATAGAATTGATCGGTGAGAAAGAACATGCGGCAGATAAAAAGAGAAAAGTGAAACGGAAACGACAATTTGATGAAACCAGTGATAATGAAACTCTATTTAACACTAGGGACGATTTTAGGATAAATGATAAATGTATTTAATGTTATTATTGATAAATTAATCCTTGAAATTTCCTATAGGAAAAGTGCCTACAATGACCTTTCAACCAAATTTGGTTTCTTTAGTGATTTATCTACTTTAAGTATTGACGACATTACCGATAAGTCCAGACATTTAATAACCTGTTATCCAAATGATTTAGATGAGTCAATGCCTAATGAATTAATACATTTTCGTGAATTTATAAAATGCATTAAGTCAGCAAAACCATCTGCTAGAGAGCTTTTTAAAGTAATTTATGAAAAAAACGCTCAAGACCTGTTTCCAAATACTTTCATAGCATTAAGAATCTTCACATGTACTTTTATTACTAACTGTTACAGAACATCTAAATCATTCGGCAGTTTTACATAATGAGTCCGACCTTTTAAAAACTATCAATTACGATGAAGTAATTGATAACTTTGCGAACAAAAAAGTACGTAGGAAACCTTTATAGGCATATAAGCAAACCTTATAGCTTTGTTGTTCGTTTGTTGTCATTTAATATGAATATTTTAATATTTATTTTATGTTCTGTGTTGATCTGTTCTGTCGGTCTATTCTGTTGTTGGTCCTGTACTCAAATAAATGTTTTTTATATCCGTAATTTTTTTAATTAAAAAAAATGTTAAGGGGCCCTTAAAAATGTTAATTCTTTTTTGGCCTGGGGCGGTAACTTCGTAAGGGTACGAACATAGTGGAGGCAGGTTTCTGCTTTCCGGCAACCAGCGCCGTCTCTGGGGACCTATTCTTGACCACTCGCATCTTCAAATATCGCTCGCATCTCGCATCTCCTAAAAAGCCATATAACAATACACAGATGCGTAACTTTGCGTATATGCATCACGTGTATTGTATATGGCTATTTCGGAGATGCGAGAAGGATTCGGAAGTAGATAATTAAGAGGAAATTTACTTGATTAACTAACCTAACCTAACCAAACCATATTCAAACGCCGCGCCCGCCTTGCCGGGGCCACACATAGGTGTATTTGGTCTATAAACCTGGCCAAAAGTGATATTTTTTTATTTTCATTTTTTATCTTAACTGAATACAAATCTATAAATACTAAATGTAAGCACGTTTATTAGTTATTAGTTTTTTTAAGTCGTAAGTTGACTGTCAAATAAATAATATATTTCAGTTAAAAGTATGAATTATCTTGAGTGTATTCTGAATATTTCTAAGATTATAAAAATAGTGGAATTGTTTGTAGTGCTTTTTCTGCAAATTGTTCATAATAACTGTCATGATGGATACAGAGCCAGCTTTGTTTGTTTGCTCTATTCTGTTTTATGCCATATTTTTATTTTGAAACGTTTCCTTCTATTCTATTTTTTTTATAATGTTTTATATTTAAAAAATCAGTGGCATTTTTATAAGGTGTAAGACTATTCGGCAATATTCCGCATGGAAATTAGTATCCGTTCAATGCTTAAAGTCTCCAGCATTGGAATATGCACAAAAATCTTGCCAATATTTGCCACTGCCAAAAAAAACATTGATTTAAATAGATTCTTAAAGGAAATAGTCTTTACCCTATTAACACCCATCCTCGCTCAAATATCGTCTATAATATACAAATTACTTTCTTGTTCTAGCATCCTCATCCAATTGCTTGGTTTTGCACAGAATGGCCCTATTTGATCGGTGGAAAGGGTTTCAGAGTAGAGGAAAAAATATTGTGTAGGAAAAACAAAATGGGGTTCCATATTAGCAACCTCTCCTCTAATTAATAATTAATATTACTAGCAAAAAAGCAAAAAAATCATAAAACATAATTTTGGCCAACTTTTAGTTCTTAATACCCCCTGTGCGCCGTCGGCGCGTGCAAAAGCAGAAATAAATAAATTTTCGTTCCGGTAAAAGCGAGAACGCCGATGAACGCTGGTTGACGGTGCCTGCCTGCTTTCACTGTGAACTAGCCGATTTGATAACACGCTTTAATTTTTCAAGGTTATAAGCGCGAGGCGGCGCGGCGCGGCGCTACTATGTAACCATATACAGGGTGTCCCAGAAATAAGTGCAAGTATTTTAACTTAACTGGTAGTATAGTTCAACCCCAGAAACACGCCTATGAGGTTTTTTTCTAAATAATTTTTTTTACAAATTCGGAATTTTTTGAAAATATTTTTGGAATTTTTTTGCAATTTTTTTTAGTTTTTATTTAAAAAAAATAGTTTCTTGATAATATGGCAACATAGGTAGTAGATTAAATTTACAAGAAAGAAAATCCAGAAAAGATCCAGTGGTTCTCAAACAAATCTCGAAGTATTGGAAAGAATGTGTAAGGACTAAGAACTATTGTCTACAATAAAACGACGGAAAGCAGCATATTTTGGTCATATTTTTCGAAATAACAAATATAGTTTCCTACAGCTGATCGTGACGAGGCATCGGGCGTAAACGGTTTTCCTGGTTGCAGAATTTGCGCCAGTGGTTTAATATAGGAGAGGCCAGTGCTATTATCCGTTTGGCTCAAGACAGGGAGGAATTCCAATTGATGGTCGCCAACCTCCGATGAGGAGAAGGCACATGAAGAAGAAGGTTCTCAAAATTTTAGCAAAAAATATTTTTTTTTGGAAATTTTCAAAGTAAAATAACTCCATTATTTTGGACTTATTTGAAAAACGATAAAGAGAAAATATGTTTCTTTTATCGAGATCTACCACCCTTTAAAATACTTGCACTTATTTGTGGGATACCCTGTTTATAACAATACACGTGATGCGTATACGCAAAGTTGCGAACGATGTCAAGAATAGGTGCCCAGATTGGTGCTGACTACCAGTAAGCGGCAAACCTGCTTGCACTGTGTTCGCACACTTAAGTCCGGCCCTGCGAGTTAAGTCGGCAAAATAACTTAAGAGTCCATTTCACTAGTCCCAAAAGTAACAAAATAAGCGTTCAGCATTTAACGTTTTATGTAAAACTGGCTAGGTATTTTTACACAAATGAAGAAGGAAATCAAAGATAAAGGATTATACTATATCCGTTTTGCAGCACATTCTTAGACAACTTCTTTATTTTTAAGATTTTGATGGTCAAACATCAACAAAATATTCCTTATGTTTGGACTAAATTTTCTCTAAAATAAAGACATAATTTAAAATTCCGTGACAATACGAAAATAGATTGAAATTTTGTGATTACAGTGATATATAATTTATATGGTTTTGTAACAAATTGCTAGCTATTTTATGGCAAATGCTGAAGCTCTGCAAACCTTAATCAAAGCACGTGTGTATGGAATTTTGGGTGTGGCTTAACACGACAGGATCGGGCTAAGCCTTAGGCAGATTTCTGAAATATAATATATATTTCCTTTATATACAGGGTGGTTCGAATTGTATTCCGGAAACTTCGACAGCATATTCTGCAGATAAAAATAAGTAAAAAAGTTCGTATAAATGTATGTCCTAAAATGCTTAGTTTCGGAGATACAGGGTGTAGAAGTTTCATTTTTATTTCGATTTTTTCCAAATAATTTCTGAAGTAACGTCAATATTTGGATGAAAATTGGTATCTAGAAGTATTGTGACACGAGAAATTTGATTTTGATGTCAAAATTACTCCTATTTGTAGGGGGCGCCACCTACATGTGTTTTAACTGTTTTGAAGAGTAATAACTTTTCGACCGTACCTGTATAAAACCACTGACTAAAAAAATATACATTTCCATGACTTTTTATGTAAAAAATGTCTCTTGGCAAAAATCGCTACGAGCAACCGTCCTCAAGATATTTAGAATGGAAATAGTCAATACATGTCATTATTGACAAAAAATAAGCACAAGTTGAGCATAGTTATTTGACTGAAATAATTTTTTATTTTTTTAAATTAATCATAAGTTTTTCTGCGAAAAAATGATGATTAAACAATTTCTTTTGAACTTTTGACACAAAAAGATTTCAAATTTATGATTTCAGTCTAATTATTACGAGGCATGTTTTTTTAAGTAAGTACCGTTTTGCGATTCCGCCGCCGCAGCGCTACGGTCGGCGTTCCGCGCATGCGCGCTGGTTACCTACATCTCTTGTCTACGCACAGACGCCAGTACAGTCTGATTCTTCATTGTATACGTTGTTTATTGAGTGTTTAAGATGCCTCCGACAATCGTGAGCCCCGCCGATTGTGAAGTACGGGCTGTCATACGATTTCTTAGTGCTAAAGGCGTAAAACCGATCGATATTCATCGTGAGATCTGTGAAGTTTACGGACAAACCATTATGAGTGATGGAATGGTAAGGAAAAGGGTGAGAGCATTTAAAGATGGCCGCACAAATGTGCATGATGAAGAACGGAGTGGGCGTCCTTCGGTCGTTAATGAAGATTCGGTGCAGAAAGTGGACAAAGAGGTGAAAGAAAACAGACGCTTTACAATTTCATCATTGTGCGACTACTTTCCTCAATGTTCTCGTAGTGTTTTGTATCGCATTGTGACCGAGAACTTGAATTACCGGAAATTGTGTTCACGTTGGGTTCCGAAAATGTTGATGGATTTGCACAAAACCCAACGTTTAGGCAGTGCATTGACTTCCTTGAGCAGTACCACAATGAAGGTGAAGATTTTTTAGACAAAATTGTTACTGGTGACGAAACATGGGTGGCCTACGTCACACCAGAATCGAAACAACAGTCCATGGAATGGCGACATTCATCATCACCCAAAACAGTGAAGTTTAAGCAAACAATGTCTGCCCGGAAAATCATGTGCACAGTTTTTTGGGACAGAAAAGGAGTATTACTAGTGGAGTTTCTGCCTCGTAATGAGACAATCAATGCAGCATCTTATTGTGAGACATTGAACAATCTGCGCCGTGCAGTCCAAAACAAAAGACGTGGCAAGTTGAGTAAGGGTATTGTTTTGCTGCATGACAATGCCCGTCCACATGTGGCTAATCGGACCAAAGATCTCATCAAATCTTTTAAATGGGAAACTCTAGATCATCCTCCATACAGCTCTGATCTGGCGCCCAGTGACTACCATTTATTCTTGCACTTGAAGAAACACCTGGGCGGTCAGCGTCTTCAAGACGATAACGAAGTCAAAACTGTTGTGTTACAGTGGTTAACTAGTCAGGCGGCAGAATTTTATGAGGAGGGTATTGAAAAACTGGTGCCACGTTATGACAAGTGCCTCAATATTCACGGAAATTATGTAGAAAAGTAGATTAAGGTACAGGCTTTCATGTAAAAATAAAATTATTGCGATATCTTTGCACGTTTTTTTAAATTCCAAAACGGTACTTACTTAAAAAACATGCCCCGTATTTAGTCAACATGTTTAATTTATGTCAATGATGACAGGTATTGATAATTTCGATTCCAAATATCTCGAGAACCATTACTCGTAGCGATTTTTACCAAGAGACCTTTTATATGCAAAAAAAGTCTCAAATGTATATTTTTTTACTCAGTAGGTTTATACAGGTACCGACGAAAAGTTATTACTCTTCAAAACAGTTAAAACACATGTAGGTGGCGCCACCTACAAATGGGAGTCATATTGACATCAAAATCAAATTTCTCATGTCAAAAAAACACCCATCCACCAATTTTCATCCAAATATTGACGTTACTTTAGAGATTATTTGGAAAAAATCAAAATAAAAATGAAACTTCTACACCCTGTATCTCCGAAACTAAGCATTTTAGGACATATATTTATACGAACTTTTTTACTTATTTTTTTTCTGCAGATTCTGCCCGATCAGAGCTCAAAAAAAGATTGGATTAGCAAAAATTAAATGGTTAATCTTCTAACTAAAGTGACGTAAGGTGCTTAGTGACTCCATAACTAACTAATCAATTTGCATCAGTATAATCGTCAGTTACTTTTAAATATAAACACCAATTTGTAAAATTACTGTTGTAAAATGTCTTTCTCTTGGACACTTATAATTTTAATAATCATCTGTTGTTATGTGAACTGAATGAATCAGGAAGTCTTAAAGTTTCTCAAAATCGTGACTCAAGATCATAGCCTATTCAAGATCAAATTACCGTTATCGATAATGGAAATAAAGCAGTAGAACCTTGTAAAACTGAGCCATTTTGTAGTAAAAATTGAGATGTCCGACCCAATATTGGTCTTTACGAAAATTTTGATCAAGACAATTAATGTCTTTCTTTAAAATCCGGAGGCAAAAGTGTTTTTCGCACGAGCAAAAAGCACCCTTATTTAAATATTAATAAATAAAATATGTTTCTTCGTTATGGTCATTTTGTTTTTGTGGATTTGGGCCGGTTGCCTGTTTTTTCCGGGCCGGTTTCCACTTCCCCATCCACCCTTGCCTGCGACATATCCCATTACAGTTTAGATGTCATTGAATATATGTCCATTAAAAAGTGGTAACATGTTTTGATCACTATAACATAAGCTAAGGGCTGGAGGATTTTAATTATTAGAATTAAATATTTTAAAAGATTCAAACCTTTCTTTAATGACTTAATTCTTTTCCTATTTCCGAATAAAAATTTAAATCACAAATCATTTTGAAAATTTCTTGAATTTTAAGTCAGCTTTCGAAAAACGACTTAAGTTTTTCGTGAGTTTGCAGCTCTGCCACGCGGTTTAAATTTCAATAATTAAAATATGCGCATTCCTTCTATATCTGTATAAGTAGATAGTTAAATTTGGTTAGATGGGCCAGTGCATTTATGCCTCTTAACTTCATACTTTTGATAAAAACGTTTCAAGCAAACCTGACACTGATGCGATTTGATTCCCTCATGGTAAATAATATGTTTATTTAATGCACTCTTTACTGTAAACCTTTTCTGACAATATAAACACTGATAAGGGGATTCGTTGGAATGCACCCGTTTATGCTCGGCTAGTAAAGAACTTCTTACAAAAGCCATCGGGCAGCGGTCACATTTAAAAGGCTTTTCTCCCGTATGACGTCGCATGTGGATCGTGATATTGTCTCTAACAATCGTTTTTCCACAAACGTTACATACCACTGATACTTTAGATGTGCCGTGTCTCTGCTTATGTCTTTTATACGACTGAATAGTCGATAACACGTTTCCGCAGATTTCACAAGGATATTCTTTCAAATCTGTCTTTGTCTTATTATATTTTTCGTTTTTAGAATTCCTCGATTCAGCCGAAAGCTGCAGGTGTCGTTCTAAGGAAACTTTGCTGAAAAAGCTTTTGTTGCAACAATTGCATATACCTACTAATTTCGCTTTCAAATGATTCGTCCTTTCGTGTGCAGTTTTTCTTTGCACCGATGGAAATCTTTTGTCGCAAAAATCGCAAAAATAAGGTCGATCCGAATAATGGATTCTTTGTTTGTGTCTCTTTAAAACAAACATTGTTGCGAAAGTCTTTAGACATATCTCACAGGAAAACACCTCGTTACTATGAACTTGTTTTTTATGTTTAAGTAATTGATATTTTGAGTTAAAGCATATTTTGCATTCTGTACAATTCCTTGAATTTAATCCCAATGTAGTCTTTTCTCTAAAAATAAATTAGTATTAATAATATAATAAAATAATACAAGGTGAGTTTGTGTTACGGGGTACAATATCAGAAGATACTTAATAGCTCAACATTTTTGGTATCAAGAATATTTCCAGAAATTTACTACGTTTACTGAATTACTACAAAAAAAATGACAAAACAAGAATTGAGAGCAATGAACAACAATTTTAACAGTTTTTGATTAATAATTCGAACAATTTCAATACTTAAAACATGTTATAAAAGAACATAATAAATAATAATTGTAAAATAGAAATTAGACGCAGAATGCAGTTAGCAAAAACTGCCAGAACGCGTCTTACAAGAATATGGCAGAGCAGAGTTATAACAACCCACACAAAAAAGAATTTGCTGCATACAATTGTCTTACAACGCTCTCTCTAAGTCCGAAGACCTTTTTTTGTAGAGAATGTCCTACCAATATATGAGACGAGATATTTTTTTCCAAATAGTAGATACCGAGATATATTTTTTTCTTTCTAATAATAAAGAAAAAATAAAAAACTGAAAGGCCGAGGATTTTCCTATTAAGATTAAGAGCTCATACTTGGAGAGAAAATTTTTGAGGTATCTACGAACCTTTTTTCACAGTATAAAGTGAAAAAAAATAGTCGATTTTTTTGATCCACCCTAAGGGTAAGTCCTAAATAAGTGCAAATATTTTCAGGTCTGCTAGATCTCGATAAAAGAAACATATCTTCTCTTTGCCGTTTTTCAAATAAGCCCAAAACAACTTACTTTGAAAATTTAGAAAAAAATGATTTTTTGCTTAAACTTTGAGAACCTCTGGATCCTTTCTGTTTTTGTTTTCTTGTATATTTAATCTACCACATATGTTGCCATATTATGAAGAAATTATGTTTTTAACTAAAAACTAAAAAAAATACAATTTTTTTCCAAAAAATTTTTTCGCTAAAAAAACCTTGTAATCGTGTTTCTGGGTCGAAATATACTAGCCCTAAAAATATTTGCACTTATTTAATACTGCAAAAAATGCAAGACTGCAAGAGTCTTGCATGCTTGGTCTTGGTCTTGCGGAAGTCTTGTACTGGCTTGTGCTTGCTGTGCAAGACCAAGACCATTCTCGCTCATCACTAGGTAAAACGACCCACTCTGTTTGATATATGTAAATATTATAAAACGATTTTGAGCTATTGTGCTGTAACACTTAACACACCTTGTATATGTCATGATTCGTCATACTCGCCATTAGTTGGATACTGGACACGAATGATTGTCCAACAAAGTTTTACTGATAAATTTTCTAGAACATCTGACGCAACCATAAGGTCGTTCGCCTGAATGATGCCTCATGTGTATTTTTAGAGAACCTCTTTGAGTGAATGTTTTCAGACAAATCTTACATACGTAGGGTTTCTCTTTCGTATGCACCCTATAATGAATTCGAAGCATTCCCGATCTGATAAAAGTCTTTTCGCAGACATCGCATTTAAAAGGTCTTTCGCCATTGTGAATTCTCATGTGGTCCTTCAGAGAGCTCGCAGTTGTAACTGCCTTTCCACAACATTCACAGACATACATCATCGGCCCCTCGAGATGCTCGACCCTGTGCTTCTTGTAGGCTTGTGAGGTGACAAAAACTTTGCCACAAATGTCACACACGTGCTCTGGAATCTTGAAATTGGGATTATGTTTATCGATGTGCGAGGACAGCCCTTTTTCAGTAAGAAAAGGTTTCAGGCAAATTTCGCATTTGAACTTGAGACCTTTATGGAAAGTTTTTTCGTGTTGTATAAGGCTATTCTTGCTCCGAAACCCTTTATTGCATTCGTTGCAATTGTATTCGAACGATTTCTGGTGGACAAATTTAATATGGTCTTTAAGAGCATATTTAGTCCAGTATTGGCCTCCGCATATATCACATTTCACCCTGGCATTATCCTGATGGGTATTCAGTTGATGTTTCTTTAACATGTATGCAAATCTGTACTTCTTTGGACAGAGATCGCATAAATGGGTTTTGTCTCTGTGCAAAGTTTTATGTTGGCTTAATTTTAATTTAGTCCCATAACATTTTCCACAAATACTGCATTCAAAGGAATATTTAGAGTTAGGTACTTTAGATTTCTTCTTTCCTTGTGATAACTGGGAATTTCCGACAGTAACGTGGATTCTGCAAGATATACGAGTAATAAATACCTACAACTACAAATTTAAAGGATTTGAAAAATAAACTCATTAATACATAAAAAATATATTTGTTATAAAAAAACAAATGCAAAATTAGTTCGACAAAACAACATAAAATCTCCTTAATAGAGAGTTTTTATGGAAACTTCAACGATGCACATAAATCTAAATTACAGCACTTTCAGGTGGAGCGGAGCGTCCGCGACTTCGAGCAAGTACCCTGAGTTTATATGAACAATTTCACATGGGTCGCGTATGCTGCGTCCGGATGAGTTCGTCGACGGACATCTTGAAAAAACACGAAGGACCGCTCCATCTGAAAGCGCTGTTAGTGGAGCTTCTATTGATAAAGAAATTAGAGAAAACCAACTTTTTTTAGTCTATATTTCTCAAAAATCGGCTTAAATTTTCGTATTAATTTCAATAATAGAAAAAATTTTAAAAAAATGTATAAAACTTACTACACTCACCGGCACGAAAAACAGGCACCTTAAAATTTTCAAGTATTTTAAAGTTTTATATATTATATTCTAGTGGACGATTTTGGTTATTTTTTATGCAATTTGTAGCTAAACTATTTGACTTTTTAGTACATCTTTCTAAAAATGAAAGTTCCCATCTCTAAATTATACAAGGGAAAACAAAATTATAGTAAAATATATAATAATAGCTCCCGTATATAGCGTTTAACGCCTTGGGAGTAGCAAGGTACAGCTTGCCATGCTAGAGCCGTTCGGTATACAAGGAAGGTAATGTGGCTAACACTACGCTTCAACTGCCTATTATTACCTCAGGATTGTGAATCCCAAATACTGATTGAAGGCTGAGTCGACCTATAGGTACCCAAACTATTTTTATTTTTAATAAAAATAGTCGGCTGATGAAATGCCGGCTGTAGGATTATAAAACAAGACTGTAGGATTATACATTTTAATTATAATAAAAACAAAAGCAAAATAAAACAAAAATAAAAGCAACATAAAATAAAGATTTAGGTAATGTCCGTGTCTTTGAAAAAATATATTATTATTGTCTGTTTTGCAGTTACTCTAGCAGATATGGTTTTAAGTCCAAAAGTTGATCTCTGCCATGATCAATTAAAGCAGCAATAGTCGCTACTTCGTACTTAAAACTGTCTCTACTATAGTGTAAACGCCAATAAACAATAATAATAATATAACTTCTCAATGACAGTGACATTACAAAAACAGTAAACATTATTATTTATTTTATAGGTGTGTTGATGAAGACACAAAATCAATATTAAAATTTATGTAGATCGTTAATGTCTTATTTAAAAACGAATATCTCTGAATCGAATGACTCAAAAACAAATTCTATTTTAAATTTTAATCTGGAGTGCCATGACTGTGTTAAAAACACTAATTTTTAATCAAGGAGCCTTGAAAAAATAGATTTGGTCGTCTAATGTTTTTAGTGTCTTGTCCTGGCCGGTTAAAAGATGCCCAAATCGTATTTTTAATAATATCTCAATTTTTTCAAATGGAACGAGGGTGGCTCATTAGCATATTTGAAAAAAGCATTTTTTTACGAATAATTTGATACCACACACTTGGTATTTTGAGTCAAATTGTCGTTATGAACCGCATGTTACAATTTCAAATAAACCATATGCCAAAATGTCAAACGTTGACATATGATATGTCATTCGATTCAGAGTGTCATTTTCTATCGAATAAAGTAAAAAAATATCGAGGGTGCCATTTAAAAATCAAAAGTTGTGGTCATTTCCGGTGAAACCGGAAGTGACCGATGACAATTGAATACGTCAATCAATCCCAATTTATGGCATATACTAACATACCAAATCTCGTTGTTTTATTTGAAAAAATAAAAAAGTTATAGGGGTGAGCCACTTTTGAGACGCACCCGGTATAATATACAGTACATCTGCTGGATCTGTGTCTATGAAAGGAATGCGGACAAAAAAACATTTAAATAAACAGCAATATATTTTATACGTCGATTTGACGAGTGCGTCACCGCAAATCGCTCCGACCACTCATTTTATTGGCTACTTGCAAATTTGTTGAATTTTTATTGATGGGACGCGTCGTCTTTTTTTTTTGACGAAAAACATCGAGAGAATATCGTTTCCCCTCTCACGGAAACCCCGTAGCTACAGAACGGACAGACGTACTGTACAGGGTGGGTCAAATTCGACGCTTTTAAATGGAAACACCCTTTTCTATAGGAGATAGACGAAAACTAATATCGGTGTCTGGAGCTCAATTTTCATCAAAAACATGATGGTGAAAACCGCATATCGATATCTGTTAGCGTTTCGGAGTTACGGGGTGTTTTTCAAAAATATGCACTTTTAACAAATCGCTGTAACTTTTTTGCTATGGAAAATTTTGTATTTTTATGAAAACATTTCCAAAGCACCTTTTTACGTAGAATTTAATGGTTTAAGTATAATTTTTTTAAAATTAATAATTTAAGAGTTATCAACAGAAAATTTGTTTTTTTAGATGGGACACCCTGTATATTTTTAATATATTGAAAATAATTTAAAATTACCTTTCCAAAAATATAACACAGTTGATATTTTGCTCGATTCCTCTTCGAGATATAGAGTATATAAAAATTCGCCCGCTTTAAATGAGTAGGCTTTGAAAGGCACCGGCTGTAATGCAAAAAAATCTAGCTTTGAGCATCAATTAAAACGAAAATAATATTTGCTATGAGATATTCAGAATTTTATAACTATTTAAAATATATTTAACCAACATCAACACACATTTAAACTATATCTAATAACAATAAAACTAAATAGCAAACCAAGACATGAGATTTTGCTACAGGTGTTCGACATATCGACCGTCTTCTGTTATGGACAGAAGGGGCAGTTTTTGAACATTTCTCGCGGAATTCATTAACTCAGTGGGGGTGAAAGATACCCTCTCATAACTGTTAAGATTTCTAATTCTTATCTAGATTATAAGGAAGAATAAGGAACCTTTATTTTTCCGCAAATATATCCATAGGATAGATCCATGGGCACTAAGTCAGGCGGCCTCGACTGCCAACGGCTCGAATCTTGGTTAGCTATTCAATTATTGTTGAAATTGGATGCAAAAATTTGCTGATAACTTCAGCGCTCAGAAGCGGTGCGTCGTCTTGCTGGAAAAATATGTTTTTGAGTTCCATTAAGGGCATATCATCAATAAGGGGTCCAAAGCCTACTAGTTAAAAGTGGCGAACTTTTAAAAATTCTGTATTTCGAAGGGAATTATAACAAAATATCAAGTGTGCTATATTTTTGGAAACGTAATTTTAAATTCTTTTCAGTTAATTAAAAATATAGAGGGTATCCCTATTAATTTTAAAAAAGTTATACTTAAACCATTATATTCTACGTAAAAAGGTGCTTTGGAAATGTTTTCATAGAAATACAAAATTTTCCATAGCAAAAAAGTTACAGCGATTTGTTAAAAATGCACATTTTTGAAAAACACCCCGTAACTCCAAAACGGTAACAGATATTGATGTGCGGTTTTCACCATCATGTTTTTGATGAAAATTGAGCTCCGATATTAGTTTTCGTCTATCTCCTATAGAAAAGGGTGTTTCCATTTAAAAGCGTCGAATTTGACCCATCCTGTACATGTCTGTTTTTAACTATAACACTTCAGAAGGATGATTCTTTGAGAAATGAACTCTGAGTGTTCCTCGCTGAGTAAATCCTTTATCACAAATCCGACAAACATATCTCTTTTCCTTAGTATGCACGACTATATGAGTTTTCAGCAATAATTTCGATGCAAAAGCTTTTTCGCAATAAGAACACTTAAACGGTTTTTCTCCGGTATGTATTCTCATATGAATTTTTAAACTATCGTTGCTAGTAACGGTTTTCAAACAAACTTCGCACTGATATAATTTCTTTCCTTCTTTATGTTCTTTCAAATGTCTTTTAAAAGAGGCAACGTGAATAAATACTTTAGCGCAATGTCCGCAAACAAACTGCCGGTTTTTATCATGAATGAGCTTATGCATCTTCAAGTTATATTTAGTTTTAAATATCTTTCCACAATCGGTTTCCGAACAAAAAAATGGCTCTCTATCGGAATGATTGGCAAGGTCGTGTTGTTGTAAATAACTTAGCGATGGAAAAGCTTTACCACATTTAACACAGTAACAATTTATCTCGCTTGGGTGGCATATAATTTTGTGTCCCTCATAAATATATTGATTAGCAAGTACTTTGCCACAATCGTCACAAACCCATGGTATTTCTCTCTTGGGAGTCGTTTTGGTATGCACTCTCTTCTCGTGCTCTCTCCTGCGACATTCCAAGGAAAAACCTTTTCCACAAAACTGACAGAAAAAGCGATAGTCATGAGCGTGTACTTTGACGATGTGCTCTTTTAAGAGAATTTTGGCAGTATACTGGTAACTACACGATTCACAAGTATATTTTTCAGATAAATGTTCGAAATTCATCGCATTTTCTAGATTTTCATTAGTTGGATCTGCGGAATTAAACCTAAAATACAAACAAAATTATCAATATTTGTATTTTAAGTAAATGAGTTTAATACTAGTTCAGTAAATAGTTTATTGAAGTTAAAAATACCCTACAAGCAGTGCGGCAATCTCCCAGAAAACTTAAGTAAAGTAATTCCTCGAAAACTGGTTTAAAAGTCAGAATACACATACGGGGTAATTTTCAAAATGATTTGTGATTTTGATAGTCAGAGTTTTTTTAACTAACCTGGTAATTCTTAAAAGCCACCATATAATTTTACTGACTCTCAAATTCTCATACATTATACCATTCTGAAGCAACCAAAAGAGGTATAATTAAAACACTATGTCATAGAGCAATAACTATACAGGGTGGTCCGAACTGTATTCCGGAAACTTCAGCAGCACATTCTTCAAGTAAAAATAAGTAAAAAAGTTCGTATAAATGTATGTCCTAAAATGCTTAGTTTCGGAGATACAGGGTGTAGAAGTTTCATTTTTATTTCGATTTTTCCAAATAATTTCTGAAGGAACGTCAATATTTGAATGAAAATTGGTTTCTGGGAGTTTTTTCACATGAGAAATTTGATTTTGTTTTCAATATGGCTCCTATTTGTAGAGGGCGCTGCCTACATATTTTTTAACTGCTTTGAAGAGTAATAACTTTTTGTTCGTACCTGTATAAAATTATAGGGTAAAAACATATACATTTACGACGTTTTTTACGTAAAAAAGGTAAGGTAAAAAATATAATATGTTAACTAAATAGTTATTAGACTTAATAGTTATAAATTATACTAAATAAATACAAAAGTTCAACAGAAACTGATGTTTTATCATAATTTTTGGAAGAAAAATTTAAGATTAATTTAACAAGATAAAAAGTTCCAAAATTTATCATTTCATTCAAATAACTATCTACGCAACATGTTTATTTTTTGTCAATAATGACATGTAGATGTTGACTATTTACATTCTAAATATCTTGAGAACGGTTGCTCGTAGCGATTTTTACCAAGAGACATTTTTTACGTAAAAAATCACGATATATTATCACGGTATATTTTTTCACTCAGTAGTGTTTATACAGGTATGGGCGAAAAGTTGTTATTCGTCAAAACAGTTAAAACACATGTACGTGGCGCCATCTACAATAGGAGTCATATTGACATCGAAATTAAATTTCTTATGTCAAATATTGACGTTACTTCAGAAATTATTTGGAAAAAATCGAAATAAAAATGAAACTTCTACACCCTGTATCTCCGAAACTAAGCATTTATACGAACTTGTTTACTTATTTTTATTTGCAGAATATACTGCCGAAATTTCCGGAATACAGTTCAGACCACCCTGTATAGAATAATGTCGCACTAGTAGACATAAATACCTACTATAAAAAATAGGTATAACAACTTTTACAAAAACTCTAGTAAACATTAACAAGCATACACATCTGTTTGTGTCAATTTCATTGCGTAAAACTTGTCCAGGATAAGGCCAACACCATATATTTGGCATCTCCGTTTGGGAATTTACCATTTCTTTTTAAATTTGATCGCCCTTTTTTTTTCTTCGACTTGTGCAATTATTTATTAAAAATAAATAATTTTTAATTTGGCAATTATTTATTAAAAAAGTTTGTTCACGAAGATCGAATATGATTATTATAGAATGGTTACAGAGTAGTTTGGTTTGGTTTGGTTTGGTTTGGATTAAATTATACAGATTTTTTCGCCCTATTATTTTTATTTAAAGATTTATACTGTTGATATACAGAGTGGTCCGAACTGTATTCCGGAAACTTCGGCAGCATATTCTGCAGATAAAAATTTCATTTTCATTTCGATTTTTTCAAAATAATTAAATAATAATAATAATAATCGTCTTTATTGAAGAAAAAGTTGTGTAACATTACATATATTACACATCATGCTACAACGGTGGCGAAATTTAACAAAAAATGTTATTCTTACATTTTCCTGAACTAATGTCGTATTTGGATGAAAATTTTTGTCTGGGAATTTTCTGACATGAGAAATTTAATTTAGATGTCAATATTACTCCTACTTATGTAGAGTGTGCCACCTACATATTTTTTAACAGGTTTGAAGAGTAATAACTTGTTGTCCGTACCTGTATAAAACTACTGAGTAAAAAAATATACATTTACGAAGTTTTTTACGTAGAAAAGGTCTCTTAACCAAATTTATCAATACCTGTCATCATTGACATAAATTAAACATGTTGACTAAATAGTTACTACACTAAAATCGTAAATTCGAAATGTTTTTGTGCCAAAAGTTCAACAGAAACTGTTTTATCGTAATTTTTTCGAAGAAAAATTTATGATTAATTTAAAAAAATAAAAAGTTCCCAAATTTACCATTTCAGTGAAATAACTATCTACTCAACATGTTCATTTTTTGTCAATAATGAAATATATTGATTATTTCTATTCCAAATATCTTGAGAACGGTTGCTCGTAGCGAACATTTTTTACGTATAAAATCAAGGAAATGTATATTTTTTACTCAGTAGTTTTTTTTATATAGGTAGGGACAAAAAGTTATTACACTTCAAAACAGTTAATTCACATGTAGGTGGCGCCCACTACAAATAGGAGTCATATTGACATCAAAAGCAAATTTCTCATATCAAAAAACTCCCAATTTTCATCCAAATATTGACGATACTGCAGAAATTATTTTTGGAAAAAAATCGAAATAAAAATGTAACTTCTACACCCTATATCTCCGAAACTAAGCATTTTAGGATATACATTTATACGAACTTTTTTACCTAATTTTATCTGCAGAATATGCCACCCGAGTTTCCGGAATACAGTTCGGACCACCCTGTATAATGTTAATTAATACTTGATGTTTTTGGGTCAAAAATAAATCACTGTATATGATTAGTCCATCTATTATACATTCGTATGATTTCAGGGGGGCTCCATCTACAATAGGAGTCATATTGACATCAAAATTAAATTTATCATGTCAAAAAACTCCCAGACACCAATTTTTATCCAGATATTGACGTCACTTCAGAAATTATTTGGAAAAAATCGAAATATAAATGAAACTTCTACACCCTGTATCTCCGAAAGTAATCATTTTAGGACATACATTTATACGAACTTTTTTACTTATTTTTATTTGCAGAATATGCTGCCGAAGTTTCCGGAATACAGTTCAGACCACCCTGTATAGAATTACCACTTTTAATGGATATGAGGATATGTATTGATATCGATTAAATTTCATAAGCGGCTGCATTATGTTGTTAAGAGCTTAAACACACTGACGACCAGGTCGCAGCGACCAGAATTTGAGTTAATGTTAATTGTTAATATTGGTCGGAGCCTGATCGCTGCGACCTGGTCGTCATGCGTCAGTGCGTTTGTGCTCTAATACTCATATTTCGTATAATCCTATGGAAACATTTCAAAAATAACTTTAGAAAAAGTTTCTGAAACAGTTTATGAAATAAAAACGATTTTTAGTTTATACAATTTAATATTAGCCTTTAATATAGGCATAGGTACTTAAATTTGTCTTGATTTGAGTGTAATTATTTTGAATTGTAATTTTAAATAAAAAATATCGACTAAAGTCATAAAAATTATTTTAATTAAGTTATATTGATTTAAGACATTCCGGAAACGACTTAATGAGAAAGAAAATTATTTAAGTCAAAAACTGAACATTTAAACTATCTCATCTTTATATTGGAAATTGGAATTGACTTAACATATAAGTCTTTTTAAAACTAACTAGTTGCAGCTCTGCAAGTAAGGTACTAAAGTATGAAAAATATTTACCTGCTATGACAAGTATTGTTGCGGACCCGTGTGGACTCGACCTAACCTAACTATATGTCCCGCCCTCAGATGACCTTAACCACGCATTAAAGGTACATTCAGGCTGAGAGCGTCGAGTCGCGTTTGCGTCGCGTCCGCGTGTCGAAATGGAATCAATTCTCTTAACTTAAATTAGACCGTTCAGGCAGACAGCGTCGCGTTTGGCGTTGCGCTAGCGTCCGCTGAGCGTCGGTGGTCGAGTTCAATGGGGCGGACGCTCGACGCTTTCACCCTGAATGTACCCTAAAGAATAGACACCGTAATGATCCATTCGAACGTTCGAGAAAAAACGAGTTTCACTGGTATGGAGTAGCACATACGAGAACATTCGAAACCTTCTCTATGCACCTAATGATTTATGGACTATTCGAGAAACTCTTTAGCTGTGGGTATAAAATCCGACGGCTAGGGCCTGACGAAGACAGACATAAATAGACGAGTACAGTTGACGCGCTAAAATTCAAAATAAATCCTTTCTAGATAAATAGTTATAAATCGTTTGTAAATAGTTCTTTAAGTCTTTTATCGTTATTGTTTTTGTTAATTAATGTTAAATAAATTGTGTTTAAATAAATTGTAACTTTCTATCCACACGGAACCGAGGAAAAACGTAACAGTATCATCAGCATCATATAATATAACAATAATTAGTAAATAAGTATATCTGGAACAATACCTACAAAAAGGTCCAAGTTTACAAGGATTACTAAAACTAATAAATGAAGTTAATGCCATGTCGCACTAGTATATACATAAATACCTATATAGGTATTATTATATTAAATAAATTGTAACTTTCTATCCACACGGAACCGAGGAAAAACGTAACAGTATCATCAGAATCATATAATATAACAATAATTAGCAAATAAGTATATTTGGGACAATACCTACAAAAAGGTCCAAGTTTACAAGGATTACTAAAACTAATAAATGAAGTTAATGCCATGTCGCACTAGTATAGACATAAATACCTATATAGATATAACAATTTTTAGAAAAAATGTAGTAAACGTTATCAAGCATACACATCTGCTTGTGTCAATTTCACTGCTTGGTCAGGATGAAGGCACCACAAATGTGGCATCTCCGTTTCGGGATTTACCATTTTTTTTTAAATTTATTAATCTACCCTATCAATTAAGCCGGCTCCGGTGGTCGCCCTTTTTTTTCTTCGACTTGGGGCATAATTTGGCAATTATTTATTAAAAAAGTTTATTCAAGAAGATCGCATAATCATTATTATAGAATGGTTACAGTAGTTCATTAAATATACAGATTTCTTCGCCCCATTATTTTTATTTAAAGATTTATATTTATATCGGATTTTTATCTGTTGACAAACAGGGTGGTCCGAACTGTATTGCGGAAACTTCGGCAGCATATACTGCAGATAAAAATAAGTAGAAAAAATCGTATAAATGTATTTCCTAAAATGGAGATACAGGGTTTTAATATACTGCTGATAAAAATAGGTAGCATATACTGCAGATAAAAATAAGTAGAAAAAATCGTATAAATGTTTTTCCTAAAATGGAGATACAGTAATTCGGAGATACAGGGTGTAGAAGTTTCATTTTTATTCCGATTTTTTCAAAATAATTCCTGATCTAATGTCGATATTTGGATGAAAATGTTTATCTGAGAATTTTTTGACATGAGAAATTTAATTCTGATGTCAATGACACCTACTTGTAGAGTGTCCCACCTACATATTTTTTAACAGGTTTGAAGAGTAATAAATTTTTGTCCCTACCTGTATAAAACTACTGAGTAAAAAAATATACATTTACGACATTTTTTACGTAGAAAAAGTCTCTTGGTAAAAATCGCTACCATTACTCGTAACGATTTTTACCAACGTACGACATTTTTTACGTGTAAAATCAAGGAAATGTATATTTCTTACTCAGTAGTTTTTTTTATATAGGTACGGACAAAAAGTTATTACACTTCAAAACAGTTAATTCACATGTAGGCGGCGCCCACTACAAACAGAAGTCATATTGACATCAAAAGCAAATCTCATGTCAAAAAACTCCCAGGCACCAATTTTCATCCAATTATTGAAGATAATTTATTTGGAAAAATCGAAATTAAAATGAAACTTCTACATTCTACACCCTGTATCTCCGAAACTAAGCATTTTAGGACATACATTTATAAGAATTTTTTTACCTATTTTTATCTGCAGAATATGCTGCCGAAGTTTCAGTAATACAGTTCGGACCACCCTGTATAATGTTAATTAATACTTGATGTTTTTGGGTCAAAAATAAATCACTGTATATGATTAGTATATCATACATTCGTATGATTTCAGCTATAACACTTCAGCAGGATGATTCTTCGAGAAATGAACTGTGAGTGTCCCTCGCTGAGTAAATCCTTTATCGCAGATTCGACAAATATGTTTCTTTTCCTTGGTATGGACGATTATATGAGTTTTCATCACCCATTTCGATGCAAAAGCTTTTCCGCAATAAGAACACTTAAACGGTTTTTCTCCGGTATGTATTCTGACATGAGTTTTTAAACTAGCACTGCTAGTAACGATTTTCAAACAAACTTCGCACTGATATGATTTTCTTCCCACTTTATGTTCTTTCACATGTCTTTTAAAAGACGCAACGTGAGTAAATACCTTAGCGCAGTGCTCGCAAACAAACTGCCTGTTTTTATCGTGTATGAGCTTATGCATCCTTAAGTTAGATTCATTTTTCAAGATCTTTCCACAATCGATTTCTGAACAAACGAAAGGCTTTTTATCAGGTTTATCAGGATGAGTGATACGGTTGTGTTTTCGTAAATAACATTGTAATGGAAAACCTTTACCACATTTATCACAGGAATACTTTATCTCTTTCGCGTGAGATACAATTTTATGTGTCTGGTAAATATATTTGGTCGCAAGTACTTTGCCACATTCGTCACAGACCCATGGTATTTGTTTCTTGGGAGCCGTTTTGGTATGCACTCTCTTCTCGTGGTATCTCCTTCGACATTCCAAGGGAAAACCTTTTCCACAAAACTGACAGAAAAAGCGATATTCGTGAGTGTGTGCCCTGACTGTATGCTCTTTTAAGATCGTTTTGGTAGTATACTGGTTACTACACAATTCGCAAGTATATTTTTTAGATGAATGTTTAAAATTCACGGCATTTTCTAGATTTTTATTAGTTGGATCTGCTGAATTGAGCCTAAAATACAAATAAAATTATGTTTTTATAATTAATTATGTTTTTTAAGTAAATGAGTTACTAGTTCACTAGTACTACTAATGTAATGTAAATGAGTACTAGTTCACTAGTACTACTAGTTCAGTATATAGTTTACCAATACTCAAAATATATAAAGAGGCCCTACAAACAGTGCGGCAATCTCCCAGAAAACTTAAATCTTTTTTTATAAATCATTTTAATGACATACCTATAACTCATTTCTCGAAAACTCTTAAAACTTATATCGAGAAGGTGAAAACTGATTCTTGTAGAACTTTTTATGTAGAATACAATGGCGTAGTCTGTTTTGGTACGAAAAAAATATTTTTGAAAATATGAACTAAAGGTATGTTTTTTTCAAATGGAACACCCTGTATATTTATAAATCATATGATCCGTCTTGCTATGAGCTTGTCAAAAATATATATCACTCTATATTTATTTTCACTATTTACTACAATATTTAAAATATATAATTTTTTTATTAGTAAGCCGTGATAAATAACAAAAAAGTCAAAATGGTATGTACTAAAATAGTCATACACATATTAAAATTTTATTTGGTATCGATATATTTTACTTTTGAACTGTTACCACTGCATCTCTGAATATATTTTCCTTTTTTTTATAACGGAATTCATTATTACGGGATGGGTTTGCAAATATCTAAAAGCATGCATTATTAGCATTATTCAATGATTATCCAGGTGTTCGCCATTGTTAGTAATTAGTCGACTTATATTTCACGTAAATTAGCTAAAGGAATATCTAAAAATTCCGGTAAGATAGCTTCAAAGATTTACAAATAGCGGTATAGATTTAAGTTTCCCTAATATATAAAGAATTTATTAGTGGTTCCCAAAATAAAACAAGGGACAGATAGCAGTATACTTTTAATAATTCTTTAGTTTCTTTCTTTCTTTTGTTATCAATCATGGCTTACTAATAAATCAAATCTTTTAACAAAAACTTTTAAATATTGCTGTAAATAGTAAAAATAAATATAGTGATATATATATATATATATATATATATATATATATATATATATATATATATATATATATATATATATATATATATATATATATATATATATTATAAATATACAGGGTGTTCCGTTTAAGAAAACATAACTTTAGATCATATCTTTAAAAATATTATTTTCGTAGAATAACAGACTACGCCACTGCATTCTACGTAAAAAGTACTACAATAAACAGTTTTCACCTTCTCGATACCCTTAACAATAACAGAGATACAGGGGGTGTCCCAAATTGCAAAATTTTCAAAAAGACCCTGTAGCTCAGAATCGAAGAGGGCTATGAAAATTGGTGGGACAGGTATGTGCAAACCGCACCCTTCTATCTTCACTAATAACGGAGATACCGTATGATTTCAAGCAAAATGGGACACCCTGTACAGGGTGGGTCAAATTCGACGCTTTTAAATGGAAACACCCTTTCCTATAGGAGATAGACAAAAACTAATGTCGGTGTCTGGAGCTCAATTTTTGTCAAAAACATGATGGTGAAAACCGCATATCGATATGTGTTACCGTTTAGGAGTTACGGGGTGTTTTTCAAAATATGCATTTTTAACAAATCGCTGTAACTTTTTTGCTATGGAAAAGGTTGTATTTTTATTAAAACATTTCCAAAGCACCTTTTTACGTTGAATTTAATGGTTTAAGTATAATTTTTTTAAAATTAATAATTTAAGAATTATTAACAGAAAATTTGATTTTTTATATGGGACACCCTGTATATTTTTAATTTATTGAAAAGAATTTAAAATTACCTTTCCAAAAATATAACACACTTGATATTTTGCTCGATTCCTCTTCGAGATATAGAGTATATAAAAATTCGCCCGCTTTAAATAAGTAGGCTTTGAACGACACCGGCCGTAATGCAAAAAAATTCTAGCTGTGAGCATCAATTAAAACAATATAATATTTGCTATGAGAGATGCAGAATTTTATTACAATTTAAAATATATTTAACCAACATCAACACATTTAAACTATATTTAATAACAATAAAAATAAATAGCAAACCAAGACATGAGATTTTGCTACAGGTGTTCAACATATCGACCGTCTTCTGTTATGGATAGACGGGGCAGTTCTTGAACATTTCTCGCGGAATTCATTAACTCAGTAGGGGTGAAAGATACCCTCTCATAACTGCCAAGTATTTCTTGTCTTGTAGATTATACGGAAGAATAAGGAACCTTTATTCTTCCGCAAATATATCCATAGGATTAGATCCATGGGCCTAAGTCAGGCGGCCTCGATGGCCAACGACTAGGATCTTGGTTAGCTATTCAATTATTCTTGAAATTGGCTGCAAACATTTGCTGATAATTTCAGCGTTCAGAGGCGGTGCGTCGTCTTGCTGGAAAAATATGTTTTCGAGTTCCATTATATCATCAATAAGGGGTCCAAAGCCTACTAGTTAAAAGTGGCGAACTTTTAAAAATTCTGTATTTCGAAGGGGATTGTAACAAAATATTAAGTGTGCTATATTTTTGGAAAAGTAATTTTAAATTATTTTCAGTTAAATAAAAATATAGAGGGTGTCCCAAATAAAAAATCAATTTTTCTGTTGATAACTCTTAAATTATTAATTTAAAAAAAATATATACTTAAACCATTAAATTCTACGTAAAAAGGTGCTTTAGAAATGTTTTCATAAAAATACAAAATTTTCCACAGCAAACAAGTTACAGCGATTTGTTAAAAATGCACATTTTTGATAAACACCCCGTAACTCCGAAACGGTAACAGATATTGATGTGCGGTTTTCACCATCATGTTTTTGATCAAAATTGAGCTCCAGACACCGATATTAGTTTTCGTCTATCTCCTATAGAAAAGGGCGTTTCCATTTAAAAGCGTCGAATTTGACCCACCCTGTACAGTGATACTTTTTAATTCGGGATTGTATTCGGAAACATTTATAGTCAGTTAAATATCATAAACGTTATATTTTTATGTTTTTTAATACCCATTAAAAAATATTTGGGATTTATTTTTTTCGGTGGGTGTAATATTATGAAAAAAAAATTAGTTTATAAAATTAATATTAGAGTTTAGTATAGAGTATATATATGACATTCTGGTCCTCTTGACTTAAGTATAATTATTTTGAATTGTAATTTTACCAACTCATGATTTGAATTAGCTATAATGATATATTACTTTACGAAAACGACTTAACGAGAAAGAAAATTATTTAAGAGTCAAAAATTTAACACTTAATTCAAAAAGCCCTATAGGTATTTCGTCACTTCCACTGTAAGAAAATCGAAAAAATAGAATAGTTATTTTTTGGCGTTAATCCAACGGAGACCAATTTTTGAAAAAGGGTAGTTTGAAATGTTGAGAAAGTAATAAATTAAAAATTAATAAATAATTTGATTCATTTTGACAAAATTTGTATTAAAATGACCGTCTGTTTTGTATAGTAATTATGTAGAGTTTTCCACAAAATTTGTATTGAAATATCAATATTTTTTATAAACCCGTGGACTGCGCACAAATTCACATCGCGTCACTACGCATTTCTAAGAGGTAGGCTGTTCTTACTTCTTACCACTTTTCGTCTCTCGTGTCATGGCCTCGAATTAGCTCATGTGTCACGGCCTTGAATTTTTACTCCCTGCACCCGTAAAGAAGTTTCACTTTCAGTACTACATAAAAAATACAACTTGTGGACACAAAACAAATAATATATTTAAGAAAAAAAATTATTTTAAAATAATTTTATACAGAGTGAGTCTTAAATAACAGCAAATAATATTTTCAGGGCTGGTAGATCTCGATAAAAGACACACATTTTCACTTTACCGTTTTTCAAATAAATCCAAAATAACCGAATTATTTTACTTTGAAAATTTCCATAAATAGGGATCGGCAAGACAAGAAATCTTGTTTTGACAAGCAATTTCTTGTCTTGTCTTGAAATATTTTAAAGAATTTAAAAAAAATCTTGTCTTGATCATTTCTTGAGAGTTGAGTTCTTGTCTTTTGAAAATTTCAAGATTTCTTGATATCTTGACAAAAGGGGAACCCCCGTTTAAAATTCGTTTATTAAAGGAGCACCCACTGTTAAGTCGCGGTGAGATTGGTTAATGTGATGTTTATGCTTTATGCGTAAAATCGAGAGTCATGCATCTAATTTTCAAAAAATTTAAAAACTTTGGGCTCATTATACTACAGTAGCCAAAATCATCAGATTTACATAATTTTGTTAATTACCCAAGTAGCTAATTTTATTTTATAGAGGATGTATAAACAGCTATGTGTTAATTTTTATAGGATACCTCAATTCATATAACGTGCTATATGACCGTAATATGATAGCTTTACAACCAAAAAAGGCCCATTTTTATGCAACCGTTTAGTAGTATAGAAGTTCTATAAAAAGGGTATACAACTCTTGTGCAACTATTTTACACAGCGTCATGACTATTATAAAACTAGTTTTATTGTGTATTACGTGGTCACATCTAAGAAACAGAACAATAAAAACATTTGATCATTTAGCGAGGTACAAGAGTATTTTATTTTTTACCGAAGAATATTAGGAGCAAATTATATTTTAAGCGTGCCGTAAAATGAATCTAGAGGATGCGGATTGTTAAAAAGGAGACTTTACTCGACAATGAAAATGGCGGGTAGAGTCAGAAGGTACAACAAATATATAATATAAGAAATCATTAATAGGGTTTGAAAAGTAGGGACAATTTTTGTTGCGCCGAAAATTTTACTGGTAGATTATAGGTATGTATTTGACAAAAAATTAAAGCGCTTTAATTTCGATTAAGGTTTACATATAAATTTAAACAATAAAATAAAATAAAATTTTCAAAAATTCTTGTTTTTAATTTAAGTAAACACTTTATTACTGTATGTGGGAATTTTATCACAAAATGGTTCTCAAAAATAATATTTTACAATTTATTTTGATGTTTTTAATTTTGCTTCATATAATGGCGGCCATAGGCCATACAAAAATGCTGCCTTAAACATGGCGAATTATAATGCAACCATTTTATTATAAATGAATCCCTTAAATAAGTCTTTGTTGTAAAATAAAACGGTATAGGATAAATATCTATCATTACGTAGAATTTCCAGGCACTATAGAACTATTTTGGACATTGAGATTTGTGACAAATAGATGTTGCCAAATCTCATTTGATTAGTATTTAAACTAACAAACATGATCAGATTTTCATGGATTCATGCACGCAATGCATTTCATGCGTACCCGACGAGTGAGCGGCAACCTAAGGACTTCGAAAAACAACAATAAAACAATACAAACATTACTACAGTAAACATTTTACATCAACGTGGCAACAATGCTTTGAAGAAGCCAGACAACCCGAGAGATTTTGGCTTTTGAGAACCTAGGGAATTCTCGGGATTATTTGCCGTAATTTCGAGGAGTTTTTTCTTACAAGCTCTTTATAAGTACCACCGCATTTGTTAACTTTTTTCCAACTTTGTCCAGAATTCAAAATAGCTGTGATTGATTATACTCGTACGTAGATATTACTTTTGCAACAACAACAATAACAAAATAAATAACTAGTTATACCATTTAATTTAAAATGAGGTTATATTATACATTACCAGTTTTATAATGCAGATATTACAGCGAATTTATTTTGTTAATTACAATTTTATCATATAAGGCTATATAACTGGTGTTGTATACAGCACCGTAGTTTAATGCAATAAAACATTCTATCATACAACATAATACAACTTTAATAAGACAAGTTTAAGTAACTATTATATGATCTTGTGACTACTAGTTATATGAATATTATAGAACTCTTACATGGTGGGTGTCTATCTTATTATTATTATTATTATTATTATTATCTAACATTAAAATGAGTGATTGTGATAGTTCGTTGAGCAGTAAATATGAGCCATTTGTAATTGAATTTGGTTCAGAATATCTACCACCTCAGACACCTGGACGTAGAAGTTTAATTAGTGACTTTGACAGTATATAGTGACGGTGATAATACTACTACAGATAAAAACAGTCAAAACAACAATGATAAAGGCTACTCTACTTCAGTGGCGTACATTAAAATGTATTATTATTTTTTTATTTTAAAAATTTGACGTTAATTCAAAAAGTCTGTATGCCACTGAAGTAGACCCGCTTTGCAAAGTTTTTTTTATTCTAATATCGTAGGCTAACATATCCAAAAATTATAAAAAAAAACATTTAAAAATTTAAGGCCAAATTAAACTGGAACCTTTTTTAATAAAAGGTTTCAATTTAATTTGGCCCACAGTATGCCAACTTTGGACATCCGACTTTGGACGTACTTATGTCAACTTTGGACATTGGACATCCGACAAAGTGCCGCTTAGTACAAATATTTTTCGCTTAATAATTTTTTTGTCCATCAATTAATGGCTATTCATGTAATATACAAATACCTAAGTAAATGAGTATTTCTTTTTTATTTTATATTTTCAAGAAATTTCAAGATTTTCTTGATTTCTTGTCAAGAAATCTTGATCTTGAGAAGTAATTTCTTGTCTTGTCTTGAAAACTAAAAATCATTTCTTGTCTTGATCGTGTCTTGATTTCAAGACAAGATCAAGAAGTTGTGTCAAGAAAATGACGACCCTTATCCATAAAAGTAGATTTTTTGCTATAATTTTGAGAACCAAATGTTCTGGATTATCTTTTTTGTAAATTTAATCTACTACCTATGTTGCTACTGCCACATTATCAAGAAATTATGTTTTCTTAACTAAAAACTAAAAAAAATTCAAAATATGAAAAAAATCGCGAAAAAACCTCATAATCATGTTTCTGGGTTCGAAATATACTACCCCAACAAATATTTGCGCTTATTTAAGACACCCTGTATACAATACGAAAACTATTTAGCTGTAAATCATTTCCTATAACATTTCCGCAGGATGGTTTTTTAAGAAATGAGCTCTAAGCGTCCCTCTCTGAGTAAATCTCTTATCGCAAATCCGACAAATATGTCGCTTTTCCTTGGTGTGCACGACTACATGAATTTTCATCAATTTATTCGATGCGAAAGTCTTTTCACAAAAAGAACACTCAAACGGTTTTTCTCCGGTATGTGTCCTCATATGATCTAGTAAACTAGCTTTGCTAGTTACTATTTTCAGACAGACATTACAATGGTACGATTTTCTTCCGTCTCTATGTTCTCTCAAATGTTTCTTGAAAGAATACATGTGTATAAATACCTTAGGGCAATATTCACAAAGAAACTGTCTGTTTTCCTCGTGGATTAGCACGTGCCTCCTCAAGGCGTCTTTAGTTTTAAATGTCTTTCCACAATCCGTTGCTGAACAAGCAACACGCTTCTTAGTCGGATGATTCACATCATTGTGTTGTTGTAAATAGCTTAATAATGGAAAACCTTTACCACATTTATCGCAATAGTAATTCATCTCGCTTGAGTGACGTATAATCTTGTGTGTCTGGTAGATATATTTGTTTGCAAATACGTTGCCACATTCGTCACAAATCCATGGTATTTGTCTCTTGTGAGCCGCTTTGATATGCACTCTCTTCTCGTGGTTTCTCTTTCCGCATTCCTGGTAAAAACTTTTTCCACAAAACTGACAGAAAAAGCGAAACTCGTCAGCGTGTTCTGCGACTATATGTTCTTTTAAGCTTTTCTTGGTAGTATAGCGATTACTACAAAATTCGCAGGTATAATTTTCAGATAAACATTCTGAATTCATCGCATATCCTGGATTTTCATTAGTAGTATCTGTTGAATTAAACCTAAAATATTTATAGTATTATCTATAAACGGTATTTATTTTTCATAAGTCACATGGTTTGCTATTAATTCACTACAATACTTAATAATATAACAATAATATTTCACCGACAAGATTGCAACAAGAAAACATAGATGCCTGGCATCAAGAGCAAGGCAATAGTACTAAATAAATGCACATGTTGGAGTCAGATGTAGACCTGTTCGGTGTTGAGATTTGAATACTGGTTTTAGATGTTGATAATCACCGGTTTTTCAATCGGTGTACCTATGTCAACACCGGGGTTGATATCGATGTCGGTGTTAAGCCTTGTTCATGTAGACGCGAATCGCGGATCGCGATTTTGCGAAGCTGCTCTCATTGGTCCAATTTTAATGATCATGGCGGTGTTAGAGCGGAGCGAGAAAGTTAAAGTGTTTTCAACTTTTTACGGATGTTCGCGCGATTTTAAGGTTCGAGTTTGCGCAGAATGGTGTTGTGATCCGGTTATCGATTATTTTGACGACGCTGCATAGACGCTGCCACAAAGCTACGTTCTTTTCAGGATGGCTTTGACTCATTTTATTTTAGTTACTTTATGGCTTTCACTCTTCTTTTTGCCTGCGTAGTTGGTGGTTCTTTTGTCCATGACTCCATGTCCCAAATGACCTATAAACCCGTTCTCTTCTACGTTTTAATAATAAGTAAATGGCAATTTTGCGCCTTCTGTTCCAATCCCACAATCGTAATCGATATTCATAATCATTAAATAAATTTAAACTCGTATTCTATGCTATAAAATATAAAATAAAGATCGTAAACACGAATAAAAAACAAATTAAGTTATTTCAGGCAGTCTCAGGTTATGATTTTTTTGGTAACTTTCAGTGGAGCAAAAATGAAATGTTCCTAAAAATTCGAGATTGTATGAAATAAGTCCAAATTTTACGAATATTTTTTTGGCGAATCCCTTTCCGCAATTCGCGATTCGCGTCTACATGAAACAAGCTTTAAGCTCGACACTAATGTTCACATCAATACCAGATTCTTATAGCTGAATACTTTTACGATTGCTGCTCTATAGTTTAGTGATTAATTTGGCAAAAGAAATATATTTAAATTCGAGATCAAAACCGATGTCGGTGCTGCCACCGGTACATCGGATAGTAGTGCAATTCGGCATCTTGCTAACACAATTTAGACACATCCCCAACAACTATTATTTAATAAAAAAAAAAGAATCCCGAAAGAAGGTTCAAATCAAAGCAATCAAAACTTATTCTTGCAACTAATTGTTTTGTTGCTCTCAACTTCTTCTGTTCATTATCCGCGCGTTCTACGAGATCTTGCAGCTATTTTAGTCGTACTTTTATGTCAACGGCGTACTATACAGGGTGTCCCAGAAATAACTGCAAGTATTTTAAGGGGTGGTTGATCTCGATAAAAGAAACATATTTTCTCTTTATCGTTTTTCAAATAAGTCCAAAATAACGGAGTTATTTTACTTTGAAAATTTCCAAAAAAAAGTGATTTTCTGCTAACATTTTGAGAACCACTGGATCTGTTCTGGATTTTCTTTCTTGTAAATTTCATCTACTATGTTGCCATATTATCAAAAAATTATGTTTTTTTAACTAAAAACTAAAAAAAAAATCAAAAGAATTCCAAAAAAAGTTTCGAAAAATTCCAAATTTTCCAAAAAAAAATTTTCGCTGAAAAAACCTCGTAGGCGTGTTTTTGGGGGGTTGAACTATACTACCAGTTAAAATACTTGCACTTATTTCTGGGACACCCTGTATATATTATCTCTTTGTTGCACACGTAGTACTACAACCATATCTATTCTTGGTCAGAAACTATTGTCCACACGCCAAATTTGAATACGAATTTTAAAAATAGACATACATCCATAAATAAAGAAACATAAATTTAACTTCTAACTGAACAAATTTGCATCCTTTGCTTTTGCAATATAAAAGCTGCAGAATCAAAATAAAAACTTAAAAATATGAAATTCATAAAATGTTTTCAAATAAATTGTCCAATATTTTATACAAAATTAACAGGAGATGACTTGTGATTATATTGGAAATGCGTTCAATTTTGTAATGCGCTTGCGCAAAGTAAGGTCCTCGGAAAGGACAAATATATCGAACACTCCATATGCGCAACAGAGAAGGCATATCGTGTTGAAGAAGATATCCTTTCGACTAATCATATGGCGTCTCCACGTAAATATATATGATCTAGGTTTCAAACCAAAGACATCTAAATGGGTAGACAGAACACTCTATTCATAAAACTCAATTTTTTAGAATCATACATGGTTTGACACTTTTATGAGAGTTAAAAAGAGATGGGTAGATAAATATGACAACACGGTTGAGTTTCGCCTATCTTTCTGTCGTTTGGCTCTATCAGTGGCCTGACGGTGACGTTGTTTTTTATCAAAAATTGATAAATTTTATCAAAAATTGATTGGGATTGCCTCAGACCAATTTTCTATTATAACTAGTTTTGCCTGAGGTCTAACTGAGGGTAACTCTAATTTCACAATCGAAAGCGCCAACAAATAAGAAAATATACATATTTTTGTAATAATCTACTTATAACTACATAAAATCAGCTAAATACGCTACTGTAAGCATGGCTAAAGGTAAAAAAGACGTAATGACACTTACCGTCGAAATATCAATTCCGGGTTAGAATAGTCCACCTTTTTACAAACTATGCACTGGGGAACCATCGTCGTAGATAGTTAAAAACTGCTTTAAATAGTTTTCTTTGCAATAAACACTAATAATTATTAGAAAGTTGTTCAAAAGCTACAAAAACTTTCAACCCCCGCAGAAAACTCACAACCGCGCGCTGTCAAATATAAGTTGAATGAAAACGTCAAATGTCAGCGTAATAGCTACAGATTTCGACAATATCGTAGTAAAGATGAATCCACAGCGATGCCGCTAGTTGTCATTGTAATTTCTCTAATATAATTTAATTAGAAAACTAAAAATAATTTTAAAGGTATAATCCTGGCACAATCTATGTATATTAATTAAAGTTATGTACCTATCCAAATATTTAGTTTAACGTTTCTAGAGGTATCCAAAAAACAATAATAACAATATAACATTTGGAACTCGAACTCGAACTATCACATACCGCGTAAATCTGTCATCATCGATTTTTGGGAAACACGGTTCGTGATCGCGATAAAACGTAAATTGTTTTGTCTCCCTTTATTTAGGTATCTTTGGTTTGAACCGTTTTTTGTGATCCTTGTTTTTTTTTAAATAAGATTTGCTTTGACTTTTTTAGTATTGAAAATAATTCTGGCCGCGTTTATATGGGACCCATCTTTGAAAAAACGACATGCTCGATGCCACACGAGTTCAATAACCTGCCTAATCAACTTGTCAATACGTAAGTCGATAGTTTAGCCGGCGTTATCATCGAAGGACGTTTGAGGGCCGAAATGAGGTCTTATTAATTTATCAGCGTGTGTGTGTGTGTGTGTGCCAACTATTTTATGGATATGGATGTTTGTCTGGGCCGGCGGATAAAGAAAGCTTATATTATTATAAAAAAGAATATGCGTCAAGGCATATGGGTTGTTAGGTATAGTTTGGCTATTTTAATCTATATACAGGGTGTCCCAGAAATGAGTGCAGATATTTTAACTGGTAGTATAGTTCAACCCCAGAAACACGCCTATGAGGTTTTTTTTGCGAAAAAAAAATGTTGAAAATTTTATATTTTTCTTGACATTTTCCGGAAAATGTTGAAAAACTTTTGAGTGCCACTGTTCACTCCCCGGGAAATTCGTTTACCGGGCATAGAGAGTGTCGGAGAGAATGCAACGTTGCCACCTCCTACCATACCCACATTCTGCATGTTTATCTATAAATTCAATTATTTTTAGTTGCTACAGAAAAAAATACGAAAATTAATTTTATTCATATTAGTGTAGATTGCTCTACTAATTCTAGAGAAACGCGCAATATTTTAAATACTTTTTACAGTGGAGTAAACTGAAAAAATAAATCTTAACAATTATAGCTTCTTTTTTCGCCATATTAGGAAATAGTTTCAATCGTTTCAATAAACAATTATAACCTTTAATGTTTAGTTAGAGCTTACCCTTTTAATGAAAGTGTTTTTTATCCAGCACACATATACGCAAACACATACACACCAAATATCTATTAAACTGAACATCACAAACCTATCACTTTTAAAATATTATTTAAAATTTTTCACATGATAATAATCAAACACTAAACTCATAAATACAATAAAACATGTTAAAGAAACGTGCTTTAATAACTACTTATATCCGGTGGCTGATGGTAGACAGTCCGGGGATTTCTTCGACATTTCTTCAAAACCGACGCAACACCGACAACGATTTCGAAAACACTGAAGGAATTACAAATTACAAATTTTTATTTAGGAATTTGTTGACTTAGCGTCCTCTACTGGACTGATGTATTACTATTATAGGTCAACGTTTTGGTGGTTGTATAAAGATAGATAAATCAATTTTCTAAATGTTTAATGTATGGAGTAGGGATGTCCCAAAAATAAAATAAAAGTACAAGAAAGAATTAAGGTAAAATCAAAGAATATTCTAAGTTATCTAAAATATAAAAATATGGGAAGCCCCGACAAAAATCTGACACCCGATATCAAAGTGATAAACAAACATCGGCGCATGCGGCAGCGAGCACTTACACTTAATTTTTCAGTTCATTGCTAGATGGCCTTTTACTAGGGATGCACTGCAAACAAATATTCCAGCAAAACTAAAGTGTTTTTTCTTATTCTAAATTCTAACAAATAAATAAACCTGTAAAACTGTATAAATAAAATCGGTCTTCGATTTAAAAAAAAAGATCGATTATACCAAAAAATCGTTTGATAAAAATCACGTCGATTTGATAATAATCGATTCGAATCGTACATCCCTAGTATGGTGTGTAGTTTAAGGTTATGTTTAAGGTTAATCGTGGGTTATTAAACTCGCACAAAAACAAAACAGAAAACAACAAAAAACAATGCAAACAATGCCAAATAAACCTGTAAAAAAGTACTTTTATTATTCAAAATGAAATATCATATAATTCAGTTGGTATACGAATATTTTTTGATTTATTTATAATGTTTGGTGTCAAAAATATGTGAGAAATGAGGTAAACAGTTTAAATGTCTTAATAAATTCGTTTTTAATTTATTAACCTTTCAGGTATCTACCTAATGGTAGGAAGAAATTAATTATGTAATGGTAGGAAAAATAATTTCACTTTAATTATGTATTAGAAAATCAGTAATCTTAAATTAGGATGCATCAATGGAGAAGAAGGCAATTGTAATCACAATACAATAATAGATCTACAAATACCAAGCAATACATTAAATCAAAAATCTCAGTAACACTGTTATTATGTACTCCCTGTGGTCTTATTAGTATAAAGTTTTGTTTTACATGAAAATAATTATCCCATTTAATTATTCATTAAATTTTAGTGTCAGCTTATTGATAGCTCGATTACCAGTCAAATAGTTTCGATGTTTTCTATACTATGAAGAAAATTTGATCTGATTAGATTAATTCAGATGTAAATTTATGTTATACGGTAAGATATTTTTAAACAAACCAAGAAAGTTCTCTTCAGACAAGTTCTGGTCTGAAATTGCAAATATTAATGAAAAAGTTATACATGTAGTTTTCTATTCATAAATGATATTATTGATTTTATTCTAGGTGAATGTATCGAGTCATATTATATTCTGCAGAATATATTGAGAAAAATGGTAAACTAACTAAAAGTGCTAACAAAATTTCTTAGGAAGTTATCGATATACCTAATTATTAGAAGCTGTAACAAATGTTCAAAGAGTCAGAGTATACTTTATTAGAAGTGTGTTAGATAGAATTATACACTTTAAAGAAAATATCTTTTATTATTGCAGGTAATGCATATTGTGTAATCATATAATATGTGAAATCTATTATTACATACAAAGATTGAAAATTATTTAAACAGCTACCTGTATGTTGTCTCACAATCTCATTTAGTGAATGGGTTATTAAAAATTGAACATATTTACACACAGAATATTGTGGATATGGATATCTGGAAAGCATGTTATAACCATTTTTATTTTTAGGATTTATGAAATGATTACATAAATATACTAACAACAAATTGCAATGCATCTGTATATTAGAGACAAAGATGAAAGAGAGTAACAAGAATATATGTATTCAAAAGAAAAATATCAAGACCATTTGTAGTAATTAAAATTAAAGAATAAAATACATAAAATGTACCATATGATCGAAAAAAAAACGGCGTCCAGTTGGCTGGGAAATGACGATCAATGACATTTCCTATATAAATTTACATATAAAATGACAGCGACCTTCATTTCATAGCCATCGTTGACGCCGTTTTTTCTCGATCATACGGTAGTTTATGTGTGAACAAATTCTCATTTCATATAAAAATTGGAGCTCTATCTAGAGTATATTTGAATATAAATGTTTTTATGTATTGGAAGGGGGACTGTAGTTTTCAAATATAATAAAGAAAATAGACTAAAAAAACATGTGTGTAAGTTCTTTTTTAAACTATTCTGTAGTTACGTAAATGTGTTTCAAATAGGTTGCTTTTCACAATAAAGTCAATACACAGTAATTATGCTTTACTTTTTCAAAACACACTCTTGTTTTTTATTATCAGAGAGTTATTAATATTAGAAAATTTAGTTACATGAATATAATAGGAGTAAATATTATGTTTCAAGTTTCAAATAATTAGAATATGATATGAGTCATAATAGCTTAAATATGATTGCTAATAAAATACCTAGTTTATACACATTTAGATATCTCTTTAAATATAAATTAGTATTGCCACCATGCGATTAATGGGAAACACAATATATTGTAGTGAAAAAAAAACGGCGTCAGCGAGGGCTATGAAATTAAGATCGCTGTCAATTTACATATGTGTAAAATTCTATGGAGAATGTCACCGACCGTTATTTTCAAGCCATTCTGGACGCCGTTTTTTTCGACCATACGGTATTTCTAGGTATGGAATTATGTCTCTAATATGTAGTTAGGTAATTTTTTCCATTTGCCTATTGTTAATTATAACGTCGTCAAACTATAAAATTTGCTATATTTTTAGTTAAATTTTTTTAGTAACATCAGAACATGTTTTGAATAGTTTAATTAGTAATAAAGCTACTAACATGTTCAGTTATTTTTTTTTCTATAAAGCTTTTTTGATAAAAAAAATGAGTATACCTGCTAAGACGTTAAATTGCCTGAGAAATTACGATCGATGCCATTTACCATCCACTTTTACACAATAAAATGCCATCGATCGTAATTTCAAAAGCAGAAAAACTTGCCGCCGTTTTTTTCAATGAAATGGGCGGTGGGGGAGAAAATTACAGATTCCTGTATTATATTAACGACTAACGACATTATTAATCGCATGTACACAAAGCATGTACACTATTAGAAATCGATCTAATTTCTAATATTATCGAGCTTTTAAAATTCGAGAAAGTGATCGGAGATTGTGTTTAAAGTGTTGTGAAATGTTCGTTAGTGCATATTTTTGTGTCGGTATAGGCAAATCACGATGGAGTATAGAAATCCGGAGAAGGTGGATATGCTAAGAGCATAGGTACTTTCTGGCAGGGGAGAGCGCTGTAGAAGCTCGGAGACTTTATTCCGAAGAGTATCCGAATAGATAAATCCCTAATGCTCGAACCTTTGTAAGTATGGTTCAGCATTTGAGGGATTCGGGAAAAGCAACGAAGAATTGCTGCAAAACGTTAAAAATTCCATGCTCAGAAGAAGGAGAGCATCTATTGGAAATGGAGGTCGTCATTTTGAACAATTATTATAATAGCATGCAGTCAAGAAGCGAAGGGTATACCGGGTGGTGCATCATCGTTGGAAATATAGGATATCCCATGCAAATTTTGAACTGTCGAGATATCGGATCCCCTTATGCAAATTTGTAATGTATCTTTAAAAACCATTTACGATTTAGCTCTAAAATTAATAGGGGAGCCAATATTTCCACAGTTGAAAATTTGCATAGTGTTGTTAAGTATTGTAGTGAAGTGATGTTATTAAGTGTAGTGTTATGTGCAATTTTAAGAGTGGTAAAATGGAAAAAAAAGAAAGCTCTGCAGTTGTATCTCTCTGCTATAGGGATATCTTGTTTATTTGGTAAGTTTTTTTTTCTTTTAGTTTATTTTGTGGAATGTGGAAAGTAGGGCTACTGGCGATCACCCACTTAAAAAAAGTAACGCACCTCTGCAGAACCTCTTGGGTGGTGTGGGATTTTGCAAGTACTTTTTAAGTCTTTCTAGTCGATGTGGCAACAGCGGGCGGCGAACAAGCCGAGATCCGCGGGATCTCTCCCCCGCGCCTGGGGGATCCGCGAGATTCCCCGGCGGCTCTCAAAATGTCGCAATTTTTTTTTTAAACTTTCAAAGTTAAATAACTCGGTTATTTTCAATCTATTTTAAAAATGGTAAAGAGAAAATATGTTTCTTTTGGCCAGATCTACCACCCCTTAAAATATCTGCACTCATTTCTGGGACACCCTGTATAACTCTTTCCGTATGAGAAGCAAGGGGCAAATTATACGTGAAAGAGTGGAATCACATAAATAATAAATTTAGACTAATGCAATATTTTTTCTTGGCGCGTAGGATAGGTAAATGCATTAAAGGGAATAATTAATTAAATCGTTAAGTTCCAAAACACAATAACTCGGATCTCATCGGATCTGCTGATGCATTTTGCTAAAATTTAGGCTATTAGGACCTATATTTTTATGATTATTTTTTTAATTAACAACTTAGGCCAAAGAAAAAGCTTGCCTGGTTTCCACCGCCAATAGGCGTAAAAACACATGAATCCAAGGCGTTGCTAAATATTTATTGGGAGAAGATTTTATCCTTTGAATATTGTTGCAAATAATAATTATCATTTAATTAGTGCTAACTTATCAAAGTTCACAACATGGCGAAATTTCAACAAAATCGGCCAACGGATCTTTGGGATATTAATAAAAAAGGTTTACTAGAAAACACCTTGACACCTTGTATCTTTAAAATTATACATTTCCGGACACATGTTTATATGAACTTTTTACCTTAAAACACTCAAAGAATCACCTCCTGAAGTTTGGCCAGATACTTAATTAACACCCTGTATTTAAAAATGGCTAGCTAGTGATCTAGCAAGCTATGTTTATTTTAATGGGAAAAAATACATCTCATCAAAAATAAACAAACTCATAATACAAATACTATACACTAATTAATTAATTTTAAATGTATCTAAATAGGCACTTTAATAATTGAAAAATGGTCAGGAGCACTTAAAATCACTTCATAGAATATACCAAATATGCAAAAAAAATCCAATAAAAAACCACAAATGGCACATTAAAATCTGCATTATCTGAACTCAAACTATACCTAAACGGCTAATAAAATAATAGTGACAAGACTAAATAAAAGTGACAAGAAGCCGACATGCGCGATGAGCAGTTTTAAATAATTATTATATTATTCCGAGTTATTATTACATACGTGTTTTACAATTATTGTAATACAGTAGCATTCCTTCAAATAAATTTTAATTTAAGTATTGTTAATATAGTCATATAAATTATTATAGCCCGTATGATTTCTAAAATAAAAAAATCAAGGCGTGTTTTTATCAGAATTATTAAATGATTAAAAATAAGTAGAAATAGTTAATATTTATTAACTTCGTAAGTGTTATATTTTAATATAATTAGGGACTATCTTAAGTTTAAATTATGGTAAACTTGTATAAGTTTCAATCATTTATATTTAAAATGTTAGGAAAGACAATATAGATTTTAGGCAAGAGGGAAGCCAATATGGGGGGGGAAGGACTGCGTAACTAGTAATTAAAACTTAACAATTTTTTTACTTGATATTTTTCTGGTCGTTCACGTTGCACTTTAACTCTTCGTTGTGTCACACACAATCTAAATTTGGAATCTTTTTTTGGATATGATGCAGAACTGATAAATTGGATTAAATATATTAATTGCAAGGTATGCAAAGAAATATTTTTGTTAACTTTGCAAATACATAAGGCATGCAATAATTTTAAAAAATTTTGACGTGAGATTACTTCATAATTCTTGGAAGTATTGAATGATAAAGATTTGAATTATTATGGGTCTGTTTTGTTTAAGAAGCTAACAAATAATTTCAAAAACTCAACTATCAAAATATATTGGTAGCAAATTTTTAAAAGTATGCATAGTTATAATGTTCTATATTAATTGGACATACTGAATGTAAACTAGGTATAGTTGTTGCAATCGATAATATATTTTGCTGCTTATTTTCAGCACAACAAAATCCGTTATGATGAAACGAAAAAAAAAAAAATACCGCTACTCATATTATGAGCACCTAAGTGATCGTGACCAATCACGAATCCGCACACGTTCATATCCATCATTAATATTTTCCTCACTAAATTCTTCACTTTTACAAAAAACCATCACGATAAAAATCAAATATCAAAATTATTTAACGTTGCGAACGTTAAACTTGTTCACTATACGTATCTGGAATATATTTGTGAATAATGATCAATGATACGTTTATGTTAGACTGCCGGAGTGCTGACGTCACGAATGTCAAATTGCATTGCAACGAACAAGGTTTAGTTCTTTTATATTTCTATTGAGCTCTTCCAAATGACGCCACAAATTAATATAAAATTGTTGCCGACTTGTTTCTGGTATTTTCAATACGCCTATGATGGTTGCGCATGTTGCAAAATCTGTGAATTTTTGACTTAAATTGTGACGAGGTATGAATAGATGCTTGTGTAATATCGCCATCAGGTCCTTCTGTATTTAGGTATTTTGAGACGTGTCTAAATTGGGTTAGCCAGATACGAGTACGGAATTGTACAGCTATTTCGGTATCTGTCATTTATGTTTATGACATATAGTAATACGTCTAAAACATTCGCCGGAATCTTCTAATGGGATCATATTTATTAATATGAAAACAGTTTTCACTAAACTACATTATAATATTTTATTAAAAACATATATTTAGTCGAACTTGATCTGGTTATGACTGTCGATACTAGCGATGGGAACTATCGAATGGTTAATGAATGAATGATTTCAACTATCGAATGGTTTTATTTGAATAAAATCATTCATTCATTTGTATACTAAAGCATATGTGACAACCTCGCCGTGCGACTAAATGGTTATCGTTGAGCCACGACTATCGAATGCTTTTGACAAATGAAATTTAGTATTCGTTTGATTTTTGTATGCGTCAGTGCATTATTAGTTCTTCCAAATTTTTATAACTTCGCCGTATAAATACTGTGCTATTTTTGCATTTATTAAAATAGTAGTTATTTTTTAATCTCATTTATTGACGATTGTGTACATGTGCAGGTGGTCAAAATTTTTCCGAAAATTTGTGTGGTTTTTCGTAGTCCGATCTTTCAATTATTTAATTTTATATGGTATATGGTCTATTTTTTAATGGGAAATTTTGAGAAGTAGCAATTTTTAAGAGAGATGAGATGAACTTACAATTAATTTTAAAAATACATATTTGTATTTTAAATGTTTCAATAATATGAATTAGTTGAACTTAATAATCATATTTAAGTAATGTGGTTAAGTAAATGGTTATCGAACTCAAACTATGGAGTGAGAAAATTAAAATGAAAGTTTTACACGTGCCAATTAAAAAAAAAAGTTAACGATGTTTGTCTTTTGTTTATGCTAATTCTCTTACATGTAGTTTTTTGCGAAGAAATATTTCATTTATTTTTTAAAGTAAATGCCAGTAAAAGTAAATATAATTTTTAAATAGTAATATAAAGCACCTAATATAGATAATTTTGATTTCTATTTTTTTATTTATATTTTCCTTCCATTACACTGCATGCTTAGAAAATTAATAAATGTTTATATTTCATGATTTTAAAATTTGTTGTTAATATAACAAATTAGTTCTGTAATTATTATTATTTAATAAACCAACGTTGCCACACACAAAAAATTTAGAGACTATATTACTTTTAAATAGGATCTAATATAAATAATTTTGACATCTAATTTGTTGTTTATATTTTGCTACTACTTAAAAAAAATATTTATATAAAATGATTTTAAATTTTGTTGTTAATAGGTATAACAAATTATTACTGTTATTATTATTTATTAAACCAGTCTTTGCTTAAAAACATTAAAACTTATTTTCCTACATCCAAAATAACTAGTATTATTGCAGTGTAACAACAGAATATTAATAAAAAAAAATGCAGAATATATAGACATACTATCACTAACTAACTAAAGCCAAACAATAATATTCTTTGGTAATATCAACTAATACCAAAATATGGCAACAGTGCCCTTCATAATGTATTTTCTGTGTAAATACTAGCACCTCAATAAAAAAAATAATGTGTCCTTATCTATATCTGACTCCGCAAAAAATCAAAGATGCCGGCTTCTTTCATAGCATTGCCACCGACCGCTGTCGGGTTTCTCGGAAAGAAACCTACGTCGCCGGGCGACAACTAAAATTCAGTTAATATTTTATTATAATCGATCCTGACGAATAAATGAATTTCATAAATGAATGAATTTTATAAATGAATGGTTTTTGCTGCCGAATTACTAGAATACAATAGTTCAAGGCAGATAGAATTTTTATTCGAATAGTTTTCAACGAATGTTTTCTTACTATCGAATTATTCGAATGAATTGCAACTATCGAATGTTTCGATAGTTCCCACTACTAGTCGATACTACATAAAAAACACAACTTGTTGACAGAAAACAAATAAAATATTTAAAAAAGAGTTAATTTTAAAATAATTTTATATACAATATGAAAATTCTTCAGCTATAAATCCTTTCCTATAACATTTCCGCGGGATGGTTTTTTAAGAAATGAGCTTTAAGTGTCCCTCGCTGAGTAAATCTCTTATCGCAAATCCGACAAATATGTTTCTTTTCCTTGGTATGCACGACTACGTGAATTTTCATCTGTTTATTCGATACGAAAGTCTTTTCACAAAAAGAACACTTAAACGGTTTTTCTCCGGTATGTGTCCTCATATGATCTTGTAAACTAGATTTGCTAGATACTATTTTCAAACACACATTACAATGATATGATTTTCGTCCTTCTCTGTGTTCTCTCAAATGTCTTTTGAAAGAAACAATGTGAATAAACACCTTAGGGCAATATTCGCAAACGAACTGTCTGTTTTCCTCGTGGATGAGCTTGTGCCTCCTTAAGGCGTCTTTAGTTTTAAATGTCTTTCCACAATCAGTTGCTGAACAAACAAGACGCTTCTTATTCGGATGATTCACATCATCGTGTTGTTGTAAGTAGCTTAGTAATGGAAACCCTTTACCGCATTTATCACAGTAGTAGTTCAGCTCTCTTTCGTGAGCTAAGATTTTATGTTGTCTACAAGTGTATTTGTTGGCGAATGTTCTGCCACATTCGTCACAAGTAGTCCACGGTAGTTGTTTCTTGGGGACCAATTTAGTATGCACTTTCTTCTCGTGGTACCGCTTTCGACATTCCATATAAAAACCTTTTCCGCAGTACTGACAGAAGAAGCGAAATTCGTGGGTGTGTACGATGACTATGTGCTCTTTTAAGAATACCCTGCTAGTAAACTGGTTACTACAAAATTCACAAGTATACTTTTGAGATGACCGTTTAATATTCTTTGTATTATCTAAATTGTCATTATTAGTTTCTGCCGAAGTGGGCCTAAAATAGAATTATCAGTATTTATATTATTATTCAACGTGTTTAATACTACTTCACTAGATCGGGGAAGTTAGCAACGCATTGAAAGCAGGAATTATAAAATACAGTCCCTGGGCCCGAATTCTGTAACTTAGAAAACGCTAAGCGCTTTTAGACGCTCAGCGTATATGACGTTAATTTTTGCTGAGCGCGCACTTAACTAACGATTTGGGTATTCTCGTCTGATGTGCTTAGCGTTTTTACTGATTGCGCTAAGCGCTTTGAAAACGGTTGCCTTAAAGGATCGTTTTGCTTGTCGAACTGTCAGTGAAAATCGAAAAAATTGTGATTTCGTGCGTTATCTTGCTCTTTAGTGAAAACTACTACTTGTTCTATAAATTCCTAAATAAGTAATCGACAAATTACAAGTTGGTAGCTACAAATATTGTTCAAAACATCGAAAATGCTGAGAAGCGTCTTCAACATTTCCCTCGTATAATAAGAATAATGACATATCCATAGAAAAATAGGTTGACATAACTCAACAATAGGTTATAAAATTCACGTAACATTGACATTTTTCATTGTTATAGTCACATTTGACTATTAGATACCTGCGAAATTACGATGCTGTCAATATGTGCTCAACGCGTATCCAGAAAAAGATTCGCACAACAACGAGAATACCAAAATCGACTGCTTGACGTTCCGCTTATCGCATACTTTCGCTCACCGCTTTGAAAGCGTAACGTTTTTATGTCAAAGTTACAGAATTCGGGCCCTGCTTGGGCTGCTACAATCCTGCTTTATTATGCTTCAAATCCCAACCCAGCCACACCTACCAATTTTGAGCTATAGTTACTTTTATTTTGCTTGCTGACTTCCCAGTTGGCAACACATGAGAAGCTGGATCGCCAAAACTGGTTTCTGCTTGTGCTGCTATACCCCTGTTGCATCCTGCTCTAAATTTCATCCCAGCAACACTTGCTGTAAATTGGCGGTATCGATTGTTTTTGAAAAACAGTAAAATTGTCACGTGATAGTCATCTTTCGTGGTTTATAGATTTATTAGTTTTTTGTCTCATAAAAATTTCATTTCTCATATTTATTTAATGTTTTTTTTTCCAGTTCACATCCCAATGAGCCCATGGGTATTCTTACGTAATTTACTGGCATTCTCGTTATGGTCTCGTTGTGAAAGGAATCATTAAAAGCATTTTATATTTGATCTTTTACATGATTGGAAAACTCCAATTCCCCAATTCCCGATTTCCAGTAATCAAAACGAAATTTACTGTATTTCAAAAACGGCAAGAGTGGCTGGTATAGGGTTTGAAGTAGGATGAAGCAGATTTGGTTTGGTTTTTGCTATAGCAGCAAAAGCAGGAACTTGTTTCAGCCATCCTGCTTTTATTGTGTTGCTATGTGCGACGTCACCAATCAGACTTAAACTTGCTGTATCTTAAAAACAGCAAAGTATTGGTGGTATGAAATTTAGAGCAGGATGCAACAGTAACACATTTTAACACAAAATAAAAGTAACTATAGCTCAAAATTAGTAGGTGTGGCTGGGTTGGGATTTGAAGCAGGATAAAGCAGCATTGTAGCAGCCCAAGCAGGATCGTATTTTATAATTCCTGCTTTCAATGAGTTGCTAACTTCCCCGATCTTACTTCACTACTATATTTCACTATAACAAGCTTTTAAGATGTAAATAAGATAACTGAAGATGAACTTACCTTATATAAAATTTCAAACTTACTATAATCACAAGTTAATTTTAATAGTATCTAAAATATTTATTTAGAAAAAATTGTCTACCGTGATGAGGTCCCTAAAATTAGTAATAATTGAACAGTTTATCAATATTTATATTTTCGTTAAAAGTAATAATTTGAAGAATATAAATTAATCAACAAGGAATAATTTATATAAATCATATATTTAAAGGAAAAAGGGAATGATCTACATTTTAAAATAAACAACTGGAAATTGCAAAAACAAATGGCTGAAGATTAATTTTATATAAAAGGTACTACCTAGCAAAGTACTAAAATTTACTGCATAATTCATAAATAATTAAAACGTTAAAGCTTCATTCAGAACCTCGCAATTAGAGAAATAAATTAGTGGTTTCAATTACACTTTATACTTTTTAGTTTACGATCATTCATAAAATTAATAGAATATCCTAGCAACAGCTTCCAGTAGTCAGTTGTATCCATAGAGAAAGTCTAATATTTAGCTTTAAAACAATAAACTTTTGATGTCTAACCAAATTTTGTCTTGACGGATAATAGTCAAAAGCCAAAATGACATTCGTCGCAAATTTTAAAGTATAATTATTAGTGGAGAAATTAAAAGTTTGTTAACTTTTTCCACTAACTGAAAAAACCCTACCATTAATTTTGACGTTCTGAATGCTTACCTTCAAATTACAGGAACAAACTTCAGAGCTAATTGAAACCACTAATTTATTCCACTAATTGTTCTGAATGAAGCTTAGTGCTTAGTTCAGTCGTTTAAGACGTACAGCTGGTTCCAATAAAATTGAATACGATTTAAAACATATTTTTATTATTTCGGGCAGTATATTCTATGATACCAGTCCCCCATTTCTCTACTCATGTCATGCTGACGTTCTGAAAAATTTATCTGCCACTTTGTCAAAAGCAAAGTTGTTTTAGTGCGGCGTTACACCGTCCGTTTTTGCAGGTTCCGCACTGCGGATCCCGTTTTGCGGTATGGCAATATCGCATGAGATGGCATGGCAGATGTAACACCATCCGTTTTTGTGGGATGTGCGGCGACATGCTGCCGCAATGCAGGATTGCGGGATGCGGGAACCTTGGTGACGACACAGTCAGTTGAATGTAAACTGTAGCACGGTACGTTTCTGCGGTATGCCGCTTTGATCGCGAAAAGCAAAATATGTTTGATACGGACCAAGTTATCGAGCTAATTCGTGGGCTACCTGCCCCTTGGGACAAATCAAACCCTGAATATTCCAACAAAGATGCACGACAAAGGGCATGGGTGAATCCTCATTGTCGTGTTTTGTTGTTCGTGATGCTGGGTCTCAATATTTCGAGATTTTTGAGACATCCGATAGTAGCCAAAGAATTTATCATTGTCCTTTCGAATTTTAGAATAAAATTTTCAAATCTTCGTCTTCTTTCGCGTTCGGAATTAAAAGGATGAACCCAGGTTTTACGGCATTTCGGCTCTCGTAATAAATTTTTAGCTTCAAGTAATAAAACAATGTTTAATTTTGAAAGGGACATAGTTCCTTCGCCTCTGCCACACAATATCAAAATGTGCGTAGTAGCTGCACGAAGGTCCCGCAATCCGTTTTTGCGGGATCGTATAATTGGAGGCCACGATCCGTTTCTGCGGCATCCTGCAAAACGGGATGCCGCAAAAACGGACCGTGTAACGCCGCACTTATACAATGTCACAATAACCTTAAAATGTCAAAATTCTTGACACATAAATATACACTGCCCAAACGTTCGAAAAAAATGTGTAAAGAGTCGTATTCATTTTTTTTGGAACCAGCTGTACATATATGTTCTGACGGTATTAGTTTCTCGGTCTTATTGACATTTACATTACCATAATCATAATTACGAAATAAAACTCTTGAAATAAAAAACAAAAGTTAACATGGTATGACATGTAATTCGAATATAGTGTATAAAAAATATACTAAAATTAAGTAACCGTAAATCGAAATTAAAAACTATATAGTCTCAGTAAAATATCAAAATTTATTAAATTTATTTAAGCCTGGTTGGCACGGTCACGGTGCATCCACACCATCATATAGGAAAAGCGGCACGGCGGATCGGCCTATCGATCTCCAGCAATTCTATTGGCTGAAATTTTTGACAGATGAATTTTCGAAAAATATCAGCCAGTAGAATTGCTGAATCTAGATAATATGATATCATAGATACGGCCGATCCGCCGTCCCGTTTTTTCTAGGATGTTGTGGATGCACCCTCAAAGTGCACTTGATCTAAATATACTTTGACTGTGTCAACTAGGCTTTAATAAACTCTTTTAGCTTTAGTAAGGTAATTACAGTAAAAATAAGTAACGTAAGATTAACATAATTGATTTGATGCTTATCAAATTATTTTTGTTCTGTATCGATCGCCGATTATTTCATCAAAAAAAATCATTCGTATGGGTATTTCGCCCATAACACTGCTGTGTTAATCGAACGGAAACCAGGGCCCGTATTCTGTAACTTTCAAAACGCTAAGCGCTTTTGGACGCTCAGCGTGTATGACGTTGATTTTCGCTGAGCGCGCACTTAATTAACGATCTCGGTATTCTCGTCTGACGCGCTTAGCGTCTTTACTAAGGAAGGAGCATAATGCTATCCATGTATTATGCTGTCCATATGCACTAAGGACTCTAGGGTGGGGATCCTTGACAGTTCTGTTTGACGATTCATTTGACACATTTGAATTTGATTTGAAATTTTGTGGATTTGTCAGTCTTTACGGAGCTTATTTTATGTTATTTTATTCTACTACTGATAGTTGTATAAAGGTAGTAAATCTAGATGGAAATTAAATTTAAAGAACTTAAATTAACAGTGACACTATCGCAATTTATCGAAAAAGACTCTAAAATAGTTGGTTGTGTAGCGTGCGGTAGATCTCGGCAAAAATCGAGTGAAATAATGGAACAACTTTTCGCTAGTAAGTGACTATATGTATAATATACACATACGTATAGTAAACCGATCATTTATGAAAGTCACTTAAATTAACTAATTATATCTTTTTTTTCTTGCATTTTTGCTTTTATTTACTACTTGGCAAAGATTAGATGTCAAAGAATTTAGATACGTCAATTTGACTTACCTGCTTCAGTAGCGTATCGGATGTTTGTTTTAATAAATAATTATTAAAACTTATCTATTTTTATTATAATAATATGTTTTTATTTTAATTTTTTTTTAATTTTAACTACCAACATTTATTCACAACGTAAAATAAAACGAACTGTTAGTAAAAATCGAAAAAATTGCGATTTTGTGCGTTCTCTTGCTCTTTAGTGAACTATTTCTTCTTCTATTAATTCCTCAAAAAGCAATTGATAATTTACGACTTGGCATCTATAAATATTGTTTAAAACATCGAAAATGCTGAGAAACATCTTCAACATTTCCCTCGTATAATAAGAATAATGACATATCCATAAAAAATAGGTTGACATAACTCAACAATAGGTTATAAAATTCACGTAATATTGACATTTTTCATTGTTTTATCCACATTTGACTATTAGATACCTAAAAAATTGCGATGCTGCCAATATATGCTCAAAGCGAACCCAGAAAACGATTCGCAGGGTAACGAAAATACCAAAATCGACTACTTGGCGTTCCGGTAATCGAATACTTTCGCTTACAGCTTTGAAAACGTAACGTTTTTATGTCAAAGTTCCAGAATTCAGGCCCAGCTTGTCAGCATTGATGTCTTCTTCTTCTTTACGTGCCGTCTCTTTCGTGGAGGTTGGCGATCACATTGGCAAAATCTTCACGATTCTCGGCTTTCCTTATGAGTTCTTCAAAGGTTAGGTGAGTCCAGTTTCTGATGTTTCTCAACCAAGATAGTTTCTTCCTGCCGAGACCTCTATTTCCTTCAATCTTACCCTTAACTATCAGTTGTAAAACGTGGTATTTTTCATTTCTCAATATATGCCCTAAGTATGATGTTTTTCTTATTTTTATTATATTCAGCAATTCTCTTTCTCTGCCTATTCTGTTGTAGACTTCGGTATTTGTGATATAGGCTGTCCATGGAATTTTAAGCATTCTTCGATATATCCATGTTTCGAACGATTCGAGGCGATTCATCTCTTGAACTTTCAGTATCCATGTTTCTCCTCCGTATAATAGGATTGACCAAACATAACACTTCACGAGCCTAGTTCTCAACTCAAGGTCCAATCTGGAGTTCTGGAAAACGTTCTTCATTTTTAAAAATGTATTTCTCGCTTGTTCTATTCTGGTTTTTATTTCCACGTCGTTGTTCAAGGTGTTAACTATCCAGGACCCCAAATATTTGAACTTGTAGACCTGTTCTAAGGCATTGCCCTCTATTTTAATAGGAATTGGTACATTTTGGTTCTTTCCAAATACCATGACTTTAGTTTTAGAAGAATTGATCTCCATCCCGTATTTCTTACAGGAGCCTTCAAGTCGTTCCACTAAATTCTGGAGACCAGTATCAGAGTCGGCAAAAGGACTGTGCCATCGGCAAATCTAATGTTGTTAATGACTTCGCCGTTGACTTTAATACGGCAATCTGTTGAAGAGAAAGCTTCACGAAAAATCGCCTCAGAATAAACATTAAATAACGAAGACAGCACACATCCCAGTCTTACTCCTCTCTGTTTATTGACTGGATTGGAATTGTCATTTTCAACTTTCATGTTGTTGCCAATATATATTTTTCACAAGTGTTACATCTCTGCTGTAAACTTCCAACTCATACAATATTTCGATAAGTCTCGTATGTTTGACTCTATCGATTGCTTTTCCGAAATCAAGCATTGATTTACTAATATACAAATTTGCCTTTTTTAAGTATGTATATGTTTATTATGTGGTTTATATATCTTTAACCACATCAAAAATACATTAATACAAACATTAATATTAATATTTTTTTTTATTTTACACGTATTAATATTTTATCTTGCGACTATCCACCATCTTTTATTGACAAAACCATGAAACGAAATACAAACCCCAAATCATAGGCAGAATACACACTATGATAACAACATACGAGGCGTTTGGGAAAAATATACGGATGGGAAAACGATAATACACAATATATACAACATACAATGCGTTTGGGAAAAAATAAGGATAGGAAAACAATATAACATACGAACATACACTTAGCACACTTAGATCACAAAATACACTTAGATCAATTTTAACCCACACTACACCAATGAACACTGGACAACAAACAAAAAATGGAATTTACAAAATATCATGTGAATTTAATTTAGTCACATTCACATGGTATTGATTTTATTTTTTATATTGGTGAATCATCTAGACCCTTAAATGTTAAGAATATTTAACGAATTAAAGAACATAAAGATTATTTAAGAAAGAGCGATTTTCGCAGATCTAAGATTTGTCAGCATTCGTGGTACACAGGGCACAGACTAGATTTTAACAATGCAAAAATTATTATGAAATATAATAAATGAAAAAAATATGAAAAAAAAAACGAAAAATAAAAGAGGCTTTTTTAATACAATCTAATCAAAATAAATGTATTGCTCAGGCATCTCTGTAGAGGGTAGTAATGTATGACAATCGCAGATTTGATTTTAATGAACGTAATATAAATAACAAGTAAAATTAAATTTAATTATTAAAAACAAAGGTCATTAAGTAGTTGTTATCAGAGAGTAATTGTTAATTTTGAAGTTTAATTTGATATAATGTCATTTTAACAGAAAGTCAATGGTTTTTATAGATATATCTGTTGAAAAAAAAACTAAAGTATTCCTGAATAGTTGTATTTAGATATATTAATTTTTTTTTGCCGTCTCACCCCCGGGCACCCCTGTAGTTACGCCAATGCCCCAAACGTTAAGCATTTTTTGGTCCGTTAGGCAAATTTGTTTATTAGTAAGTCACTGCTGACAGCTGGTCTCCGTTGGATTAACGCGGCAGTGTTTACAAAAAATAACTATTTTATTTTGTAGATTTTCTTACAGTCGGAAAATACCCATATGACTATTTTGAAGAGATGAATCCGCCACAGAGGTATAGACATTTTTTATGAAATTATTTCTTCTATATACATTTAATAAATTTTGACTTATACATTTTGTTTATATCCAACACTTGGATATAAAACTATAGTACAGATAATTAACTCTTACAAACTTCGCCACTACACCCCACACGTATTATTCAGTTATTTTAAAACATAATAAAAGAAACTACAAAATTTTATTTTGTAAAAAATTGAAAAAAAATACAACATATTAACAACCATATTTAGATGTTTTTTTTTGCTTAAAGAATTTGATATTCCTCTAGGAATATCTTTGTTATCGAAATATAGTTCTATAGTCTGACCAAAGAGGATACATGAGATGCCATAAAGTTATTCAAAAAGGATTTTGTTGCAATTTCATACGTGTGGATTATTAATTTAAAGGCGTGGATAACAGGTTTTTAAAACCAATACCATGATGATTCAAATTATATACTTGAAATATGAAAGTAACGTACGATTTATAAATATTATAAGACGTTTTTAAGAATAACATACATTCTATAGTTAAGTACACGTATCTTTGAAACAAAATGATACTCTTTGTAATATTAGTGTAGTGGTAGTGGCAGAAATCGAAACAATTTCAGATCAATTGCACTGGTACAAAAATAAAGACAATATTTTTCTATAATACATGTGTTTGAATCCTCAATCATATATTCTCTGTGGATACATCTGCACCATTAGATTCGTAATTACTGTTAGTTTTACATCTACAATATGACTATATATACAGGGCGTTTCAAAACAAGTGCGAAAAACTTCAGGGGGTGATTCCTTGTTCAAAATAAAGGGTAGTTTGCTTCATAAACGTTGGGTCAAAAGTCAACCATTAGGGAGATATCGCGGTACAAAGATGGCGGAAAAATAATGTTTTTATTTTTTATCTTGAAAACGAAAAGAGATAGACTAATAAAATTTTATGGAAGCATTACTGTTATGAAAACACACTTTCTGATAATTTTTTCACTTTTTTAAAATGAGTGGAAGGGGTTGAAATAAACTACCCCTATCATTCTTGTTAACGAAATTTAAAGAAAAATCTTATCAAACACATGCAAAAAAATTTATTTGGATAGTTTAGTTTGTTTAGAAACTTTTTTATCTCTTGTATTTTTTTGATAGAACTCACCGATTTGAAATTAAAAAATAAAATGTAAAGCATTACATGCCAGGACAAAAACATTTTCTGATAAAGAATCTAGTGGGCTGCGTCATTTTTTTTAGGAAAACATCTAGTCGGCCGCTGTTACTTTTTAGGATGTTCTTAATATTATTTTATTTGACATTACTCTACTGCAATACGTTATTATCTAGATGATTATTATTATCGTTATTATCACTAGATTCTTAATCTAAAAATGTTTTTTGTCCTGACATGTAATGCTTTACATTTTATTTTTAATTTCAAATCGGTGAGTTTTATCAAAGAAACACAAGAGATAAAAAAGTTTCTAAACAAACTAAACTATCCAAATTAATTTTTTTGCATGTGTTTGATAAGATTTTTCTTTAAATTTCGTTAACAAGAATGATAGGGGTAGTTTATTTCAACCCCTTCCACTCATTTTAAAAAAGTGAAAAAATTGAAGAAAGCGTGTTTTCATAACAGTAATGCTTCCATAAAATTTCAATAGTCTATCTCTTTTCGTTTTCAAGATAAAAAATAAAAACATTATTTTTCCGCCATCTTTGTACCGCGATATCTCCCTAATGGTTGACTTTTGACCCAACGTTTATAAAGCAAACTACCCTTTATTTTGAACAAGGAATCACCCCCTAACGTTTTTCGCATTTGTTTTGAAACACCCTGTATATTATTTATTAATTTTTCAATATTACAGCACATATCACAATTCAGTTTCATGGATATAATTACTGATGAGCAAATGCAAGACCAAGACCAAGACTTCCTTGGGCTTGCAGTGAGTAAGTAGTATTGGTCTTGCTGTAAGATTCTTGCAAGTTTTGTATTTTTTAATAATTTTTTACGTTTTCCGACACATTAATCTGTTCCCAAAAAATTACATTTTCTGGAATTTTAAACTGCGCCATTTAAAAATCACTTTTACTCAATATAAAATAAAACGACCTTCGTAAGGCCAACTGAGAGTAAATGCCTTGAAAGAATCAAAAAGAGTACAGGCCAAGAAAATGACGTCTAGGGCTTGATCTCGCCAAAATTATCATCGATTGCCATTCCCCAGCCATGTTTGACGCCGGTTTTTTAAGGTATTTTTTTTACTTTGTTCGATAGAATATGACTCTCTGAACAAAATGACATATATGTCAACTTTTGACATTTTTGCATATGGTTTATTTTCATAACGACAATTTAACTAGAAATAGCAAGTGCCTGGTACCAAATTATTCGTAAAAAATGCTCCTTCCAAATATGCAGATGAGCCACCATTGAAGAAAATTTCCATTTGAAAAAATTGAGATATGATTAAAAATACGATTTGGGCATCTTTTAACCGGCCAGAACAAGACACGAAAAACATTAGACGGTCAAATCTATTTTTCCAAGGCTCCTTGATTAAAAATTAGTGTTTGTAACACAGCCATTTGATTTTAAGCGAAAATGTCAAAAGTTGACATATACATATGAATAAAGTAAAAATATGCCAATGGTGCCTTTTAAAAATCAAAAGTTGTAGTCATTTCCGGTGAAACAGGAAGTGACCAAAAACAATTGAATACGTCAATCAATCCTAATATATGTCATATACTAATATACCAAATCTCGTTTTTTGATTTGAAACTTACTTGAATTTTTACTCCCATCGCGCGTAAAGAAGTTTCAACGCACACAACAAGAAAAAAAAGATTAAACGCTAAGGAGATATGTAATATATCTAAAATTAATCCTTATAGATTGTAATTAATAAATAATTAAGTAAAATAAACTTGTTACATATACTTTTTATTCATATTTCAAAAAATATATACAGGGTGTCGCACTTAAAATGGATACAAGCCACATGGATACATGGTTGTTTGTTGAGCGATCTTTTTCATTTTTGGCAGAAGGCAGAAGGCTGTATGGCTATAAGACGTACATTTTGCCCAGGGTAAGAAATGTGATACCTCATAGACGTACGTTTCAATGGGGTTTGATATTTTTCGAGTCAAGAGTAAACTACCCTTAGGACAGTATTTATTTCAAATCTGATAAATTATATTGAATCCTCCTTATCTAAGATACTTAAGTTCTAATTTTGATAAATATTGATACAGGGTGTGTCATTAAAATAAGACTAAATCAGATTTTAAATAAATACTATCTTAAGGGTATTTTATTCTTGACTCGAAAAATATCAATACCCATTAAAACGTACGTCTATGAGGTATCGCATTTCTTACCCTGGGCAAAATGTACGTCTTATAGCCATACAGCCTCCTGCCAAAAATGAAAAAGATCGCTCAACAAACAACCAAGATATTGGCTTGCATCCATCTTAAGTGGGACACCCTGTATGTATATTATTAATATTTGGAATCTAAAATAGTGCGTGGTCAGGTGACAGCGTTCAGCGATGAAATATACGAATTAGATCATTTTATGTGGGGCGTGCGCATAAAAATCATGTTGAACCAAAAAGATAAACTTATGCAAGATAGATATTCCTGTTTCATTTTTTTGGCTTCACTTTCCACTACCTGAGTAAATGTGGTATTAACTGTATAGTTATGGTATTTTATACCATACAGCATAAAAAAAACATATGGACAACCTATTATACATATACAACAATTAACGAATAGGTCAGTGGGTAAAGTAACTCGTACTTTACTATTTTATATCTTAGTAAAAATATAAAATAGGAAAAATCACGTGTAACTACAGCTACAAATGTCTTTGAATGTTGACATCATAGTTAGTGGTTATAGTTGTATCCACGAGAAAGTATATATGATCCAGGGTTTTAATACTATAATAAAAAAATACAAAAAATGAGAATCTCGTAAAATCATAAACGAAACACAAACATATTCTTATATTTCTATTTGTTCGTCTGGATGTTTTTCGGATAAATGTTTCTTAAGACTCGATTTATAGACGTAACTATTCGAGCACACTTTACAAACGAACTGTTTATCTTTATTGTGCACGACACTATGCATCGTCATTTCGAATCTCTGGAAAAACCGCTTATCACAATCCGGACATTTGTACGGTTTCTCACCGGAATGGTGCAGTAAATGGCAGTCCAGTCTGTACTTATTCGGAAGAATCTTGTTGCAAATTTTACAAGGATACGATTTCACCCTCAGCGCCTGTTTTTTCCTGTACTTCGTGATCCTTTCTTTGTCGTGGGTGTACAGGTGTTGCTTTAGGTGATGATCTGATTTGAATACTTTCCCGCATTTATCACAAGAATATTGATTTTCTTCGGCTTTCGATAAGTGAGCGGTTTTCTTGTGAACGTAGTAGGTGTTGCCGTAGAGCAGTTTTCCGCATTGTTCGCACATCCGGGTTTTATAAGAGACTTTTTCGTGAACATGCTTGACGTGATTTTGAACCTGGGCGAGAGTTTTAAATTTTTTTCCGCACATGTCGCAAATGTACTTCCGGTCCGCGTGTCTTAACATGTGGTTCCACATTTTCGCCGTCTCCTCTCCGCAAATTCGGCATTTTTGAATTTTTAGAATTTTCTTCTTAGGATCATCTCTATTTGGACTATCTTTCGTTTGAGTTTCTTTTCTATGTGTATCTTTTTTTAAAATTTCCTTGTCTAAAATTTCAGAGTCTGATTCGTCTTTAACTGATTTTTTGTCACCAATTTCCTCCGGTGGTTTCTTATCCGGACTATCCTTTTCATTTTTCTCGTACGCTGAATTATTTAACATTTTCAATTTCATTAGATCCACAAAAGCGAGGGGATGATACCCAAATAGCATCCGTACTGGATATCTAAAATGGTTCATAAAGTTACTTTACAAATTAATCTATTTTAAATATATTATTAAAAATACACTTTAAGTAAAAAATAATGTAGGTTTACTTTTGAGACATCTTAGAAAAAATTATAGAAAGAAATATAGCGAGAAACCATATATAAAATTACAAAATATAACAGTGAAGTTTTGGCGATTTATAGGTGTTTACTTGATAATAGAACCATAAAATAGTGTATTTCAAATAATACCATATCTGTACTCTAGAACGAAACTATGTTAAGTCCAAAATTGGCATATTTGAGATATACCCAAATATACAGGGTCGTCCGAATGGTATTCCGGAAACTTCGACAGCATATTCTGCAGATAAAAATAACTAAAAAAGTTCGTATAAATGTATGTCCTAAAATGCTTAGTTTCGGAGATACAGGGTGTAGAAGTTTAATTTTTATTTCGATTTTTTCCAAATAATTTCTGATGTAACGTCAATATTTGGATGAAAATTGGTATCTGGGAGTATTGTGACACGAGAAATTTGATTTTGATGTCAAAATTACTCCTATTTGTAGGGGACGCCACCTACATGTGTTTTAACTGTTTTGAAGAGTAATAATTTTTCGACCCCACCTGTATAAAACCACTGACTAAAAAAATATACATTTTCATGACTTTTTATGTAAAAAATGTCTCTTTGTAAAAATCGCTACGAGCAACCGTTCTCAAGATATTTAGAATGGAACTAGTCAATACCATGTCATTATTGACAAAAAATAAGCACACGTTGAATATAGTTATTTGACTGAAATAATAATTTTATTTTTTTAAATTAATCATAAGTTTTTCTGCGAAAAAATGATGATTAAACAATTTCTTTTGAACTTTTGACACAAAAAGATTTCAAATTTATGATTTCAGTCTAATTACTATGTAGTCAACATGTTTAATTTATGTCAATGAGGACAGGTATTGATAATTTCGATTCCAAATATCTCGAGCACCATTATTCGTAGCGATTTTTACCAAGAGACCTTTTTTATGTAAAAAAAGTCGCAAATGTATATTTTTTACTCAGTAGTTTTATACAGGTACCGACGAAAAGTTATTACTCTTCAAAACACGTTAAAACACATGTAGGTGGCGCCACCTACAAATGGGAGTCATATTAACATCAAAATCAAATTTCTGCATCTAAATCCACCAATTTTCATCCAAATATTGACGTTACTTTAGAGATTATTTGGAAAAAATCGAAATAAAAATGAAACTTCTACACCCTGTATCTCCGAAACTAAGCATTTTAGGACATACATTTATACGAATTTTTTACTTATTTTTATCTGCAGAATATGCTGCTGAAGTTTCCGGAATACAATTCGGACCACCCTGTATATTGTTAATTGAAGAAATTGGGGGAAGTTATTTTTTCAATCGACAGTTCTGCCCTTTGCTCTTGCTATTATAGGGTAGTCAATTTAAACTTAATCAAGATAATAAATTGATTCCAAATTGCAACATGCATTCCTATTTTACAATTTCCTGTTAAATGTTTTTTTATTATATCAGTAATATACTTTTATTTGGACTTAAAGTGGTTTTGCTTTATTCATTTTGGTGTTGCATGTTTTTTTTGCATTTAAGTTCGAAATTAGGTGTTCATATACCAAATATTACAATCATAAGTTTAAAAATAACCGAGTAATTAGGAAATAAATTATTCAAAAAAGAACTTTAAATTCGTTTTAAAACTATGTTTTGTGATATAACAAATTTGCTTCTGGGGTACCAGATATGTTAATAAGTGATTATATTTTAGATATCACTTTAGAACAGTATATTCCTCTAGAAATAAAGAGTTTAGAAATTAAAGTGTAGAATGAATGATTACAAGACCACTCTAGTTAAAAGAACTTTATAGTTTTCAAGTAATGAGGCCAAAACTGATAAGAAAACACATTTCGCGGGGTGTCTCTCTATTGGAATTACATGTTGTAGCAGTTTCAGCCAAGTTTTTGCGAGTGTTGTCAAAAATGACAGTAGGTGTCACATGTCATATTTTTAAAACTAAAAAAAACTTTTTAAATGGGACACCCTGTATATTAGTAGCGCATTAGATAGTCCCCTTTTCTCCGAATTCAAAAATGTATCACACATTAACATTATAAACGTCATATTGTGAAAATATTTCGAAAATGCATCGAAAAAGAAGGTGGTCATGTAGAGCAATATAGATTATGAAAATGAATAATCTATTGTTATTGTTATGTCAGTATTAATAAAATTGTTCGATAATGTGTTGTGCTTCATTGATAAGGCAAATTAACAAACATAATTTGGAAACAAAACCATTTATAACTATATTGATTCTTTTAATTAATTGTTTTTACATGCTTTTGTCAATCTTGAATGAAATTAAGAAGAAGAATGCATATGTGTGATCAGAGGCGCAACTAGGGAAGGGCTAGGGGGGCTCAGCCCCCCCAGACTCAAAATTAGCCCTCCCAGGCGTACGTTTGACATTTCAAGCGAGGCACAAAAAGTTATTTTTATTCCAAATAGAATATGCAATTTTTTTGTTACATCACGAATAATTTTTTAAATAATTTCAAATGTTGCCAAATAATATAAAAAGATTTAAAAGAAGTACCTCGTAGGTAATTATATATAGAGGAACTATGGTTACACTCGTTGAATTTAACACTTTATGTCAATTTAATAATATATTTTCGTACTATTCTGCTAGGTATAAAAGTGCTTTACTTTTTGCCTAGGCAGTGGAATTCATTAACTCAGTGGGGGTGAAAGATACCCTGGCATAACCGCTGAGTACTTATATTCTTGTCTAGATTATACGGGCAATTTGAAAATAAGAACCTTTATTCTTCCGCAAACAGAAAAATCCATAAACGCTAAGTCCGGCAGCCTCGACGGCCAACGGCTGGGATCTTAGTTAGCTATTCAATTATTCTCGAAATTGGCTGCAAAATTTGCTGATAACTTCAGCATTTTGAGGCGATGCCTTGTTTTGCTGAAAAAATATGTTTTCGAGTTCCATTAAGGACAGATTATCAATAAAAGGTCCAAAGCCTACTAGTTAAAGTGGCGAACTTTTAAAAAGTCTGTATTTCGAAGGGGACTAGAACAAAATATTAAGTGTGCTATATTTTTGGAACGGTAATTTTAAATTCTTTTCAATTATTAAAAATATACAGGATGTCCCAAATAAAAAATCAATTTTTCTGTTGATAATTCTTAAATTATTATTTTATAAAAAATATACTAAACCATTAAGTTGTACGTAAAAAGATGCTTTGGAAATGTTTTCATAAAAATACAAAATTTTCCATAGCAAAAAAGTTATAAGGATTTGTTTAAAATGCACATTTTTGAAAAACACCCCGTAACTCCGAAATGGTAACAGATATCGATGTGCGGTTTTCACCATCATGTTTTTGATAAAAATTGAACGCCAGAGACCGACATTAGTTTTTAGGTATCTATCTCCTATAGAAAAGGTTGTTTCCCTTTAAAAGCATCCAATTTGACCCACCAAAAAATATTATGAAATAAAAATCACTGTTTCTTTAGAATTTGTATTATCCTCAAACCAATATTACCTTAGAAGTCTCAGGGCTTGAGCCTCCCCAAAAGTCGGTGTCTAGTTGCGCCCCTGTGTGTGATACATTTTTGAATTCGGAGAAAAGGGGACTTAATGCGCTACCAATATACAGGGTGTCCCATTTAAAATGTTTTTTTAGTTTTAAAAATCTGACATGTGACACCTACTGTCATTTTTGACAACACTCGCAAAAACCTGGCTGAAACTGCTACAACATGTTTTTTGAATGAATGCTTTAACCCAACAAACAAAAAAGTTATAAGCTTTTAAAAGTGGGCCAAACTAAAATGATAACCCTGTACATTTTCTTGCCAGTCGCTGGCAGTCATACATCAGTCGCCTATAATAATTAAATGGCAGCCAGAGGCAGTATGGGACAAGTAGTACAGAGAGGAAAAATATTCGGTTCCATTAGTTACTATTCCGATACATTAAGTAATAAAAATGGCCGCCAATTTGAAATATAAAATATGTGAAATGGAATAAAACCACATAAAATATTAATAAACAATATTTATTAAAAATATAACAACAGTTGTTTTTTATATCCTCAAGTAGATACCTATATATATATATATATAGTATATGTATTTAATCTATTAAAGAAAATAAAAATATTTTCTCGATTTTCCATTTCAAATTTCAACGATAATTATTATACCAAACGTTTGCTACTGAATAAATTTTCAAAAGTACCCAAATTAAACGATCATTAAACAAAAAAATATAACTATTCTACTACATGCAGATCAGCTTGTGACAGAACTTAAAAAAACATATAAAACTCATTATTAATACTTACATATCAATAATTATTCTAGGCTTACATCTTAAAAAAATATAATAAACCAATTCAATCTATACTAAATTATCAATCTTTTGAACGGCCTCTACACTACTCGCGAAGTAAGCCCAAGTTGGCAGAAATCGAATGGGGAAGAGGAATATTTCGTGTTATCTCGTCTAACTATGCCTAGTCTCGGCTTATTTTATTTTATTGGTATTAAAAAATGACGAAGCACGAAGCGGCTGAAGAAGCGTTAGGGCAACAAGATAAGCAAACGACGGAAAAACCAGAATGGTGGTCTGAAACCTTAAAAAAACTTATAGAAGAAAAAAAGCGATCCTACCAGAAATGGCTTAGTACCCACAGCGACCACGACAGAGAAGAATATGCAAGATTAAATAGAATGGTTAAACGCGAAGTAGCTAAAAGCAAAAACAAAATGTGGGAAACCAAATGTGAGAGAGTGGAAAGATATATGGGAGGTACAAGAGTGTCAGAAGCGTGGAAGACAATAAGGAACCTTAGAAGAGACGAAAAGCAAAACAGTAAACTAGAACTTATAAGCATGGAAAAGTGGGAAGACCATTACAAACAGTTACTGACAGAAAACAGGACAGAATTCAAACTAGAAGTGCCAGATTTGAAAAACGCAAAAGATATAGATGTAAATGAAATAAGTGTAAACGAGATAAAGAAAGCATTGAAGAACTCAAAATATGGAAAAGCTGCGGGGCCGGGAAATATTTTCATTGAGCTAATAAAGCAGGGACCCGATATATTATTGGAAATACTAGCTGATATCTTCAACAGATGCCTGATAAAAAACGAAAACATTCCTGAAGACTGGAACCTGGCGTACATCAGCTCTATCTTTAAGAAAGGAGACAAAAAAGAGGAGACAAGCTCAATGGGAAGGTTGTATGGCAGGATATTAAAAGAGAGAGTAGAAGAGAGCTTTGAAGAAATAGAAGAACAAGGTGGTTTCCGCGCTGGGCGTTCTTGTACAGACAACATATTTGTGTTACAACAAATAATTGAAAAAAGGAGAGCTCGAAATTTGGACACGCATCTGGTATTTATAGATTTAGAGAAAGCCTATGACACGGTGCCTTTGAAGAAATTATTTGAAATCTTGGTTGAGGCAAATGTGAGTAAAACATATATTAATGCAATCTGGAATATGTACAAAAATTCAAAAAGTATGATCAGACAGGGGAAGTTCCTATCGGAATCCTTCCTGACATCTAAAGGACTTAGACAGGGGTGCAGTTTATCACCTACCTTATTTAAAATATATATACAGGAGGCATTGAAAAACTGGAGAAGGAAGAGTAGAGCTATGGGAATAGAGATTGACAACCACTGTCTATCGACCTTGTTCTTTGCAGACGACCAAGTTATTGTTGCAGGTTGTGAGGAGGATGCCGACTATATGTTGAGGAAACTTGATGAAGAATACGACAGATGGGGACTCAATATCAACCTCACAAAAACCGAATACCTGAAAGTAGGAGAAGAACAAACTGAAGATCCTGAACTACACATACATGAAATTAAAAGATGTAGCGAATATAAATATTTAGGAAGTATTATATCTGAAGAAGGGAACTCCAAGAAAGATATACATAGTAGAGTTCAACAAGGTAAGAAAGTAATCGGTCTTTTAAACCCTCTCCTGTGGTCAAATAAAACATCCATTCAAACAAAGATAAGGATTTACAAAGCAATCGTAGATCCAATTTTAACATACGGTGCCGAATGCTGGCAATTTACAGCAAAAGAAAGAAGGATGGTCGAGTCAGTGGAGATGGACTTTGATATTAGACAGAAGAGCATGTCGCATATCAAGAATGGAACACATTAGAAATGAGGAGATCAGGCAAAGAACAAGGCGAATATATACCAGCACCGACAACATCGAATCGAGACAGCTACTATGGTATGGGCACGTAAAAAGAATGGGAGGGGAAAGATGGCCAAAAAGGGCAATGGAGTATCGTCCCCAAAGCAGAAGGAAAAGAGGAAGACCTACAACTACGTGGTTAGTACCAACGTGGTTAGTAGACCAGTACATGAGAGACAGAGCTATATATATATATATATATATATATATATATATATATATATATATATATATATATATATATATATATATATATATATATATATATATATATATATATATATATATATATATATATATATCAAAAAATGACTGTAGCAAATTTAAATCGCTCGGGGTGTCGCTCATCCCTACCTGTAAGTGATGTCATAAGAAGCAAAGACGGTAGTAATTGGTGGCATTGCATTTCATTTAAGTTGGTCTAGACTAATATCATAATATAAGGAAACTAGTAGCTTTACTCATTGTCAAATCCTTTGTTCTTTTTCTGCCACTTTATATGATCTTGTTCTCGCCTCCCGTGATCACAGACGTAGCTGTGTAGTCGTAGTCTATAGTCTAACTAAGTCGTGGCACTCGCCATAGTTTCACAGAGTATGTATTTAGAGTAGTGATGGGATAACTCAAGCGGAAATTCGCTCGAGTACTCGATTATTGAAATAACGAGCGACGATTATTGACTTACGAGCGACGAACGCAAGCGATCCTAGAATGATATAAATTGAAATCCGATTTTAATGTAACATACTCGATAAAAAGCCGAGCGAATTTTCTACATACATTGCAGGTAGCAAATTTATACGACGTTATCCGTTGCGTATCTGAGACAATGCTTTGAAATAAACTAAATCAAGCGATAAAGCGAATCGCTTGCTACTTAGCATTCATCACCGAAAGAATATGTGCCCTGCGCACACAACTTACTGCTTGGCGCTTGGCGTTAACGAGCACTTACAACAAGCGACGGTCGAAAACCCCGAAAAACCGTATTTTTAAATACGAGCGATTTTTAATTTCGCTCGAGCGATCACTCGGTTATTGCAATCGCTTGAAACTCGAGTACTCGATTATTGAGTCGGTTTTTCCCATCACTGATATAGAGATGTATTTATGAAAATATGAGTTCACAATAAAATAAAATAAAAAAATGTTCCACGAGTAAAAATTTGCTTGAAAACAGAATATTTTCATATTTCGTGTAAGTAACAATTCTTCTGTATCTGAAAATCTTCTGATGGGAAGAAATGCGGAAAAAAATATGTAATGACATATTTTTATATTATTATCTATTTCAAAGATTTTCTACATCTTTTTTTTTTAATTTAAAACAAGGTTAATTTTAACATTAATGTGTTTTGTAGTAATATGTTGGTTAGGTGATTTTCACTGGATAACTAATACATTGAACCAACACATTGTACTAAATAATAAAATAACATATTTAAACTTATTTCAAAAGAGAAAAGAAGCAAGAACAATGAGAAATAACATCACTACTTTCTCACGTAGTAGAGTCCCGAAGGTTCCGAAAGAATATCTCTTTGATATCTCAAAAGAACGGGGAATTTCCGGTTCTGAACCCTAGTTACCAAACTATCAAGAAATTATATTTTTTAACTAAAAACTAAAAAAAAATCCAGATTTTTAAAAAAAAATTGCGCAGAAAAATCCTCATATTTCTAGGGCCAAAATGTCCTACCCCTAAAAATATTTGCACTTATTTAAGACTCGCCCTGTATAGGGCGATTCACGATTATGGTACGTTATAGCACAGAATATCTAGCTACGCAACAGAAAAATACTCGAAATGAAAGAGCTAAAATTGCACAAATAGAATACTAGATGGCGCGACAATATCATAATCAGAATATAATTAGAAATTTTTAACTTTCGGTTTTGGATCGACGGCTCGTCGACGGCCTTATAGCTCGGCTAAATATGCACAGTTGCCAGATTCAAAAAGACTTGAATTGGCATCCCATTCTTTTTATTGTGTATAATGCAGTATGTGTTTCTTTCTATTCTTCTTTTCTTGTCAGATACACTTATATTAATTATTCCTTTGGCTATTAAAATAGTTTTAAGTATATTATTACAAAACATATACATTTTTCATATACACTATACCTTATAATGATAACTAAGAAAATACCTTTAATTACCTTTAAAATTAATAATATACAGGGCGATTGATAGTGATATTTATTAATGCTGGAACGTTAGTAATGAAATATGGAAATAATTTATTAAAATGTAGCACAAAAAATGTTAACTGACTAAAAAATACTATAATAACAAATTTCTTCCGTTTGCCACGTTATTTATATATTATAGACCTAGGTAGATTTTAAAAAGTGACACAGGTACAATTAATAATATATTAGTTCGGCATAAAAGTTGCTGTCACCGACATCGAACAATAAATTAAAATTCATAAAATAAATTAAAATTATTAATTAAACAAATCTTTATAAAGAAAAGCAAGTATACCAAATTTGGGCCCAATCGAACTCCAGGAAATGATATCATAATAGTGTACTATATTATGGTACCACTCGATATACTTTAAGGTACCATAATATTGCAATGTCACCGAAGATCTGTAGTATACCAAATTTAAGAACAATCGAACGCCATGAAATGGTATCGTAATATGGTACTATATTAAGGTACCACTTTATATACATCATAGTTCAATCATATTACAATGTAACCGAAGATACGTAGTATACCAAGTTTGAGCCCAATCGAACGCCAGGAAATGGTATCGTAATATGGTACTATATTAAGGTACCACTTTATATGCATCATAGTACCATCATATTACAATGTCACCGAAAATACGTAGTATCCCAAGTTTAAGCCCAATCGAATGCCATGTACGTAATATAGTACTATATTATGGTACCAGTTGATATGCTTCATGGTACCATAATAATGCAATGTCATCAAAAATACGCAAGTATATATCAAATATGAGCTCAATCGAACGCCAGGAAATGGTATTGAAATATGGTACTATATTAAGGTACCACTTTATATGCATTATAGTACCATCATATTACAATGTAACCGAAGATACGTAGTATAACAAGTTTAAGCCCAATCGAACGCCAGGAAATGGTATCGTAATATGGTACTATATTATGGTACCTCTTATTATGCTCCATGGTACCATAATATTACAATATCACCGAAGATACGTAGTATCCCAAATTTAAGCCCAATCGAATGCCATGTACATAATATGGTACTATATTATGGTACCAGATGATATGCATCATAGTACCATCATATTACAATGTCACCGAAAATACGTAGTATACCAAGTTTAAGCCCTATTGCCGCCATGTACCTAATATTGCTATATGGTACTATAGAAGGTACCACTTTATATGCTCCATGGTACCATGATATTACAATGTCACTGAAGATATAGTATACCAAGTTTAAGCCCAATCGAACGCCATGTATCGTAATATAGTACTATATTATGGTATCACTTGATATGCTTCTGAAAAAAACGGCGTCCAGTTGGCTGGAAAAGGACGATCGATGACATTTCCCATTAAAATTTAAATATAAAATGACAGTGATATTCATTTCATAGCTATCGCTAACGCCGTTTTTTCCCGATTATACAATATGAACTTGGTATGAACACAATCGAACGTCAGGAAGTATCATAATAGTAGAACAAGACTTATTATATTGTCGCCGAATTACAATGAAAATTCAGGATTCAATTATACAATCAAACGTCAGGAAGTGATTGTAATTTAGCTCATAAGATTTAATTCCAACTAACATGACAAACTGAAAAAAACAGCTCTGATCTATTTTAATATGTTTAAATGATGTAGCAAATTTGAAGGTAGGCTTTATCAGGAAGTATTACGATATGAATTACACAATGGCAACACTGCACAAAATTCTTTTAAATTTTGTTTGTAGAAAACTGTTTTCTTTTAAATTTATTGCCCTCTATTATGTAGTAGCGAAACTACCACATCAAAATATCTGATTTGGAGACAGACTTTTAAAGCCTGTCTCCTTTTGCTACCTACAATTTTATACATGTAACGAGGCTTCTGTTGCGTAGCTAGATATTCTGTGGTTATAGCATTTCTGGAACCGAAGCTGTTTTACGGAACCAGTAATTTCGGTACCATGCCTCTAAGGAACCGAGATTTCCAGTTTTTCGGTACTAGCAAATTTTTGTTCGATGAAACGCTCTGCAACCTGCCGATATTCGACAGATTGTAAAAACTGGCAGAAAATATTTGGGAGAGTGCAACTACTCTTTTCCTTCTACTATGCTAATATAGTAGTCGGATAGTTGCCTAGGCTACAACTTTAATAAAATTTCATAGTCATCAGAATCCGTATGCAATATTAATACAGTTGAAGCACACTTACGGCTCTACCATAATAAGATGTATCGTGCTTGTTTTGCAATACTTTGACCGTATACAAGACGAATAATAAAATAATAAATATGTCTTATGGCGGCTGCATTGGATGGCTTTTCCTACAATGAATCTTCAGCGACCCCCACTGCGTAAAAGCCTTAGGGCAAAATTTACATAGATGTCTCTTAATTTTTGTGTGCACGACGCTGTGCATGTTTAAATTCGCCTTTCGATTAAAACACTTGCCACATTGTTCACATTCGTATGGTTTTTCGCCAGTGTGAGTCCGTTTGTGCGCTTCCAAACTCTCTTTGGTCGACAAAATTTTACTGCAAAGATCACACGTATACATTTTGGGTTGCTTCTGTTTTTTAACCCTGTTCGGTTTCATAATTGGAGGTTTCTTAACTTTTTTCCCGTCGCTGTGACAACTATTCAGGTGTATTCTCAAATTCACCTCCAAATCATACACTTTACCGCACTTGTCGCAAACGTAACTGCCTATGTCCGATTCGGTAAAGTGCCTAATTTTTTTGTGAGTGTAATATCCAGTAGATGACACTACTTTGCCGCATATTTCGCACACGGTCGTTTCGTAAGGCTGGCCCTCGTGGACGTGTTTCATGTGCTTCTGCAGTTCGTATTTGTAAAGGTAACTGGTGTCACAGATATGACACTTTAACGTCTTTTCCCGATGTCTCTGCTTGTGATGCTTCATTTTGTAACTTTCCGTTACTTTTCCGCATATCTGGCACTGTTTATAAGTTTCCTGATATGGTCGTGGTGCAGGCGTTGACTTTATCAAAGAACACACTGAGGAAGTAGGTAAATAAACTGCTTGAAAAGGACGTGTCCTAAAATAGATATAAAGTTATTGGGAAAACTTATTAAGCGATTAAAAGTATGGTTTATTTCTTACAAACTTACGGTTAGTGGTATTCATCTCCCTTTCTTTGCGTTGTCCAAGTACCAATATCTATGTATTTACACATATATACGAGGCATGTTTTTTAGGTAAGTACCGTTTTGGAATTAAAAAAAAACGTGCAAAGATATCGCAATAATTTTATTTTTACATGAAAGCCTGTACCTTAATCTACTTTTCTACATAATTTCCGTGAATACTGAGTCACTTGTCATAACGTCGCACCAGTTTTTCAATACCCTCCTCATAAAATTCTGCCGCCTGACTGGTTAACCACTGTATCACAACTGTTTTGACTTCGTTATCGTCTTGAAGACGCTGACCGCCCAGGTGTTTCTTCAAGTGCAGGAATAAATGGTAGTCACAGGGCGCCAGATCAGGGCTGTATGGAGGATGATCTAGAGTTTCCCATTTAAAAGATTTGATGAGATCTTTGGTCCGATTAGCCACATGTGGACGGGCATTGTCATGCAGCAAAACAATACCCTTACTCAACTTGCCACGTCTTTTGTTTTGGATTGCACGGCGCAGATTGTTCAATGTCTCACAATAAGATGCTGCATTGATTGTCTCATTACGAGGCAGGAACTGCACTAGCAATACTCCTTTTCTGTCCCGAAAAACGGTGCACATGATTTTCCGGGCAGAAATTGTTTGCTTAAACTTCACTGTTTTGGGTGATGATGAATGTCGCCATTCCATGGACTGTTGTTTCGATTCTGGTGTGACGTAGGCCACCCATGTTTCGTCACCAGTAACAATTTTGTCTAAAAAATCTTCACCTTCATTGTGGTACTGCTCAAGGAAAGTCAATGTGCCTAAACGTTGGGTTTTGTGCAAATCCGGCAACATTTTCGGAACCCAACGTGAACACAATTTCCGGTAATTCCAGTTCTCGGTCACAATGCGATACAAAACACTACGAGAACATTGAGGAAAGTAGTCCACAATGATGAAATTGTAAAGCGTCTGTTTTCTTTCACCTTTTCGTCCACTTTCTGCACCAAATCTTCATTAACGACCGAAGGACGCCCACTCCGTTCTTCATCATGCACATTTGTGCGGCCATCTTTAAATGCTCTCACCCATTTCCTTACCATTCGATCACTCACAATGTTTTGTCCGTAAACTTCACAGATCTCACGATGAATATCGATCGGTTTTACGCCTTTAGCACTAAGAAATCGTATGACAGCCCGTACTTCACAATCGGCGGGGCTCACGATTGTCGGAGGCATCTTAAACACTCAATAAACAACGTATACAATGAAGGATCAGACTGTACTGGCGTCTGTGCATAGACAAGAGATGTAGGTAACCAGTGCGCATGCGCGGAACGCCCACCGTAGCGCTGCGGCGGCGGAATCGCAAAACGGTACTTACTTAAAAAACATGCCTCGTATAAAGCTGTTAAATGTCGTCTTAATACCTAATATTATACAAGATGGCAAATAGAAAAGAGAAAGATCTAAAAACATATCAGTGCATAGTCACTAACACTCACCGTAGAAATATATAAATTTAAGCCAGCAGCTTCTTGCTACAAATCCCAATAAGTAGAAATAACTTTGAAAGTGGTATAATGTGCTTACCAATCAAACTTACTTCTCTGACTGCAGTCAAGGGTAATAAAGAACCTTTATTGTCACGTTCTCGTTCAAAATAGTTTATCAGGAAAGCTACAAGCTCTTTGCTTCGACTGTTTAAACACTTCGGCATGTTCACACAATTTCAAGAAATGCAGTTCACAAAACTCGAAAATTTAGTTCTTAAAAGAGCTGTTTGTGCTAAAAGTACAATTAAAAAAAAGACTATGAAAATCGGCAAAAAACGAGAATTACTCCCAAAGATTCAACAACCAAAATAATTACTGACATTATGATAATTATCAAATAAATCAACGACAACGTTGCTGATCGCAGCGCAATGTAACCAAAATTGCGATAATAAAATCGCTTTAAACTAATTTTTGCAGCTTTAATCTAAATAAAAATATATGTTACAATAATAATTTTCTCCATAAAGTAAAATGAAGAGCTGCTCGGTATCTTACAGTATACAACTAATTTAAACATTTTTGCCAAAATATCATTTTAATCAGGTTATAGGCTTTAGTGTCAATTTCGATATGATTGATATTGATGACGTGTATCGGAAAATGTTTTGCGATTACCGTATGAGGCTTTTTTCCTGTATATTTTAGCTGCCTCTCCAAAGCAAATTTCTTAACCTGTAATATTACCACGTTTACGATACTAAAAGAAACGCAATTACAGAAAAAAATAGGTGGCTCTCAAATGTTATTATAAATAAATCATTTTTTTTTAATTCTCAAACTTCAATAACTCGATTTACCAGCCCTAAATATATTTGTACTTATTTAATAATAAGACTCACCCTGTATAACCTTTCAAAACTTTTCAGGAATAAAATCTGTAGGATTTGTAATGAAGGACTGAATTTTAACCTTATTTCTTTATTTAAAATACTTTTCAAATGCAAACAAAAATCATGTTTACAAGATACAGTATTAAATTAGTTAAGTGTTATTGGTATTTGGTACTTAAGTAGGTACCAAATACCAATAACACTTAACTAATTTAATATTGTACACTTGTACTATTACATATTGGTAGAAAAAAATGAAATAGTAGAAATATATTCACATCATGTTTGGAAAATCAATAAAAAATTAAATTTAATGCTAAATACTAGCTTTGCTTATCTATATCACTGTTCGAATTCAAATATGGAACAAATATAAAGAATGGTCCAATAATACAGAATTCGGCTGTAACGTGGAAACCGTTAATGATAGTTTTCCAGGAAAAAATATTTAAATAAATACAGAGAAAAACATTAATAAAAGAAACACATAAATAAAAAAAATACATTTAAAACTGTGAAAAAAGATTGAAAGTGGGTCGCTAGGGGTCGTAACAGCAATACAACATTGAAAATTGTCATTCATGTTTCAGATTTTCCTATCAAGATAATTACCGTATGATCGAAAAAAAAACGGATGGGTATGAACCGATGCCGATGGCTATGAAATAAAGATCTCTGTCATTTTATATGTAAAATTATACACTGAATAAAACTGAAGTAATTTTACAAAAAAAAATTGATACGTTAGGGTATTTTTAATAAGAAATTTGTAAAATTAAGATATTTTTGCATAGTTTCATAAAAAAAAATGTGAAACAGTTATTAATATTATATGATTAACTAACCGATATTATTTTCTCGAGTTTTATGAGTTTAAAAATTAAAATTAAATCAGAAATACAATCTTGTAGTAAAATTCCATCTCTCTAGACATATTCACAAAACTTGTATGAATTTACTATAATATATTTAATAAAAATTGACGCCACGTCACGTGACTTCTTGTGGAGCTGATGCGTATTAAGTAATCGACGTAGTTAGAGGAAATAACGAACGACGAAGAACATATAGGCATATCTCAACGGGAATGTGTAGATAATGATCTCCTATTTAACCCCTCAAAAGTCCCATTCGGTCCCAGTGGAGGAAGTTTGAAAAAAACCGCCGGATTTTTTCGTTTTTTTTCAAATATCTCCGTTTGCATAACTTTTTTCTAAAAAACTAAAGATATGTTTTTTATAGGGAATTAAATTTAGAATATTTTACCTTCAATCATTTTTTTTTCTAAAATAAATATTAATTAAGATAGAGCAATTTTTTACTATACGTTTTATAAATTTTCCAGTTTTTTAAACCGCAATCAGCTATAATTTTTGCGTTAACAGTATAGTGTTAATATAAATAAACCAAGTATAAATTTAAGCATTAAAACAATTAAAAATAACGTTTAAATATTATTTATTAAATAAAATTATTGTTAAGAAAATTATTATTAAATTAAAGTTGTTAAATAAAATCTGCTATGACGTCATCCTGAGCGTCATTTTCATCCTGAACTAAAATACAAAAGTTAGTGCAACTGATTCCGTAGCACTGACCATATACCGTATGATCGAATAAAAACGGCGTCAGCGATGGCTATGAAATGAAGATCGCTGTCATTTTATATGTAAATTTATATGGGAAATGTCATCGATCGTCATTTCCAAGCCAACTGGACGCCGTTTTTATTCGATCATACAGTACTTTGAAGAACATTTAAGACCCAGTTTTCTACAAGAGCAATAGGTGTTAGATTGACTTTTGATCTTTCTTCCATCCATAATGTAAAGGATCTTACTTGTTACCAATCCATTCTTGAATCTAAAAAATTCAACTTATAACATTTCCTATAATAGATATATATTTACAGTTACCTGATAGTATGTCCTGAGTAAATGTAGTTTTGCAGAATTCTCAGTTGGAGGCAAATTAGCTAAATTAAAGGTAGTCTTAAGGGCTTGTCTTGATGTAATCCAATTGTATATAGTGTATCTCAGAAAGTTAATATGTTTGATATAGCTTGGGCAGTGATATAGCTTTAAAAAATAATTTAATCCTGACTGGAACAAGTCAAAAATGTGTCTGTCAATACTGAAAAAAGATAACGATCTTTCTCAATAATTGTTTTCGTTCTCCAACTGAGAACTCTGCAAAACTCCAATTACTCAGGACATGCTGTCAGGTAACCGTAAAGATATATCTATTATAGGAAATGTTATAAGTTGTATTTTTTAGATTCAACCAGTAAGATCTTTTACAATATGGATAGAAGAAAGATTAAAAGGCAATCTGACACCTATTCAATCAACAGAGGATGTGGCGCCTCCTGACCTACTAAAATATTTTTTTTGCAATTGCAACGAGAGTCAGTGCTCTAAAAATTGCTCTCTTGTAGAAAACTGGGTCTTAAATGTTTTGCAAAGTGTGGCCAGTGCAACGGAATCAGTTGCACAAACTTTTGTATTTTAGTTGAAGCGGAAAATGACGCTCAAAATGACGCCTTAGCAGATTTTATTTAATAACTTTAATTAAATAATATTTTTTAACAACAATTTTATTTAATAAATAGTATTTTAACGTTAATCTTAATTGTTTTAATGCTTAAATTTATACTTGGCTTATCTATATTAACACTATACTGTTAACGCAAAAATTATAGCTGATTGGTTTAAAAAACTGGAAAATTTATAAAACGTATAGTAAAAAATTGCTCTATCTCTATTACTACTTATATTAGAAAAAAAATGATTGAAGGTAGAATATTCTAAATTGAATTCTCTACAAAAAACATATCTTTAGTTTTCTCGAAAAAAGTTATGCAAACGGAGATATTTGAAAAAAACGAAAAAATCCAAGATGGCGGTTGTTTTTTTCAAACTTCCCCCACTGGGACCGAATGGGACTTTTGAGGGGTTAAATAGGAGATCATTATCTACTCATTCCTGTTGAGATCGGTTGGTTACTAATGTTTTCCACTTCAACCTCCAGATTGACTGGCCTATTAATCTAAGCAGTTTTTTGAATAGAGGAGGGAGTCTCGGAGTGCGTGGGTGATCAGTGTTTTTATAATTTAAGAGTAAGTATATTATATTAATTATGTTTATACAGGGTGGTACCCTATATGTAGTTTCAGTAAATATAAAGCCAAATATCTTAGAAGATACAGTTTCCATTTATTATAATGATTTGCGTCTTAATTTTAGTGATTTTTTAATATAAACATAATTGGTCCATGATCTCTCTATATCAACATATCTCTAAGTATTATTTATTCTTTATCAGACTGCGTTTCGGAGGACATATTTAATAGATGACCGGATTAAAGAACTCTATACAGGGTTGTTCACCACATACGACACGGAATATTGTAGCTAAACGATTAGATTTTTACAAATTGTAAGATTTGGGTTCGTTGAAGGACTATTAGAGCTACAATTTAAAAATATTTTTACAAGATACAGAGTGTCCCAAATAAATAAAAAAATATCAAAGTTGTATTTTCTTAAATGGAACACCCTGTATATTATTGCATTTTTAGTTTCTACGATTAAAATAAAGGTAAATTTGATTAAGGTTTATTACACTTAAACCTTACCGTTTTTGAAATATTTTCAATTTTGCGAAATTGCAGTATAAATTTTAAGGCTTCATTTCTCCGAGGATATCAAAGTTTTTAACACTAAATATTTACTGAAGATTATTTATTGATCAGTTATTGTGTTGCAATAATAAAAATTATACTACCTTATACAGAGTGTCTAAAAATTTATTTTAAATAATTACTAGCTTTAAACGGCAATAACTTATTTACTTTAAATAGAACACCCTGTATATTTTATGAGAATCAGATGCACAATTTAACGGTCTATCAAATTGTATTATACCACTTTTTACCTATTCCTTCAAGTTTTCGTAGAAAATGCATTTTCTTATAATTTAGACCTCATTTATCAATATACCCATGGAATATTGACATTTTAGATTTGTTTTTAAAACAACAAATGTACAAAATGTACAGGCTAGTAATATTATCGTTTTTGGTAAAACGATAATATTACTAGGCCATTTGTATGCAAAAAGAAAACTATTTAAATCTTTATAAAAAAGTATACCATTAATTAAATAAACCATCAGTATTTCCGCCTAAATACTAATTAACTACATACTTAATTGTATTCGTTAATAAATTTTTCTAAATAAATGTGGATTTGAATCAGAAATCAATATAATAATAAGTTATGAAAATGAACGTATCTGTTGTTATAAATAAGCATTTGTCAAAAAATTAAATATCATTTTTAAGGTGTTACTTTTTACCACACTGTCTAATACACAAACATAATTCAGCTTTTTAGTATTTGAAGCAATTATTATTAATCAACGCAAACAGTCAATTAATGTAGTTTCAATACTGGATTTAACAAATATTTAAACAGTTTTTTTATTTTTAATGAACTAAACGAACTATATCGACAATATATAGTATCTATACTCTTTAAAAATTTGGTACATCTTTAAAAATAATCTAAAATGTAAGTATTTCAATAACTATATTGATAAATGCTAAATTACAAGAAAATGCATTTTTCTGAAACTCAGAAAAGACTAGGTAAAAAAACGGCATAATACAAATTGATAGACAATTAAATTGTGCATCTGATTCTCATAAATATATATAGGGTGTTCCATTTAAATCAAACAAGTTATTGCCGTTTAAAGCTAGTAATTATTTAAAATAAATTTTTAGACACTCTGTATAAGGTAGTAAAGTTTTTATTATTGCAACACAATAACTGATCAATAAATAAACTTCAGTAAATATTTAGTATTAACAACTTTGATACCCTCGGAAAAATGAAGCCTTAAAATTAGGGTTCCCAACCGTCCCGGTTTAGCCGGGATTAACCAGGAATCAGAAAGTTTGTCCCGGCGAAAGTTTTGCCTTGGCCGGGACCTAATGTTATGTTTTATGTTTAAAAATTAAAAAAGTGTGTACTACACACAAAATATATTTTAATTTCTAATATATAATGTTTTGTTTCAATTATTTAAAAGCTTAAAAATAATTGTCCCGGAATCGCCGGTGCTCAAGTTGGGAACCCTACTTAAAATGTATACTGCAATTTCACAAAATTGAAAATATTTCAAAAACGGTAAGGTTGAACTGTAATAGACCTTAATCAAATTTACCTTTATTTTAATCGTAGAAACTAAAAATGTAATAATATATGGGGTGTTCCATTTAAAATAATACAACTTTAATATTTTTTATTTATTTGGGACACTCTGTATCTTGTAAAAATATTTTTAAATTGTAGCTCTAATAGTCCTTCAACGAACCCAAAACTTACAATTTGTAAAAATCTAGTCGTTTAGCTACAATACTCCGTGTCGTATGTGGTGAACAACCCTGTATATCCATAGTTTCTGAGTTGACTGTTTTAATTAGATACTTTTTCTTACATGGTTTTTTTAAATCTAACGGTAATTTTTTCTGTTTTGGTTAGGCGCAGAATATCTAGGCCTAATATAAAACAAAAAAGTGCATAATTCGTTGAACAATACACACACAGTGCTTATATTCTCAACGTGTTGCAATTAGGTAAATTTATGATTGCATTTTCATTTCTGTCCTGCTTCTTGCTATTGGCTTTTGACTACCAACTTGGTAACTGACAATGATATTAACTGTTTCCGAGTTATAGCCGACGCCCACTGTTACTGGACCACCCTGTACCTAAACAAAATAATAGAACACTGTCTTACGACGTCTCCGAAGGATGACTTTTTTTGCAATGTACTTTTAGAGACCCCCGTTGCGTAAAAGCTTTAGGACAAAACTGACAAAGATGTCTTTTTATTTTAGTATGCACGACGCTATGTATTTTTAACCTCTGCTTTTGAATAAAACACTTGCCACACTGCTCACACTTGAAGGGTTTTTCGCCCGTGTGAATCCGTTTGTGAGCTCTCAAACTCTCTCTACTCGTCACCATTTTATTACAAACGTCACACGTATACATTTTCGGTTCTTTCGTCTTTTTAGGTTTGTTATCTGTTTTAACTTTGTTGACTTTTTTCTTTTTCTTGGCGTGAGTCACATAAAGATGAATTTTCAAGTTCGCCTCCAAATCAAACACTTTACCGCACTTATCGCAAACGTAACTACCTTTGTCTGCTTCGGTGAAGTGCGCTACTTTTTTGTGGGTATAATAACATGAATAGGAGATTTCCTTGCCACAAAATTCGCATATAACCCTTTCGTGGGGCTTGCCCTCATGAACGTGTTTCATGTGCTTCATCAATTCGTAGTTGAAATGGTAGGTGGCATCGCACATATTACACTTTACCTCTTTTTGTTTATGTCTCCACTTATGTTTAGGCATTTTATAACTTTCCATTACTTTTCCGCATGTCTCACATGTTTTGTAAGTTTCTTGATATGGCAGTTGTTGAGGTTTAGGAGTTATTAAAGTATACAGCGCAACTGTTGGTAAATAAACTGTTTTTAAAGTAACTGTCCTAAAATGAATATAACGTTATTAGTAATTTTGTCAAAAGATTAAAAAAATACAATTTAGACAACAACGACAAAAAACCTTCCTTTACAGTATGTTAAAATTAACTGCTGACAATGCTTAACTAGTTAGAAAAAAAACAATATGTGGGTCCAGTTTAAGAGCAGTATTTTGTTGTTTTGTAGTTGGCCCTTGTCATTTTCATGTGGAACAAATTCTGATTTGAAGTTCTGACAAACATACTTACGTCCCTTCATACTTGAGTAGCCAGGTTATTTCACTTTAAAATATCAACTCTTAAACATTATATCTTTTACCTTAAAATAACTGTAATAGTTCAGTAGCCTACAAGAACAAATAAGTGTTATCCACGAACTTTGAAAAGATTTTGACACTTATAATGATAAACGCCTTCTATTGAAAGAGCGAGAGTCAAATCTTGTCGCATATTTTCAAAAAAGCAGAATTTTCTCATTAATATATCTATTATATTATTAAATATATCTATTTTAGGAATAGGAAGTGCTTGATAGAACAAAAAGACTAAACAAAACTCTGTTAGGTTAGGTTAAATGGAAAAAAAAAACATCATTTAGAATAAGATTGCAAATTTTGGTAGACCAAATTTTGAAGAAGACACTATTATAGAGTGCTTCCTGTTAAGAAATTTCGAAATTCTTTGAATTTAAAATTTTAAGAAAAAATAAGCAGTATAATTCAATTTTAAAACGGTTATATTTCAAAAGATATAGCATTATGAAGTTTTCGAAAATGTTTATTTGCTTCACATAAACAATGGTGATCTAATAAGAGAGCATGTCGCGTCGTCGATTGTATACCATACGACAGTGAAAATATCATAATTAAAATACGAGCCTGGATTTTTGAGTACACTATTCCATGTTCTGTATAACCACAAATTAAATCGAGATATATTTAAGCTAGATTATACCATTTGATTTATTTTTTAATAAAATTAGCATTGTTCATACAATTTCGAAACAAGACTATCTAGTGTCCACTGTTAATTACAAAACACCTTGTGGGTTCATAAGTGGAGCAAAATAACCACTTTTCTCGATACCAATTAAGGAAATTTAAGATAAATAGTTATTTATGGTATACTAGTCCCAGTGTGTTACCTTACATATAAGGCTCCGCGCGCACTGCATCGGATCGGACCGACCAGCAAAAGCGACTGCGACCATCGTACATATAGACGGCGCCGGCGTCCACTAAAACATTTCGGCCTGTAGAGGCCAGATTCCTACCTCTACCTATCTACGATAGTCGAGTCACCGCCTTCGCCGTTTCTCGCCAGACTGGTACCGATTCAGTGCGCGTACACCTTAAGGCTCCGCGCGCACTGAATAGGTATCGGCGAGAGCGAGCGGCGCGATCGGCACGACCGGTCGGAAAGTCGATTGTAGCCGCGCACTGGAGTCGCACGATCGACGGTCGAGAGTACGTCACCAGCATAAATTTGAGCATAGACGAGGAGAAGTTTATTCAAATTTAGTCAAATTCATTCGGCATTTCAAAAAATTATAAAGTATTATTACTATTTATATTTTTATGCAACTTTTAAATTTTATGCTTTATGAGGGAAATTGATATTATTTAAATCTTAACCAAACACACATTAATATATTTAGATCTTAACAAACCACATAAAATTAGTGAAATAGAGTGGAAGATGGGGATAAAATATACTACATGACTCTTAGCTTGACCGATTTTAACAAATTTGGTTCAATCAAAAAGGTTTAATTTGTTCTTTAAAAACAAAGCTAGATATGAAAAATAGTCAAATAAAACTTTTATTTCTAGTTTTTTAATCTAAATAAGTGTCATTACAAACATTTATATATCGCTTTTATTTTAAGTTTTTAAAATCTTTGTTTTAAGTCAGTAGTAAATAAAACGAAACTTGTGTTTACATTTTGTTTAATGATTGACGTTTCGACCAATTTTAATTCGGCCTTCTTCAGAATCTATAATATACGTATAAATAATTTTCTACGTTTGTGGTAAGAAAAAATTATATATTAAACACATTGTTAGTGATAAAATTGTATTGTATATTATAGATTCTAAAGAAGACCGAATTAAAATTAGTCGAAACGTCAATCATTAAACAAAATGTAAACACAAGTTTCGTTTTATTCACTACTGACTTAAAATCAAGATTTTAAAAACTTATAATAAAAAAGTCAAAGAAAACTGAAAAAAGAAAAAATATAAATAGTTTTTATAGTACCGTATTATCGAAAAGGAACGGCATCAGCGATGACCATGAAATGAAGGTCGGTGCCATTTTATATGTAAATTTATATAGGAAATGGCATTAATCGTCATTTCCCATCCAACTGGACGCCGTTGTTTTCTATCATACGGTAGATATATGTACAAATATTTTATTCAAACATAAATATTATTTTCTCTATTTGTATCTTTTACGGAGCGATCAACATAGTAGAATTTTTTTTAGAATTTAGAATGAGTGGGAGGGGGGTTAATCACTTCGACCTTACAGATCCATTGTGTCCCCCTTTCTTGAATCATAACTCATCATACAGTCCCAGGGCTTTGACAAAAGCCAGTATCTGGGACGGTTTTATAGAGGGTAGTTCTCCATCTCCAATATCAGTCGTACCAAAATTCATGGCACGAATGGTTGTCGTCTCGGCGCACTCAGTGATGAGGTGTACTGGTGTTTCACCATCTTCCCCACAGAATCTGCATTCGCCGTTTCTTCTTAGTTTCAATCTACTGAGGTGTTCATTGAGGAGACAGTGTCCTGTTAAAAACCCCGTGACAATCCGAAGATTGTTCTTACTCTCAGATCCAGGAAGATCTGTGATTTTTCTTGATCATAAGCCCTCAGAAACTTCTTCGAGTGTCCTAGACCATTGCAAGATTTCCATTCCAAGTTGCGGATGGAATCTTCCAAGTTCTTGAGTTCCGCCTTGAGTTGGTTACCACTTGGAAAGCAGAACGGTTCTGGTCCAGTTAGTGGAGTGTTCGCTCCTTTCCTAGCTAGATTATTTGCTTTTCATTGCCTTCTATCCCTTGGTGAGCAGGCACCCAGTGTAGGAGGACTTTGTTTCTTTGGCTAATTTATTCAGCTTCTCTATGCATTCTTTGACCAATTTCGAATTGATTGATACTGAGTTGATCGCCTTTAATGCTGCTTGACTATCAGATAAGATGGCTATTTCTTGTTTCCGATAGTTCCTATCTAAGATAAGTTGTACGCAGATAGCGTAGATTTCTGCCTGTAGGATACTAGGGTAAGTGCCCATTGGTTCGGAGTAATTAGCTCTCGGCCCAAACACTCCGATCCCTGTTCCCGTATTGGTTTTGAAGCATCAGTATACCAAGTTATGGTATGGTCTTTTTAACTGCTGGGCAAGCGTTTCTGCTCTTCCAATCCCTTCTTATTGCTCAATACTACATTGACATGTTTGTCAAAGTTGTACGTTCTTGGCATATCGTCCATTGGGAGTTGCAGAAGTGGTATTTCCTTTTTGAGGGTGTTCCAAGCCCCTGATCTGACAATTCTCCCAGTACTAATTCCGTTAGTGACCATTCTAATAATTGTCGCATTGGCATATCTACCAATGACAATGTGCAGTGGTGTTATCAACATAGTAGCATAGGATGACTATTTATCAGCTGTTATTGCTAACGTCAAAACAAACCAAAAATTAAATAATATGATAAGTTTATTGACGATATTTAAATTCGATTTTCAAAATAATGTGAGATAATCAAAACGAGATGAGAAATAAATGGGTTTAATCGGAAGGTTTTCTAATTCAGTTATTGAATAAGTGTAGTAAACAATATAGTGTGCTTGTAAGAAATTTTTATAAAAAACCGCATATTAAGTATGATATGGTCTCGTACACTTTCGATTAATAATTCATCGGACATGTTTAATGTAAAACCGCTCCACTAAAAACAGTCGCTCGGCGTAGACTATTCGCCCCCTCCCATGCATTCTCTGATTTCGCCTGATGGCGCGAGTACCGCCGATAGCTCGAAGCGCAACGAGCGCACCGAGCGTACCGAGCGCACCGATCTAATGCGGTGCGCGGGCTTACATTTATTTCAACGTAAACTGAAAATTACGTGTCGCTCGCTCTCGCCGATACCTATTTAGTGCGCGCGGAGCTTTTAATGTGCGCTATATCATTTGATTTAAAGGTTTTAGAGGTAGCTGCGGCCCGGCCGGTGCGACCTGGTCGTTAGTGTGTTTGAGCCCTAAGTCACGCTGGGAAATGTTTCAAGTTTTCTCAAGTGACTTATATGTTATAACACGCGAGTGCTATACAAAATTTTATTTAACAGCAGAACTGTTCCATGTCCAATCTCTAAAGAATAATTGATTTAAAAAGATCTACCAGTTCTACTCATTGTTGCGAATTAATAAATTGTCAGGGTGCGTTTATCTTACTATGCAATATAGATGTGCGTTTTTTTTTGTAAATAACAAATACCACTGACATTAAGACGTCATTTAGATAAATCGCGATTTTTTAACAATAAACTAGTGAATTATCAACCAGCAAGTCAGATTTTAAAGAAAAATGATTCAGGAAGATCTTCCGCAAGAAATTATTAACCAGGCAGAGGCGGCTACAGCACAAATACTGCCAGAATAGTCTCGTGGCGTGTATTATAAGGAATTCATAACACACTAGTTTGTTATAACTTTAAAAACTAACGCGTGTGTTATTATTTATTTTATATGCATGTATACATGTGAGTAATGTCTGTATAAGTAGTGACTGTTGGACAAAATAGTATTTTATTTTTCCCTAGTAGCTAACTTTCAAACTAGAAAATAATTTACGGCGGTTTCTCTTCACGGAAAAAAATCATTTCTATATTCAAGAACAATCATACACTTAAAATTTTACACTTTCTTTAAGGATAGTATTCTTTCCATGCGTACAACAAATATTTGGAACTATTTTACTTTTACACTTGCTTTTTAAATATAGTTATAGTCACTTTAAGTAATTTTGAATCTAAAAAAAAGAATAAAATGACTTATATTTAAGAAAAACTTATATTACTATCAAGTGAATAAATCCTTTAGCAATGAAGAAACTATTATTAAATGAAGTATAAATGCTTTTATATAATAATAAGTAGTATTCTTAACTTTTTTAAAACTTTTACTTGAAATCGGTGTATTAAGACTTTAAATAAGTATATTATTCTCGGCGCGAGAATAACACCCTAATTTCCAAGAGTTACTATTCTAATATTAAGTGACCATCCCCAACAGCCAAAACGCAACAGTGCATTCCTGATTCCTATCTTCATTTGGTTTCTGTTTCTCCTCTGCCACACGAGACGCGCCGGGTATTTTATATAAAATTTTTTTGTTATCGTTTGTGCTGGTGATATGTTAAAATGGAGGACCTTCTTCAGGCATGGAAGATGACGGATTTGATCCCAAAATTTCAAGGTAATTTTAGCAATAATCCTACATTATTTGATGACATTGGTTTGAGGTTAGGGGGACTCTATTTTAATATGCATTATTTCTTATACATTGGTGGTAAACTAGGTATGTACGCGTTTGGAATGGTTCAATTATGTTTTAACAATTTTTATTATCGTTTCTCGTTTTCAATTAGAGATGCCGCTGTTCAACCTATATTGGGAAATTACACAGTTTTATTGTATTTTCTTATTACGAAAAGCAAATAATTTGGTAGGTGATGTTTGGCTAATCTAATTTAAAAAGTATTAACCATATTCGGGGTTATTCTGGTGATATTTCAATATTCCATACCTATTGGAAATGGAAATTAAAATTTTTAGCATGTCCCAACTCTATTATATTCATGTATGTTATCGGGCAAACCCGATTTTAGGATAAACTAGTTTTTCTTAGGACGAATATTAACCGGGATCGAAAAACTATATAGTTCTCACAAAATTCGGTAACGTGTTCCCTATGCTTTCGGAGGTTCGGGTTCGATCTTGTTAGAAACTCTTGTTTTGGTAAAATCTTTCCTTAATTTCCATTTACAATAGGTATGGAATTTTGAAATATCACCAGAATAACCCCAAATATGGTTAATACATTTTAAATTAGATTAGCCAAACATCACCTACCAAATTATATGCTTTTCGTAATAAGAAAATACAATAAAACTGTGTAATTTCCCAATATAGGTAGATATTGGACAGCGGCATCGCTAATTAAAAACGAGAGACAGTAATAAAAATTGTTAAAACATAATTGAATCATTCCAAACGCGTACATACCTATATAGTAGTATATAGTTTACCACCAGTGGGTATAAGAAATAATGCATATTAAAATGGTGTCCCCCTAACCTCCAACCAATGTCATCAAATAATGTAGGATTATTGCTAAACTTACCTTGAAATTTTGGTATAAAATCGTCATCTCCCATGCCTGAAGAAGTTCCTCCATTTTCACATATCACAAGCACAAACGATAACAAAAAAACTTTATAATTTTATAAACTACCTAGTCGGCGCGTCTAGTAACTAACATAAAAGTAAGTAGAGGCTTTATTTTATAGTAGGTGATATTACACTTGAATAAAGTAATTATTACATGTACACAAAGAATTTCTATACTTAATGCAATAATTTGCTAATTTACAAATAAGTATAAGTAGTACTAGGAACAAGATTTTATCTCGAATTGTCTGGAGTGTAGTTATAATCTTAATTTCAATACTAGGTAAATCTTAAATAAAAGATAAATTTTCTTAGCTTCTAAGGATAAGGTTTTCTTGAAAAGAAGTATAACTAGATTTGCGGAATGGGGAAACTAGCATATCGTTGGTTCAAGATTAATATAATCTTTAAGCCAGTTTAGCTTTTTTTCCGTGTTGGCCGATTTATTTATGAATATTTGTTTCCGGATGCTCGATCATAACGGCTTTCAAGTTATATCCGACGCCCACTGTTACTGGACCATTTACATATAAAAAATAAAACAACAATGTTTTACAACGTCTCCGAAGGATGACTTTTTTTGCAATGTATTTTTAGGGACCCCCGTTGTGTAAAAGCTTTAGGACAAAACTGGCAGAGATGTCTTTTTATTTTAGTATGCACGACGCTATGTATTTTTAACCTCTGCTTTCGAATAAAACACTTGCCACACTGCTCACACTTGAAGGGTTTTTCGCCCGTGTGAATCCGTTTGTGACATTTCAAACTGTCTGTATTCGTGAACATTTTATTACAAACGTCACACGTATACATTTTCGGTTGTCTCGTCTTTTTAGGTTTGTTATCTGTTTTAAGTTCGTTTGCTTTTTTATTTTTCTTGGCGTGAGTGACATACAGATGTTTTTTCAAATTCGCCTCCAAATCAAACACTTTACCGCACTTATCGCAAACGTAACTACCTTTGTCTGCTTCGGTGAAGTGCGCTACTCTTTTGTGGGTTGTATAACCTGCATAGGAGATTTCTTTGCCACAAAATTCGCATATAACCCTTTCGTGGGGCTTGCCCTCGTGAACGTGTTTCATGTGCTTCATCAATTGGTAGTTGAAACGGTAGGTCGAATCGCACATATTACACTTTACCTCTTTTTGTTTATGTCTCCACTTATGTGTAGGCATTTTATAACTTTCCATTACTTTTCCGCATGTCTCACATGTTTTGTAAGTTTCTTGATATGGTCGTTGTTCAGGTTTAGGAGTTATTAAAGTATACAGCGCAACTGTTGGTAAATAAACTGTTTTTAAACTAAGTATCCTAAAATGAATATAACGTTATTAGTAATTTTGTCAAAAGATTAAAAAATACAATTTAGTGAACAACAACAAAAAACCTTCTTTTAGAGTATGTTAGAATTAACTGCTGACAATGCTTAACTGGTTAGAAAAAAAAACAAAATGTGGGTCCAGTTTAAGAGCAGTATTTTGTCGTTTTGTAGTTGGTCCTTGTCATTTTCCTGTGGGACAAATTCTGATTTGAAGTTCTGACAAACATACTTACGTCCCGTCATACTTTAGTAGCCACGTTATTTCACTTTAAAATATCAACTCTTAAACATTATATCTTTTACCATAAACATACTGTAATAGCTCAGTAGAATATAAGAACAAATAAGTGTTAACAACGAAATTTGAAAACATTCTGAAACTTGTATTAATAAACGCCTCCTATTGAAAGAGCGAGAGTCAAATCTTGTCTTAAATAATCAAAAAACACAATTTTCTCATTAAATGTCTATTTTGGGTATAGGAAATGCGTGACAGAACAAAAAGACTAAACAAAACCTTGTTTGATTCTGTTACAAAATAGAGTGTGTTCCATTTAAAATAGTGGGAAAAACATCATTTAGTTTTGACTCGCCCTGTATTTGTTTAGATTACGAATTTTGGTAGACTGAATTTTGAAGAAGACACTATTATAGGTAGAGTACTTCCTGTTAAGACATTTTTTGAATATTCTTTGAAATTAAAATTTTGAGAAAAAAAAATAATAAACAGTAAATTTAATTTTTTACAACGGTTATATTTCAAAAAAGATAGTATATGAAGTTTTCAGAAATGTTTATTTGCTTCAATTAAACAATGGTGATCCAATCAGAGAGCACGTCGGTTGTACCGTATGACCGTGAAAATGTGTTAATTAAAATACGGGCCTGGATTTTTGAGTACACTTTTCCATGTTCTGTATAACCACAAATTAAATCGAGATATATTTAAGTTAGATGATACCATTAATTTTTTTTTCTGATAAAATTAGCATTGTTCAAAAATTTCGAAACATGGCTATCTAGTGTCCACTATTAAATACGAAACACTTTATGGGTCCACAAGTAGAGGAAAATTATCACTTTTCTCGATACCAATTAAGGAAAATTTAAGATAAAAATAGTATTTAATTTTTTCTTTCAAACTAGAAAATAATTTACGGCGATTTCTCTTGGCCGATTTATTTATGAATATTTGTTTCCTGATGCTCAACCATAAGGGATATCAAGTTATATTATATCTGACGCCCGCTCTTATTGGACCATTTACATATAAAAAATAAAAAACAATGTTTTACGACGTCTCCGAAGGATGACTTTTTTTGCAATGTATTTTTAGGGACCCCTGTTGCGTAAAAGCTTTAGGACAAAACTGGCAGAGATGTCTTTTTATTTTAGTATGCACAACGCTGTGTATTTTTAACCTCTGCTTCCGAATAAAACACTTGCCACACTGCTCACACTTGAAGGGCTTTTCGCCCGTGTGAATCCGTTTGTGATATTTCAAAGTCTCTGTATTCGTCAATATTTTATTACAAATGTCACACGTATACGTTTTCGCATCTTTCGTCTTTTTAGGTTTGTTATCTGTTTTAAGTTCGTCTGCTTTTTTATTTTTCTTGACGTGAGTCACATAAAGATGTTTTTTCAAATTCGCCTCCAAATCAAACACTTTACCGCACTTATCGCAAACGTAACTACCTTTGTCTGCTTCGGTGAAGTGCGCTACTCTTTTGTGGGTATTATAACCTGAATAGGACATTTCTTTGCCACAAAATTCGCATACAACCGTTTCGTAAGGCTTGCCTTCGTGAACGTGTTTCATGTGCTTCCGCAATTGGGTGTTGAAGTGGAACGTGGCATCGCACATAGTACACTTTACCTCTTTTTCTTTATGTCTCCACTTGTGATTAGTCATTTTATAACTTTCCATTACTTTTCCGCATGTCTCACATGTTTTATAAGTTTCCTGATACGGTCGTTGTTGAAGTTTTGGAGGTATTAAAGTATACAGCGCAACTGTTGGTAAATAAACTGTTTTGAAAGTAAGTGTCCTAAAATGAATATAACGTTATTAGTAATTTTGCCAAAAGATTAAAAAACACAGTTTAGTCACTAGAATATGATTCAATTAACTGTTGGCAATGCTAAATTGGTTAGAAAAAAATTGTCATTTTCCTGTGAGACAAATTCTGACAAACATACTTAGTTCCCTTCATACTTTAGTAGCCCAGTTTATTTCACTTTAAAATGTCAACTCTCTTAGGTATTATAAGGGGAAGCCTATAAGAACAAACATGTGTGAACAACGGATTTTCAAAATATTTTGACACTTTTAATGATAAACGCCGTCTATTGAAAGAACGAAAGTCAAATCTTGTCTTATATTTTCAAAAAAAAAACACAATTTTCTCATTAAATATCGGTTTTAATTGTATCTTTAAATCTCTGTTATTGTGAAAAAGGTATCGAGAAGATGAAAATGTGCTTATTGTAGAACAGAAAGATATGAACTAAAGTTATATTTTCTTAAATGGAATGTATATTTATAAATTATGTGATTGGCTTGCCATAAGCATCACAAAAATATAGATCACTCTATATTTATTTTCACTATTTATGGCAATATTTAAAAGTTTTCGTTAAAAGATAATTTTTATTAGTAGGCCAAGATTGATAATAAAAGAAATTAAAGAATTATTAAAATTATACTGCTATCTCTCTCTTGTTTTATTTTTGGAGCCACTAATATATTCTTTATATCACGGAAACTTAACTCTCTACCGCTATTTGTAAATCTTGGAAGCTATCGTACCGGAGCTGCTAGATGTTTTGTTTAGATAATTTACGTGAAATATACTTTCAGCAAAATGGGACTCTCCCTCACAACTTTGAAAATATTAGAATTTTGTTAAATGAAAATTTCCAATGAATTGGGACCAATGGACCCATACGATGGTCTCCCTGATCCCCCTGTTTGTCCTAGTGATGTTAATATTTCGGAAACTTTTGATTGTTGCAGGAAATTTCCGAAACTTTCGGAAATTTATGAAATTTTAGGAAATTTTACAATTTTACATATTTTTTGTTTTAATACAATGAGTAAATTAGATAGACATTTGATACCAACATGTAAGTGGAAAAAAAATAATAAACATAATACTAGTTATATTTTTAATAAACAATACATAACTCCTAAAAGTCATAAACATAACATATAACAAAAATTATTTGGTAACATTTGTACTTTGTACATAAACCATGAACTATGACTATGAACTTAAAAAAAAACAAAAAAGCACGAAATATAAATTTAAAAAACGTAAAACACAAATAACTGAATTATTATATTCCGGAATACTTTCAGGCGCCGAGCTGGTCCCATCTTCATAGGGTATTATAGTAGTAGTAGTAGTAGTACTGTCTTCGTCAGTTTTTATTTCCAAATCAGGTATATTTGATGTATCATCTGGTTCTGATTCTGAAGGATGGACCTCTACCTCTACAGGTTCTAGTGGTTCTGGAGGAGTTTCATGTTGTTGCATATCATGTTCCATATCCACTTTTTGTTTTTGTAGTAATAATTTATTGTTATGAGCTACGAACATTATTTTGCCGGCTCTTTGTGCAGTTAAGCAATTCCTTTTTTAGTATGGATACAACTGTAAGTACTGAAACTTCTCTCAGTGGCTGCAGATGACGTTGGTAAAGACAGCAGAGCAACAGCTAAATATTTCAACTGAGTATTTTTACATATTGCTTGCCACCAACTTAGACAGTCTACATTTTTAACTGACATCCAAACGTAGTCGAGAGCCCATAAACACGATTTGGCGCAATAATTTGATACATCTGTAAAAATGGCTTCTTTATTATTGACAAACTGAGGATGTTTGTTGGTGATATTGTTGATAAATTCCATAGTGGCTATGTGTTCTTCATTGTTAAGGTGCTCTCCCAGGAAACAGAGGGGGCCAAGAGATTCGCGGCAAAATACATTATTTTAAAAGCCATACGTTTTCTATTTTGTAAGGCGGGGAAGCATTCTTTTTCTTCTGATTTAAGAATAGAAATTTATTGCAAAATTCGGATTTTTGCGAATATTCGCGATTTTGGGACCGAATATTTTGGAAAATTCTGAAATTTCCTGCAAAATTCGAATGGAAATATTCGCTACCAACATCACTAGTTTGTCCGTTCTCGATTTCTGTATTTAGGGATTTTTAAAACATGAAATATATCGTGGCAACTACAACAATGTCGAAGACCTGGATGCTATCAGGCAAGTTTATAGATATTTACAAAAAAACAAAAGATCGTGGGGACGAGGCACTAGGCCAAACCAAACCATTTTCGTTTGCTTCCTTTTTTTCTTTTTTCAGGATCGCTAGTTCATCGTTGCTGATTCCTCCCGTATTGATGAAGCCGGAAGGGTAGTGTCTACGGGTAGTCGTATTTTAGCCATGTTTCATGGCTAATCTTACTGTAGGTTGCCCAATAATTTAATTCTTCTTTTTTATTATAGTCCCTACGATAACATATTTTGTTTAATGTTTTCTCTGGGCCAAGGTGATAGCGGCGAGGCATGTTGAAGTACCTCTGCAGCAGTTTTTTGGTAGTAACGCTTGCGAATTGTGAGCTACTGCTTAACCAGGTTGCAAACGGTGCCTGGTGCCTGGTGCCTCGTTTGCTTCCCCTTTTTCTTTTTTCAGGATCGCTAGTTCATCGTTGCTGATTCCTCCCGTATTAATGAAGCCAGAAGGCAAAAACACTAAGTGTCTACGGGTAGTCGTATTTTAGCCATATTTCGTGGCTAATGTTACTGTGGGTTGCCCAATAATTTCATTCTTCTTTGATATTTACAAACCTATCCCGTTATAAAAAAAAGAAGAAAAAGATATTCAGAGATTCAGTGGTAGCAGTTTAAAGTAAAATATTTCAGTCAAATAAAAATTTAATATGTGTAGGACTATTTTAATAAATACCATTTTGATATTTTTGTTGTCTATCACGGCCTATACTAGCACAGATTATACAGATTATAAACTTTGTTTTTTCTTTATTGTTTTTCGTGGTTCCAATTTTCGGAATCGGGCACTAGTTAGGTTACTAGTTTGCGCACATAGCACGCCCACTTCTGGCCTCTAAAATTGTGCACAGCGCCTAACCGGCACAGTTATTAGAGAGATATCGGAAAACCGAATAGCGTCATGCAGTATTTACGCGTACCTTATCATGGTTACGATATGCGCGAGTCAATTTTTAACGCAACACCCGTTAATAACGTTACCGCCTGACGTAATATGCGGATTAATTACACCAAGCGCTATTTCTAAATAACGTTTAAAAATTGCTTAAATGGGCATGTGCGGGTATTTGACAACCGGGGCCGGCCGGCGGGATCTTTCATTTTAGGTTATGTTTGAATTGTTTTGAATTATTACTTAAGTTTTATTAGGTAATTTGATATTTAAGTAGCTGGGATTAGTTTTAATTAAATAAATATGGCCCAAAATATGGATTCCACCTCTTGCAATATTAAAGAACCTATAAAGAGGCTTAGGTTTACAGCAGATGACGACTTAGCCCTTCTAAGAGAATTTGTTGCTTGTTGCCCTAAACCCACTGGCAGACGTTGAACAATAAAGCACTGGAAATAAGCACTTTAGCCCTTTAGTTTTAAAATACCAAGTAAACAAAACAATTTCAAAGTATTAAATTCAAAGTTAGGTTAAGTTTAAATAGCGGGCGCGACGCCAACAGAATTCTTTCCGATCCGATAACTATAAATGAAGAGAGATAATACCACCTCAAGTAAAGGAAATAACACCTGGCCTTATTAACGTCCATGCACGCTATTCGGTTTAGCGATATCTCTCTATTACGCTGTTTATTGTCATTTTACGCCAGTTTATTTTTGCGCACAGGAAATTTTACTCGTTTGCACATCGTCATAAAAAAACAATTTTCGTACCACAAATTAGATTTTTATCTGTATACATATAGTATACCTAATCTGTGATACTAGTTAGAAAATTATATCTTTTCGGTAATGCAGTAACTAGTGAAAATAAATATAGATTGTTATATATTTTTGAAAAGCCCATAGCAGGACGGATCATATGATTTATAAATATACAGGGTGCTCCATTTGAAAAAACATAACTTTAGTTCATATTTTCAAAAATATTTTTTTTTGTAGAAAACAGATTACGCCACTGTATTCTACGTAAAAAGTTCTACTTTAATCAGTTTTCACCTTATATACGGGAATACGGGGAGTGTCCCAAACTGCCAAATTTTCGAAAAGACCCTGTAATTCAGAAACGAAGGGGGCTGTGAAAAGTTTGTTTATTGTATCGTCCGTTGGACAAAAAGTGGGCCAAGTTTGTGCAAACCACACCCTTCTATCTTCACTAATAACGGAGATACTGTATTATTTCAACTAAAATGGGACACCCTGTACAGTAGGGTGAGCCAAAAAAAGCTAACCTACGGAATTTATGGGTTAGAATGAGCCTAATAACCGAGAAAAAAAGATCCCCGGATTTTATTAGCACGATTTTTAGCTCAATTTTAAAAGGTATACATTCAAACTTTGAAACATTCAAACATTTCCATCTAAATAACACGTAAAAAAATATTTTTCCATTAAAAGTACCATAACTTTAAAACGGTTTACGATAAAAAAATTTACATGGCGGATTCTTGTAGAGCATAAAATTTCCTAAAAGATCTATCTGAGAGTAATCAAGTTTTTTTTTGCTAAATATGAAAATTTTTAAGCGATAAACACTAAAACTGCGTATTTTGATTTTTTTCACTTTTCAAAGCTTTCAAATATATGAATTATTGAATTGAAAAAAATACTCTCAGATAGATTTTTTAGGAAATGTTATGCATGTTCACCGACACCTTTTAAAATTGAGCTAAAATTCCTGCCTTCCGGGGAAATGTTTTTCTCGGTTATATAAGTTTACTTTAACTCATAAATTCTATAGGTTAGTTTTTTCGACTCACCCTTACTTAATTACTCATGGTTGTTTCTATAGGGTATCTGGGAAACCTTGAGAAATATTCAAATTTTGATACTGCAGTCCCGGGTTCTTTTTTTAAAAAATCACAATGCCGTAAACGGATCGTGGTTGTCTTGATCGGTTTCGAAGCTACAGGGGGATTCTCAAATTTTGTACTTTTTGAAGATGTTCGATAGTTTGTTTATTTCAACAACTACGCAAAAATGAATTAAACATTCTAAAGGCACTTTTCTGTGTAGAATGCAGTGGCGTAGTCAGATTTTTTTCGAAAAAAATATTTTTTTAGATATTAACTATACTTATGTTTTTTTTAAATACAACCCCCTGTATATTTTTAAATTTCCTGATTCAGTTTGGCATGGGCTCCTCGAAAATATATAACACTATATATTTATTTTCACTGTTAACTTTAAAATTCCAATTTATTTAAAGATATCGACTTTCCTCTTTGTAGGTCATGCCGAGTATTAAAGGAAACAAGCGAATATCTACTTTCAAATTAATCCATATATTAGCAATTAAATAAATTCGAACAATACAAAGCAAATAAGAAATAAGTGCGACGGAAACAAAAAAACATTAATACAAACTCAACAGGTTACTTCAATCGGGCTTCAAACACAAAGACTACATTAAATGTTCAAACTGCTCCCCATTATTATTTAGACGGAGTTGACACCATCTCTGCACGCCGGCGCCGCTAACAGCACTTCGAATATGTATGTTGATTACACTTTGCAAAGCCGCAACAAAACTATCTTGTAACTCTTCTAATGTTCTATTTGCATTTCAATAAATTTCGTTTTTCAGAAGACCCCAGAAAAAGAATTCCAAGGGAGTGACATTAGGTGACCTAGGTATCTAGAATTAAACTATTTTCTGACATTTTAAAAATGGCTGGGTTTAATTGCTCGCGCTCAAAATATAAATCAGCTGCCATTTGCTTATGTTTGTTAGAATCAATATAACATTCTAACATATTATATTAACATTTTCAAAATTACTCATTTTTTATTATTTAAAATACACACACTTCAATCTTTTGAAATGAAATGTCACGCATCCATCAAAGGTATGTCCCGATCACCATGACAACCGTTTACCTTGTTACTCGGCGCGGACTACTACTAACTGGATATTTTAAGAAAAATTTGAAATGTTGAGGTTAATAGTGAAAATAAATATAGAGAGTTATATATTTTCGAGAAGCCCATGCCAAGCTGAATCAGGAAATTTACAAATATACAGGGGTTCTATTTAAAAAAACAGAAATATACGTAATATCTAAAAAAATATTTTTTCCGAAAAAAGTCTGACCACGCCACTGCATTATACACAGAAAAGTGCCTTTAGAATGTATAATTAATTTTTCGTAGTAGCTGAAAGAAACAAACTATCGAACATCTTCAAAAAGTACAAAATTTGAGAATCCCCCTGTAGCTTCGAAACCGATCAAGATAGCCACGATCCGTATGCGGCGTTGCGATTTTTCAAAAAAAGAACCCGAGACTGCAGTATCACAATTTGAATATTTCTTACGGTTTCCTAGATACTCTATAGAACAGTGGCGGCTCGTCAGCGGAAGCAAGGGAAGCATTGCTTGCTTCCTCTAAAATAATTATACCAATTTTTACTTTTTACCCTTCCATTACTTAATTTTTGGGGAATCCGAGTTATCATATCACTTTAACCCAAACGTACTTAGCCAAAACTGAACACGCCGATTTAGTTTTCATAAGTTTCTAGCCGAACGCGTGCCGAACGAGACGCCACGATCAAACGGCAGCAAATTTTACAATGACGCAATATGATTCCGTGCGACAATAAATAAAGCTCAAAGATAGGCAACCAAACGTCTCACCTGTGTAATTTGCTTGAAATTTTTGTCTAGTGTATTACGGGCTGGATGCAGCGGCAAAACTTGGTTCTTATATGCTTTTTCGGACGTAACAAAACCTAACCTTTGTCTTGTGTTTTTACTGTTTTTCGGTATTGCCGGTATGAAAGGAAGATGTGTTTCATGTTTAAAAACAATTAAAACCTATTTGCGGAATACAATCACTGAAGAAAGACTTAATAACTTGGCAACAATTTCAATTGAAAAAGAACTTTTAAAAGACTTGATCAGTACGCAACCTTTCTATGAAGATATAATCGACCGGTTTGCAAGTTTAAAATCCCGAAGAATCGACCTGTTATACAGGGTGTCTCAGAAATAAGTGCAAGTATTTTAAGAGGTGGTAGATCTCGATAAAAGAAACAAATTTTCTCGTTATCCTTTTTTAAATAAGTCCAAAATAAACGAGTTATTTTACTTTGAAAATTTCCGAAAAAATGATTTTTTGCTAAAATTTTGAGAACCACTGGATCTTTTCCGGATTTTCTTTCTTGTAAATTTAATCTAATACCTATGTTCCCATATTATCAAGAAATTATGTTTTTTAACTAAAAAAAAAATTCAAAAATTTTTCAAAAAAATTTCGAATTTTCAAAAAATTTCTTTCGCGAAAAAACCCACATAGGCGTGGGTTGGGTTGAACTATACTAGCAGTTATAATAATTGCACTTATTTCTGGGACACCCTGTATAAGAAATAGAAAGTTTGTTTTGGAAAGTTCATTTTTTAAAGTACAAAATACCTTGGTATTTATTCTGGATTATTTTATTACTGTAGGCAGCAGAGATATAATGCATCATACTAAGAACAAAAAATAGAATTAGACGCGTGATTAGGATACATTTTTTGTTACACCAGATCCGAGTCATTTCTTTTTTAAAATAATTAAAATTTTGAGCTGTTTGGTTCCCATTAAAATGTTTGAAAAGTTTTTTTACCCTCGTTTTTGCCCTCTTAGATGCATAACGTTTTAGGATTTTTTTAACGAGAGTGACAGGGGGGGGGGGATTTTTTTCTAGTATTGCTTCCCTACTTTTTGTTACCACGAGCCGCCACTGCTATAGAAACAACCAAAATGGTCCACCCTGTACAGGGTGTCGTATTTTCGTGAGTGTTACAGAGTTCCTCATTTATGAGTAAAACTTTTTTATACTTGCTATACAAATTTTGTTTACAGCATCTTCCGTTTGACAAAAAAGTGGGTTTGAAAAGACAGGTTTGTGCAAACCGCATCCTTTTATCTTCAATCTTATAATAACGGAGATACTGTATGATTTCAATCAAAATGGGACACTCTGTACATATAAAAAATAATAACGTTTTATGTCTGCGACGGATGTTGTTTTTTACGATGCATTTTTAGGGACCCCAGTTGAGTAAAAGCTTTAGGACAAAACTGACAAAGATGTCTCTTTATCTTCGTGTGAACCACGGTGTGCGTTTTCAAATTCGTCTTCCGATTAAAACACTTGCCACAATGTTCACACTTGAAGGGTTTTTCACCCGTGTGAGTCCGTTTGTGATCTTTCCAACTCTCTCTGCTCGACAAAATTTTATCACAAACATCACACGGTATTTTCGGTTGTTTCGCATTTTTGGATCTGTTTTCTGTTTTAACCTTATCGGATTTCTTATATCGCGGTTTTACAATTTTCTTTTCGCCGTGAGCCAAGTAAAGATGTGTTTTCAAATTCACCTCCAAATCATACACTTTGCCGCACTTATCGCAAACGTAACTACCCTTGTCAGCTTCGGTAAAGTGCACTACTCTTTTGTGGGTGTGATAAAATGTAGACGACAATTCTTTACCACATAATTCACATACAACCGTTCCGTAAGGCTTGCCCTCGTGAACGTGATGCACGTGTCTCTGCAATTCGTAGTTGAAAAGGAAGATGGCATCGCACATATTACACTTTACCCCCTTTTCTCTATGTCTCTTCTTGTGATTACTCATTTTATAACTTTCGATTACTTTCCCGCATGTGTCACATCTTTTATAATTTTCCTGATATGGTGATGGTTGTTCAAGTTTAGGAGTTATTAAAGTATACAGTGCAACTGTTGGTAAATAAACTGCTTTGAAAGGGAGTGTCCTAAAATGGATATAACGTTATTGATTATTATGTCGAAAGATTAAAGAATACAATTTAGTTAACCACAACACAAAACATTCATTTTTGACATCAATTAAAGAAATTTAAGAGAATAATTGTATTTTATTTTCCTCGTGGCCAATTTTCGAACTTGATAATAATATAATTACAGCAGCGTTCCTTGACAGATTTACCTATGAATTTTTTTTCTCGTGTTATATCGTTAACGACTCCCAAGTTACAGCCGACGCCCACTGTAATTAGACCACACTGTACATAATAATAAAACACTGTTTTTAGTGATGGGCGAGATATCACACCTTGATTTAGATAAGACTAGCATTAGACCTGCAAGACCTAGACCAAGGCCGATGGTAAAACTTACGCAAGACAAAGACCAAGAATGCAGACACTGGCGATCTTGCATTTATTTTTCACTATAATATACCGGGTGCGCCTCAAAAGTGGCGCACCCCTATAACTTTTATTTTTTTTTAGATAAAAAAACGAAATTTGGTATGTTAGTATATGACATAAATTAGGATTGATTGACATATTCAAAAAATCCGGCCTTGGAAAAATAGATTTGATTGTCTAATGTTTTAGTGTCTTGTCCTGGCCGGTTAAAAGATGCTCAAATCGCATTTTTAATCATATCTCAATTTTTTCAAATGGAACGAGAGTGGCTCATTAGCAGTGGCGTGCATTACATATAGGCAAAAAAGCATTGCCTACCCTTCGATTTATTCAAGACAGACGCAAAATAAAAATATATTTATCTGATCAATTTTCATTATATATCTACCTACAAATCCTACAATGCGACCTACATTGTTTTATTTTTCTAAATAGTAAGTTAGTATTGTGTTTATTACGGTTGCAAAGTCGGAAACATCATACAAAACAAACGCCACCTGTTCAACGTCTTATTATTACCTAAAAAACGCATCCCATTATTCGAAATCGAACGCACGGCCGCAACTTAACATTACATGGATATGGACAAGCAAAAGCAGTGCGTTACTGCAGCACGGATGCACCCGATGTCTCGATCCCGCCGATGCGGTATTGCCAGTTCCCATGTTATTACAGAACTATGTAAGAAACAGTCCATGTTATTTTATATGATCAATTTTAAATAACTGTGTTTTAGAAAGATTTGTATTATGTAGCAAATTAGAAATTTGCTTGTCTGTCATCTGTATTTGTTTCCAAATGATTTCATTTATTATTTTATTTGACTGTAAAATCATTTTGGTACATAAAATCTATTAGGCAGTGGCAATTGGCAATCTGGCAATATTGTGTACGGTTATTGTTTTAGCTAATTCGCCAGTCGTTGAGTCGCCTATCGGGAAGAAATAATGATTGAATAATAGACAGATTATTCGTTTTGCATCTACAAATAATTAAATTTATTTCCTGTTATTTGAATTTTCTTTTGTTTGAGTTTAAAGTTAAAATACGTTAGACAGTAAATTTTATATACGTACATTGTACATATATATATTATGTAATACATACGTTTTTTTAGTTTTTTTTTTTCATATTTTTGATTCTGTTGCCTACCCTACTGTAAATGGTACTGCACGCCACTGCTCATTAGCATATTTGAAAAAAGCATTTTTTATGAATAAGATACCACACACTTGATATTTTGAATCAAATTTTCGTTATGAACCTTATGTTATAATTTAAAATACACCATATGCGAAAATGTCAAAAGTTGACATATGATATGTCATTCTATTCAGAATGTTATTTTTTATCGAATAAAGTAAAAAAATACCGAGGGTGCCATTTAAAAATCAAAAGTTGTCATCATTTCCGGTGAAACAGGAAGTGACCGAAAACAATTGAATACGTCAATCAATCCTAATTTATCTCATATACTAACATACCAAATCTCGTTTATTTAACTGAAAAAATAAAAAAGTAAAAGCGTGAGCCACTTTTAAGACGCACCCGGTATTTTATACTTTTATTCGTCAATTGGGGATCAATACTTTTCAACTTCAAAGGAAACTTGGTCTTGGCCTTTCATATCACTAACTGTTTTAAGACGTCTGCGACGGATGATTTTTTTTACAATGAATTTTTAGGGACCCATGTTGCGTAAAAGCTTTGGGACAAAACTTACAAAGATGTTTCTTTATTTTCGTGTGGACTACGCTGTGCGTTTTCAAATTGGTCTTTCGAATAAAACACTTGCCGCACTCTTCACACTTGAAGGGTTTCTCGCCCGTGTGAGTCCGTTTGTGAGCTTTCCAACTCTCCCTAGTCGACAAAATTTTATTACAAACATCACAAGTATAACTTGTCTGTCCCTTCGCTTTTTTAGATCTGTTTTCTATTTTAACTTTCTTGGATTTGTTATATTGCGGTTTTATCATTTTCTTTACGCCGTGAATCGTGTAAAGATGTATTTTCAAATTCGCCTCTAAATCGAACATTTTACCGCACTTATCGCAAACGTAACTTCCTTTATCTGCTTCGGTAAAGTGCACTATTCTTTTGTGGTTGTAGTAACCTGTATACGATATTTCTTTGCCACATAATTCACAAACAACCGTTTCGTAAGGCTTGCCCTCATGAACGTGCTTCATATGCCTTCGCAATCCGGAGTTGAAAATGAAAATGGCATCGCACATACCGCACTTTACCTCTTTTTCTCTATGTATCTGCTTGTGGTTTTTCATTTTATAACTTTCCATTACTTTTCCGCATGTTTCACATCGTTTATAATTTTCCTTAATGGTTGATTGTTCAAATTTAGGAAGTAGTAAAGCAGACAGCGGAACTGGTCGTAAATAAACTGCTGTGAAAGGAAGTGTCCTAAAATGGATAACACGTTGTTGGTTATTTTATCGAGAAATAAAAAATACAAGTTAGTCAAGGACGACAAAAACATTTTTCAAAACATGTTTTATTTATCTGCTGATAATGCTAAACTGGTTAACAAACAGGCAAAACGTGCGCACCGTGTGCGTCTAGCTTTAGAAAGGTAATATATATTTTGGTATTTTGTGGTTGGTTCATTTCATTGTCACGTGAAAAAGATACTGATTAGAATGTCTTACAAATATACTTACTTCCGTTCATACTTTAGCAGTAATGCATGTAGCAATTTTTATTTCACTTGATGCACTTTTTAGAATTTGTATACTTGTATAATCTATTAAGAAATACACTGATAAAAATATTTTTTTTGAATCAAGAGTACTCATACTCCTGTCGCAAGACCATATGGCTTTCATATTGTATGTTGATGTTCTGCCTATTTTGGGACAAATAACTAATCTCTCTAACAGTATATAGATTTTTGATCCAAGTACATAAAGTTAGATTCCCATACTCTTGAAATTCAAGAGAATATTTCCATCCGTAGTGTTGGAAATAAACAAATAAAATAAAATAAAAATGTATATTTAAAAGTACATATTTACATACTACTTATCACTACAATTTAGAATTGTGAGAATAAAATGGGTAACAACAAATACTAAAATAATAACTAATATTATACAGATTACGGTAACACATTAGTATAGAACTACTGTATTATCGAACAAAATAGCAACTAAATTCTTTTATGTAGCTTTAAATATTTTAATACCGTATGATCGAATAAGAAGATCGCTGTCATTTTATATGTAAAAACATATGGGAAATGTCATCGATCGTCATTTCCAAGCCAACTGGACGCCGTTTTTTTTTTCGATCATACGGTAGTTTATGTTTATTAAATTTACCTTTTAAACTGAACTGTACAAATCAAATACTAGAGAAAGTCTTTCTGTGACTAGCATTATATTTCTTCAATTAAGACCTCGTACACAGTATCGTGGACTTATATACAGGGTGTCAAAAATAGTATATCTAACTTCGGTGGGTGATTCTAAAAAATAAAAAGTTCCTATAAACATATGCCCTAAAATGCTTTCCGAAGAAATTATAACCCTAGAAAGGTTAAATAAAAATAAAATATATTGTTTATTTTTAACATTGGTAAACCGTTTTTTCTTGAAATTTGGTACTTTTACACAAATTTTAATGCCAAAGCGAATGGCGATATTGTAAAATTAAAATTATTTAAAATTTCTTTACTTTTTATCATTTCACTCAAATCAATGCATCGTAATCTTTAAACCCAAATATCTTGAAAACTGTTCACCTTTTCGAACTAAACGAAGAGCACCTGTTTTGCGTAAAAAAGTTCTAGCTTTCTATATCATTTGTTGAAATTACTCTGTCTATAAGGATAAAAGAAGTACCACCAGTAGTACTCTCTACCCTAATGGAAAGTACCCTTTCAGGGCTGTTACGGAATTTTTCACAAGCGCCATTCGCTTAAATAAACAAAATATATTATTTTTACCTAACTTTCGAGGGCTGTAACTTCTTCGGGAAAAATTTTAGGGCTGTCATGTTTTTATCTGTAGAATAACCCACCGAAGTTAGCTACACTATTTTGTTGACACCCTGTAGAGTATATGCCAAACATTTGGCAAAAAATGAAAAAAAATCATGTTGAATTAATTCAGGATGAACAATAGCAACAAACAATGTAGTGCTAAATAGAAAAACTTCTATAAACTTCTACAGGGTCCGGCAAAAGTGCGTCGGGCATCTCCGAAACTATCGAAATACAGGGTGAGTCTTAAATAAGTGCAAATATTTTCAGGGCTGGTAGATCTCGATAAAAGAAACATATTTTCTCTTTACCATTTTTCAGATAAGTCCAAAATAACCGAGTTATTTAAGTTTGAAAAATTAAAAAAAATATTTTTTTTGAAAAAATTTTGAGAGCCGCCGGATTTTTTCTGTAATTGCATCCCTTTTAGTGTCGTAACCATAGAGTAAAACCGTAACTATGGTAATATCAGAGATTAAGAAATTATACAGTGGGAAAATTTGCGGTGAACAGGCAGTCGACAAATATACAGGAAAATTTAAAAGAAAATGCACGATTTTCAACATCTTTTTTGCGAAAAAAACCTCATAGACGTGTTCCTGGGGTCGAAATATACCAGCCCTGAAAACATTTGCACTTATTTAAGACTCACCCTGTATATCTATTCATATTTTAGGATTATGTAAAGTGATCTGAAAGGAAGCTAAAAGTATAATAACATACAGGGTGTTCCGTTTAAAAAAAATAATCCCCATCCACTCACGCTTTTTTAAGTCACCCTGTAGAAGTTAAAATATTTTCCTTAAATACATCCTAATATATTATACTTTAGGTTTGCACTTAAACAAAATTCCTAACTTTTTTATTATAGGAGCTACAGATGCCCGACGCACTATTGCCGAACCCTGTATAAACTGGATATAGAACGAACTCCTTTAATCAATCTGTCTTACAACAAATAACTAACCCAGATACTTTTTTATCTTTCACAGTGAGAATCGTTTTTTAAATTAAACGTTGTTCGTCCGGATGATTTTTTAAAAAATGTGCTTTAAGTGAACCACACTGGGTAAAACTTTTGGAACAAATTCGACAGACGTACGGTCTTTCTTTCGTATGAACTACGCTGTGTACTTTCAGGTGGAGTTTCCTGTTGAAACACTTTCCACAGTCGGGACACTGAAACGGTTTTTCCCCGGTGTGAATTCGAATATGACAATCCAGGCTGTCTTTCGTGGTGAGTATTTTACTACAAATGTGACACGGAAACTCTTTAATTTTCTCCTTCTTCTTCTTCTTCGGCTTGACAGCATTCAGTCTTTCGTGGATCTTGCTCTCCTTGTGAACTTTCAAATAGATTTCGTGCCTAAAGCCCCTGCCACATATGTCGCAAAAGTATCGGTTTAATTCGGTGTTACTTATATTGTGCATGAGTTTCTTGTGGGTGTAATAGCCGGTTACTGAGAGTACTTTACCGCACAACTCGCACATTTTCGTCTCGTATACTTTCTCGTGGACGTGCTGGATGTGTCTCTGTAGCACCTCTTTTCCTTTAAAACCTTTCGAGCACGTGTGACACTTGTATTTCCTTTCCTTGTGAGTTCGCAGGTGACTTCTCATCTTAGCAATCGCCACTATTTCTCCGCAACGGCTACATTCTCGATAATCCGATTTCTTTTTGACGGATTCCCAAATCTCAATTTCGGGTTCACATACTAATTTTACTCTAAAATTTGGTAAACATATTAATCGAAGTACATAAAATATGCAGTAATAAATTCAAAAATGTTCAAAATATTTATTAGAATGAAGACAGATGTAGATATGATATTAAAAAAGCATCATATACATACAAATACTATTTAATAACAATAGAAAAGTCACAAATCAAATAAATTGTGGAATCTAATGAACATTTGGTGCTAGAGAATAGTATATTGTGCAACTAGTGCGAAAAGTTGTCGATTGCCCACGAGAGCGAAGTTGAGCGCACAAGCGAACCGAGTGCGCTCATTCGCTCGAGTGGGCAATCGACAACTTGGCATGAGTTGCACATACTATTTTCTATTACGTTGCTTTTTAATATGTGTCTTTTGTTATATTTCATCATGGTAAACAAAAGAGACTTATTAAAAAGCAAAAGATACTTTTGGAACACCCCATAGATGAATGCAAAAGATGACATTAAAAACTTCAAATTTTTAAATCGAATTTTAGAGTAGAAAATGAAGGAATTTTAACATTGTTTCATCATAATGGTGTTTAATAATTTGTTTCCATGATGAAATATAATAAAAGAGACATATTAAAAAGCAACGTAATAAAATAAACAAAAAAATAAAAAATATTTAAATATTGACACTTCGAGACTGTCTTTTTTGCTTGTCAATTTGCGTGTGCCAATGAAAATTTGGATGCGAGAAGTTTACTTGTCGCACTCAAATCGATATTAAATTTGCTCAAAACTAATATGGTAATTGTGAAGTGGGCAATTAGCGTCTTTTCGACTCCAAAAGAATGCGAAAAGATACTACTTTCCCCGCATGAGTAATAAAAAATTACAAAAATCAACTTCAGAGATTATTACACACACTTTTTTTAGTTCTAGCGTTGAGTGCAGAAATAAGAAGATACGCAATCTTATGAGGGGTTTCGTAGCACAAAACCTGTCCGAGATTTAGTTTACCTCTGCGCCGCTACGCGCTGATGATTAAAGAATACAAGGACGCGTAACGCCCATATATTATGAGCTACAGCAGAATTTGTGACATTAAACGCCATCATTTTGGAGCCTACAAATGAGTCACCAGCTCGGCAACAGCGACAATTTTAGCAATTTTTAAAAGTTTGTTGTGTGTAGTGAACTTTGTATAAAGTTTATTACAGTGGTGATGTGTTCAGCTTTCAAGTGCAAAAGCCGCAACGATAAGAAAGAGCCAGGAGTTACGTTTCATAGGTAAATAAACAGTCTACTCCATCCAACTTTTTAGGGTTTTCTTATTGAATTTGATTGATTTTTCCTGATATTATATGTACTTGATATGTGCCCTACATCGACACTAGTCTTTATGTTCTATCGAGACTAGTTTTAATACGTTTTTTTCATATTTAATTAGTAGACAACATTTTAATACGTTTTTTTTCATAATTAATTAGTATGATACCACCGCATACACCATAGGCGTAGTCAAAACATTTATCATCAAAAATCAAAAATATAAATATCTCTTTAAGCAGCTACGTTAAGAAAAATATGTGGCCACCGCACTGTTTTGAGCTATGGTAACAATTTGGTCTCGGGTGTTATATGTCCTTGTATTCTTTAGTCATTGGGGTAAACAATACTGTACCGTAGTCCTGCTTTCAGTCGACAGAGTGGGTGGTTGCTGGAGACAGTATTGCCAGAACTTAGAATTAGTCCGTAGATTTACGGTTTTTGGGTACAGTACATCAATAATACTGATCACTAAACAATTTAATATAATATTATAATATAATTAAATAAAGAAGGGCGTCAGAGTTGGCTTGGAAATGAAGATCGCTGTTTTTTATACGTAAAATATTATGGTAAATGTCAATAGTCGTCATTTCCAAGCCAACTAAACGACTTTTTTCGATCATACGAAATATTCACTATCTATAAAAGAATGTTTATTTTTGTTCTTTATTCTATGTTTAACACGAATAAATTTTCAATACATAAACGCGGATTTTTCATCTAAAGATATTTTCGCCAAACGTATTAGATATTCCATATTTTAATATGGCAACACTGTCGCTTTCAGTTGCTAACCGTCTTCGATATGCCTTCGCTAGCCGAATTAGAGAAAATGAGTGTTTTATGCCTTGGCCGCAGAACCATTAGAGGCTCCACCGTACAGCACTTGAGACATAAGGGGAAATCGAATCAGCCTTGTCACGAATTTGCCCTTCAGACTGCGTATCTTCCCAATTCTTTCAATCAACGGTATTAGTCATCTACTAATGAGCAAGTAAAGCGTTTTGGTGTATTTTTTGTATTATTTTTTCTAATAAAATTTTAAATACTAGAGATGAACAAAACAGCGATTCTCCAACCGTAATTAAAACTACAATTGCGATTTTAAATCGCTGCCACTGTAACCTACGATTGCGATTTTAATATTTAAATATTGTACAAGGTATATTATTGTCTGTGTATGTACCTATATAACTTTACAGTTAAAAAGAGTTAATAATAATCAGTTGTTAAGTTTTTAAGTTTTTGTAACATCTGCAATCTGCAACACATTTTTAGATCTACTTCTTCTTTCTCTGCTTATCCATTAATGGATGTTTGCGACCACACTTTCCATTGCTTCCCTATCTCTGGCAGTGTGGATCAACTCTGTAAGTTACGTAGTAGATCTACAGTATGTAGATAGATCTACAGTTTCAACGAAATAACAGGTACAAAATACTATAGGCTGTATATGTATAGTAAAAGATAGAAAGTAACAGTTTTTAAACGGTTTTATTTAGCTCGACCCGTACGGTATTTATTTATTTGTTTGGGTCAAAATTAGAAATTGAAATTTAAGTACCTTCCTGTTGTCAGATTGATCTGAAATTTGGTACACACCTTTTGTTCCGATGACAATACAATATAGTAATATCAATAACATTGTAAATCTAAGATGGCCGCCGGTACAAAATGGCGGATTTCATATTTTTCCACAACCCCCTCAATATGGGTATCAAATGAAAGGGCTACACTAGTAGAATACTGTGATTATGACAAAATTTAAAATCCAAGATGGACGTCGTTACAAAATGGCGTATTAAGTGAGGGCATGAGTAGTCGTGTCCAGAACAGTTGTGTCCAAGATTGTGTGACGTTAGGATAGATAAAAAAAATAGGTGATGGATTTGTGAAAATGTTGCGGTCCAACATTGACGTTACAGAAGGATTGGTAAATGGTGCTATAGGCTACATTACAGAAATTGTTTGGCCTCAGTTCGGTCGAACCAAATGTACGAAACAGATGTACCATCAGTTTGGATTGACTTTGGCAGAGACGGCATGCACGTTATACACCCGAAAGCCATACAGTTTCCAGCAAAATTCAATTATGGTACGGCTGAAAGAAGGATGTTACCCTTAATTTTGTCATGGGCATCCACCGTCTATAAAATGCAGGGCAGCACAGTCGACCATGCAGTAGTGTATTTGGGCTCAAAATTGTTTGAGGAAGGGCAAGCATACGTGGCTCTAAGTCGAGTCAAGTCTCTGGAAGGGCTATGTGTTGAGGAATTAGATTGTAATAAATTATCAGGTAAAAAACCATGTAACAATGATGCACTAAATGAATTAAATAGAATGAGGAATATTCGGTAGGCATTTCCGTTAAATACTAAAAACTAGAAAATAAAAAATCGGTAAAAAACTTTTAAGTTAAACGGTTTTATCTTATGTGCACTGAAAACTAGAAAATAATAATAACAATTAGTTGTTTTGAACTTCTAGTTCAGAAAATATTTTAGTACTAGGCAGAATACTTTTAGGCATATTAGACTAAAATAAAAACGTGGGGCCCCTCTGAAATCCTACCTATGGCAAAGCATATCTTTATACTTTGGTATATGAGCTCGGCGTTCGCTGATGAAGCCGCCACGGCTGGTTATTGATTGTCAAAATCTCCAGTTACGATTATAGTAAGTCGATGCAATCCACACTTAGTATAGAAGAAAGTATTACAGCAATAATTAATGGGCCCCACGTTTTTATTTTAGTCTAATATGCCTAATATTCTTCTGCCTAAGTAAAATATTTCTGAACTAGAAGTTCAAAATACCTAATTGTTATTATTATTTCTAAGTGCACATAAGATAAAAAACCGTTTAACTAAAAAGTTATTTACCTAAATGTGTTAAGTAACGAATGCTGCTCTTTTCGGGACGGGTTTAATGTATGATTCACAGTACTGTCGGTACCCTGCTGTGTCGATCTATTGCCATTTTTCTTTTGTTTTTATGTCATATTTTATAGGATTTTATTTAGGACATTTTGTTGCCCAAAATATGTAGAACAAAATATGTGAAATATGTTCCAATACAAAATATGCAATAAAAAATTAATTTCAAGTTATTAAGATCTATACAATGTTTTTTATCAACAATATGTTCGGCAACGCAAGATTTATCCGGTCTACCATGGTCTACCATATCTTATCTGAGCCAAATGTTCTTTAAATCTAGTTAATATTGATCTTCTAGTTTGCCCAACATATTTCTGATTATAATCTTTACAAGAAATTTCATAAATACCCGACCTTTCCAGTAGAGGTGTTTTATCCTTTGGATTACCTAATAATTGTTGTAATTTATTATTAGCACTATACTGAATATATATTATTTAATCATCAATATTTTTTTTTACAAATTGTACAAAGATGTATATTTAGTACATCTTTCAATTATAAATATACAATAAATAAAATATGAAAAAATCACAGGCAACAATTAAACATTACAATAAAAAGAAATATCTATAACTACAATATGTCATGGGGATGTCTTTTGACCAAATGAGCTTTCAAAGTGCCTCTCTGAGTAAAACCTTTTGAGCAAATTTTGCACACGTAAGGCTTTTCTTTAGTATGGACTACACCGTGCGCTCTCAAATACCCTTTACTGATAAAACATTTACCGCACTCCAAACACTCAAATGGTTTCTCCCCTGTGTGAATTCGAATATGGACCTGTAAGCTTTCATTAGTAGTGATCACTTTGTTACAGACGGGACATGAAAACCCCCTTTTCAAAGGTTTCTTCTGTTTTTTAGGAAATACTTTGCTCTCGTTATGAGAATTTTGGCCTAAATGTTTCTTCAGCAAATACTGAGACTTGAAAACGGTTCCACATTTTTCACAAACATATTCTTTCTTCTCTGTTCGCGAACTGTGACTCACCTTAACGTGCATACGATAATTAGTCGTGACTTTTCCGCAAATATCGCACATTTTCGTCTTGTAAGGAATTTTCTCGTGAACGTGTCGGATATGCCTAAGACGTTCTTCGTTTGCTTTAAAAGCTTTCCCGCAGGTTTCGCACTTGAACCTTTTCTCCTTGTGAATGCGCATGTGATTTCTCATTTTGTTGTTCTCGACTTTTTCTTGGCATATTTTGCATTCTCTTAAATCACCGGATTTGGGCGTTGATTTGAATTTCCGTGGGACTGTTTCGGGCTCACAAACTATCTCGATGTTTCTTGTTCTGAAACTAAATTAATATCATCAACAAACATATTACAATTAAATACTTTATGTTTATTATAATACCTGTCCAGGAGTCTTCATTCCAATGGGTACAAATTGGAAGAATTTAATAAACTGAATACTTCATATGTAAGCACTTAAACAACTGACATTAGTTAACTTTTAATGTCAGGGGTAACTATATATAAATAAGAACAAATATTACTCATTTATCATCAGTTTGAAAGTTATTGAAATAACTACTACTTTGATATATCAAAAAATAGCGAACAAGAAACCTTTTCGTTAATAAAATAAAAATAGTGGGTTTCCATTTGAAGAAAGTGAATTATAATAACTTGATGGCTTGCTTTAAAGGTAACTACTGCCAATGACATATACAAATAGTATTTTTGAAACATATGTACATATATCTGTATATCTTCTGTTTTTTTAAAACCAAATATTGTACTGAAGTATTTCTATTTACTAGAGAGTAAACTAAACTATACTACCTTAAAGAGTGTCTAAAAATGTATTTTAAATAATTGAAGACATGAGTTGATCAAGGTGTCATGTTGCTTCGAGTAAAGTTTCGAGTAAATCGACAAAACACGTCACAAAATTATTATTGATGGTGTGACATCACTTAATATATTCTTTATGGTATTTATACCGTATGATCGAAAATAAACGGCGTCAGCGATGGCTGTGAAATGAAGATCGCTGTCATTTTATATGGGAAATGTCATTGATCGTCATTTCCCAGCCAACTGGACGCCGTTTTTTTTCGATCATAAGGTATTTGATATTTAGAGTCTATTGGAGGATAGATCTGTCAAAGGGATGTTGAAATATTAAATAAAACTGATTTTTAAAAAAATGCGACATTACCACATCTTTATCAACTCCTGTCTTCAATTACAAGCTGTAAACGACAATAACTTGTTTAATTTAAATGGAATACCCAGTATATTTTATAAGAATCAGATGCACAATTTAATTGTCTATCAAATTGTATTATACCATAATACAATTTTTTATTACCATTTTAGTATTATTTTTATTATTGCAGCACAATAACTGATCAATATTACAGTTGAGGGTTGGAACCTTTGGTGTTACACAGCAAAATAAAACACTAAATCACCACAACACACCAAAACATTTTTACTTTTACACTGGACGCGCGTTTCGCTAACCATGTTAGCATCATCAGCAGATGATTATAAACTAAAATTCAATCTACAATTGGAGCGTTTATATACTCGCTCAGTGGGCACAAAGTGGGCGTAGCAAGATCTAGCCAACCGAGTCAGAACCCACCGAGCGTAACAGTTAGATTTCCGCCACTAGAGTAGTAGGAACAAAGAACTTGAAGGAATCGGACCGTTGACTCTGTTCATACTATCTTTACATTTATTAATTCTGATGCTTTCATATGCATCTAATTGCCTGTAATTTGAGACTTGTTTAATTAATTTCAAGTTATTAAGATCTATACAATGTTCTTTATCAACAATATGTTCGGCAACGCAAGATTTATCCGGTCTACCATGGTCTACCATATCTTATCCGAGCCAAATGTTCTTTAAATCTAGTTAATATTGATCTTCTAGTTTGCCCAACATATTTCTGATTATAATCTTTACAAGAAATTTCATAAATACCCGACCTTTCCAGTAGAGGTGTTTTATCCTTTGGATTACCTAATAATTGTTGTAATTTATTATTAGCACTATACACAAGTTTATAATTGACATTCTTAAAAATTCCTTTTTAGACCACGGGATAACTGTCTATCAAACGGTATTGAAAAATATTTTGACGTATCTTTCTCCACTTGAAAAGTCGAATTTTCAGAAATCATTAACCTATACCTACGTTTTCTAATTATTTTATCAACTAGTGAAGGAGAATATCCATTACACTCAGCTACATTCCTAATGTAATCTCTTTCTATTTCATATCTTTCGTTGAAAAGTGGAAAACTAAGTAATATATGAACTAAGAAATTTAAACTAGCCATTTTATGTTCAATACTATGATGTGATTCATTAGGAATATATCTGCGTGTAGTGGTATTTTTCCTATAGAGATCAAACTCCAGACAATTATTAGTATTTCTAATAACTAATACACCTAGAAATGGTAATCTGTCGTTGTTCTCAATTTCATGTGTAAATTTAATGGAAGGAAAACGATTATTTAACTTAGAAATAAAATTATTTATGGTGTCTGAATGTGTGTCAAAAACAGCAAAAATATCATCCACATACCTAAACCATACTCTTGGAAAATACTCAAACCGATTCTTAGCCTCCATTTCAAACCTGCTCATGAATAAATTAGCCAAAAATGGAGACAATGGATTATCCATTGCTGTACCTTCCCGCTGTTCAAAAAAGTTGTTATTAAATTGAAAACAATTTTGTTTCATACATAACGATGTAAGCTCAATATATGTTTTTAGTTTATAATCATCTGCTGATGATGCTAACATGGTTAGCGAAACGCGCGTCCAGTGTAAAAGTAAAAGTGTTTTGGTGTATTGTGGTAATTTAGTGTTTTATTTTGCTTTATTTTAACTGATCAATAAATAAACTTCAGTAAATATTTAGTATTAAAAACTTTGATACCCTTGGAGAAATGAAGCCTTAAAATTTTTACTGCAATTTCACAAAATTGAAAATATTTTAAAAACGGTAAGATTTAAATGTGATAAACCTTGATCAAATTTACCTTTATTTTAATCGTAGAAACTAAAAATGTAATAATATACAGGGTGTAAAAATGTTTTTAAATTGTAGCTTTAATAGTCCTTCAACGAACCCAAAACATACAATTTGTAAAATTCTAATCGTTTACCTACAATACTCCGTGTCGTATGTGGTGAACAACCCTGTATAACTTTTCTTTGACAGTTTTTAAACCTAAAAATTTTAAATAATTTCTTTCTGAAAAAAAAGTTATTTTAAATATAGTGTTTGGTACGAGGCATATTTTTTAAGTAAGTACCGTTCTGGAATTAAAAAAAACGTGCAAAGATATCGCAATCATTTTATTTTTACATGAAAGCCTGTACCTTAATCTACTTTTCTACATAATTTCCGTGAATATTGAGGCACTTGTCATAACGTGGCACCAGTTTTTCAATACCCTCCTCATAAAATTCTGCCGCCTGACTGGTTAACCACTGTATCACAACTGTTTTGACTTCGTTATCGTCTTGAAGACGCTGACCGCCCAGGTGTTTCTTCAAGTGCAGGAATAAATGATAGTCACTGGGCGCCAAATCAGGGCTGTATGGAGGATGATCCAGAGTTTCCCATTTAAAAGATTTGATGAGATCTTTGGTCCGATTAGCCACATGTGGACGGGCATTGTCATGCAGCAAAACAATACCCTTACTCAACTTGCCACGTCTTTTGTTTTGGATTGCACGGCGCAGATTGTAGGCGTGCGCAAAAAACTGTGCACATGATTTTCCGGGCAGAAATTGTTTGCTTAAACTTCACTGTTTTGGGTGATGATGAATGTCGCCATTCCATGGACTGTTGTTTCGATTCTGGTGTGACGTAGGCCACCCATGTTTCGTCACCAGTAACAATTTTGTCTAAAAAATAGACCTTCATTGTGGTACTGCTCAAGGAAAGTCAATGCACTGCCTAAACGTTGGGTTTTGTGCAAATCCGTCAACATTTTCGGAACCCAACGTGAACACAATTTCCGGTAATTCAAGTTCTCGGTCACAATGCGATACAAAACACTACGAGAACATTGAGGAAAGTAGTCGCACAATGATGAAATTGTAAAGCGTCGTTTTCTTTCACCTTTTCGTCCACTTTCTGCACCAAATCTTCATTAACGACCGAAGGACGCCCACTCCGTTCTTCATCATGCACATTTGTGCGGCCATCTTTAAATGCTCTCACCCATTTTCTTACCATTCCATCACTCATAATGTTTTGTCCGTAAACTTCACAGATCTCACGATGAATATCGATCGGTTTTACGCCTTTAGCACTAAGAAATCGTATGACAGCCCGTACTTCACAATCAGCGGGGCTCACGATTGTCGGAGGCATCTTAAACACTCAATAAACAACGTATACAATGAAGAATCAGACTGTACTGGCGTCTGTGCATAGACAAGAGATGTAGGTAACCAGCGCGCATGCGCGGAACGCCGACCGTAGCGCTGCGGCGGCGGAATCGCAAAACGGTACTTACTTAAAAAACATGCCTCGTATAAAAATTCATCGAATTTTACAGAGAATTTAAATCTACAAGATCGGTACATATTTGTATTGTTACTACTTAATATCAATATTTTAATTATTTTATGGTCCTGATCAAACGCTAGTGACGCTCTTGATTGAGATAATTAAACGCCATTCATTTACTATAGCTATAGTTTTATTTAAAAACAAACAAAATAAGAAAATTAAGTTAAAGTAAAATGTTAAACAATAACAAATTAACAATTAAAAACACTTATTTTAGAAATCAAATATTTTATACAGGGTGGTCCGAACTGTATTCCGGAAACTTCGGCAGCATATTCTGCAGATAAAAATAAGTAAAAAGGTCCTATAAATGTATGTCCTAAAATGCTTAGTTTCGGGGATACAGGGTGTAGAAGTTTCATTTTTATTTCGATTTTTTTTCAAATAATTTCTGAAGTAACGTCAATATTTGGATGAAAATTAGTGTCTGGGAATTTTTTGACATGAGAAATTTGATTTTGATGTCAATATGACTCCTACTTGTAGAGGGCGCCACCTACGTGTATTTTAACCATTTTGAAGAGTAATAACTTGTTGTCCGTACCTGTATAAAACTATAGAGTAAAAAAATATACATTTACTACGTTTTTTACGGAAAAAAGGTCTCTTGGTAAAAATCGCTACGAGTAATGCTTCTCGAGATATTTAGAATCGAAATTATCAATACCTGTCATCATTAACAATAAATTAAACATGTTGACTAAATAGTTATTAGACTAAAGTCATAAATTTGAAATCTCTTTGTGCCAAAAGTTTAACAGAAACTGTTTTTGCATCACTTTCTTGAAGAGAAATTTATGATTAAATTAGAAAATTCCCAAATTAATTATTTTAGTCAAATAACTATCTACTCAACATGTTAAAAAAATCCCAGACATCAATTTTCATACAAATATTGACGTTACTTCAGAAATTCACCCTGTATCTCCGAAACTAAGCATTTTAGGACATACATTTAGACGAAGTTTTTATTTATTTTTATCTGCATATTCTGCTCCCGAATGCAGTTCGGACAAACCCTATATATCACAAAATATTCATTTTCTTAAACTATTCTATGCTAGAATAGTTAAGAGAGTTTGTTATAATGATTTAACATGCGCTTCTTGAAAAACTAAATTGTAGCTCTAATATTTAGCTATAACGATTCTTTTTCTCTAACGACTACATTTTTAATACAAAAAATAATTTTTATAAAAATGTTACAGTTTATAAAAAATATAATACTGAGAGGTTTCCAATAAAAATAATATTAAATCATATTATTTTTCATGTCCGAAACTATTCGACATGAAAAAACTATTTAACTATTCGACATTAAGTAATAAATCTTTGAAAAAATCTAGTAATGTGCAAATTTAAGCAACTTTTATTACTTAATCTTTTCAATGACTAAGTGTGGAAATGTTAAACATGTTTTAATGGAACTATTAAAAATCTATTCTACACACACCGGAAAAATCTAGGGATATCATTTTATTAAAGTTAAAAATAAATGTTTTGAATAAACAACCACATATTTGTAGGCCGATTCTTTCTACTTCGATTGAAATGAAGTAGTCACACTAGTTATTTCTAAATTTGGGATATTTGCAGAAGTGTTTGTGCATTTTTTGTCAAATGTATAAAAAGCACCTAGCATCAGTTGTTCGAATTTAACCTGTACTGGCTATGTTTTTATGATAACTGGCCAGAATTCATTCAAATAACTCTGTTTAGTATTAAACGACATTATGGAGCGTAGACATCTTAAGAGACGAAATGCTAAGGGCCATGGGTATGCTCGAAGCTGGACTGCGCCAAATCGACGTAGCTAGAGCATTAAATACAACGCAAAGTGTAATATCGCGATTAAGTGCACGCTACCGTGAAAATGGTGATGTTGCTGAAAGGCACACAGGGCGGCATCGCATTACTACCCCTCAGCAAGATCATTTTTTACAATTAAATGCTCGACGCCGACCGACTCTTACAGCACCAGTGCTTGGTGTAATTCTCCAGGAAACACATAATGTAACCGTTAGTCCTGACACTGTTCGCAATAGATTAAGAGAGGTCAACTTGGAGGGCTCTGGAGAGCTCAACCCTTAACGAGAGAAAATCGAGAGGTACGATATTTGTGGGGGATCATGTTCAGTGGTCGAATGAACAATGGGCCAATGTTCTCTTCACGGATGAGTCACGCTTTGGAATTCATCTGGATTCGAGAAGGCTTAGAGTCTGGAGAGAACCGGGAAATCTTATTCGGTTGGATCATGTTAAGGAAGTGCACCCTTATAAACGTGGAACAGTTATGGTCTGGGGAGGAGTCCAGTTAGGCCGAAAAACCGATCTCGTTTTTCTTGAAAGGTTTCTAACAGGAATCATATATCGTGATTTAATTCTTGAGCATGTCGTGTTACCATATGCCAATGATTTTGGGAGAAACTTCATTCTAATGCATGACAATGCACGGCCTCATACAGCCAGAGTGGTAAGTGAGTTTATCAATGCTCATCAATTAAACATCTTACCCTGGCCGGCACAATCTCCTGACCTCACCCCATCGAGCACGTATGGGACGCGGTCCAAAGAAGCATTTTGAGAATGGGTATGCCTAGTGAAACTCGTAGGGATCTGGTTCGGGCCGTGAATGCAGCGTGGCAGGCTGTTCCTCAAGAAGAGATCGACAACCAGATCAGGAGCATGGAGAGACGATGTAGGGCCGTAATGAACAGTAGAGGAGGCCATATCCTTTATTAAGTAAAAATGGTTTTATCTTTTTTTTTAATTCACAGTTTAGAATAAAAAAAAAATGTGTGTATTTTTTTGAGTTCAATAAAAATCAAAGTAAATTTGAAAAATTCGGTAAATTTCGCATTTTTATTTCCAATACGTCCTGTAAACTATTTGTTTATTTTAATTTTATTATATCAGAAATGCAAATAATAAAATTACTGACGATGGCTGGATAAAATTGTAATATCTCTAGACTTTTCCGGTGTGTGTATTTAAAAATCATGGCAAACATTGTAATAGTCTAATATTTCTCGACACAAATGTTGAATTGTTGAATGAACGATTTATACATACTTAATAAATATAACATCACGCATCGTAGAACCTTCATTAACATCAATTTTCATTATCATTTTTTTCTGGCGGATGCGTTTTCTTGATGTGATCCCTCAAAGGCCCTCTTTGGGTATAACTTTTGGAGCAAATTTTACAAGTGTACGGCTTTTCTTTAGTATGGACGACACTGTGAGTTGCCAGGTGCCCTTTAACCCTAAATCGTTTCGGACAGGCTGGGCACGAAAAAGGCTTTTCACCAGTATGAATTCGTGCATGCACATCGAAACTCGCTTTCGATGTAATAATTTTCTGACATACAGGACACTCGTATGACCGTCTAATATACGGTTTGCGCCTTTTCACGGGGTTTTCCGACCACGTATCTTCGTTATGCAACTTGGTTTTTAAATGATTATTTAAGGACGTTTCAAACCGAAAACATTTTCCACATTTCTCGCAAACGAATTTTTCCATATCGATTTCAGTGTCAAAACCGTGCACTATTCTCTTGTGGCTCACTAAGGTATATTTTGATAGTAATAACCTTCCGCATATCTCACACATTACCGTGATATCTTTACTCGGGACGGTTTCGTGCACTTTTTGGATATGACTTAATTTTTGATGAGGGTATTTGAAAAGTTTCTCGCAGTATTCACACTTTTCAGTCTTTTCCGAGTGGCGTCCCATGTGGTAGTAAAGCATTTCTTTATTTAGTCTTATCCCGCAAATTTTACACTCTATTAAAAGCTCCTGCGGGTCTGTATCAACTGCTTCTGTGATCTGCTCTGTCTTTACTGCCTCGTCTGGTTCCACTTTAGTTTCCACTACGGAATTATCGAACACAGGCAGTTCGTGTTTAAATATTATAGATTTACTATGATCCAGCCTAAAACTTAAAAAAATAATGATTCAGTTGCTCGTAATATTACATACTAAAAATATATTTAATTGTTCTTAAAAATACTGCTCAAATCTAAAATGGAATATTTGGTATTACAATAGAAAATTATAAAAAATGCCTATACCTATGTGGCGGATTCATCTATCCAAAAAAAAAATCCTTTATGGGTATTTCACCACTGTACAGCAAGCAAAATCTACAAAATAAAATAGTTATTTTTTGTAAACACTTCTGGCGTTAAACCTAAACGGACACTGCTTGTCAGAATTTATGTTTACAGTAATAAAAAATTACCTAACAAAGAAAAAAATGCTTAACGTTTCGGAAAGTTTATCTCCTTCCGTCAACAGAACGTCAACGGTTTCTTGTAGAGTATCTGTTTTAAAAAAAAATAAAGTGTTCTCGAATAGTTGAATTTAAATATTTTAAATAGTTTTTTTCTTTATTCTTTGTATTTTTTGCTTCCGACGACGAAAAGAGATAAACTTTCCAAAACGTTAAGCATTTTTTTCTTTGTTAGGCAAATTTTTATTACTGTAAACATAACTTCTGATAAGCAGTGTCCGTTTAGGTTTAACGCAGAAGTGTTTACAAAAAATAACTATTTTATTTTGTAGATTTTTCTTGCAGTGCAGTGGCGAAATACCTATAAAGGATTTTTTTGGAGGAATAGAAAATTACATAAAGCTACTATACATTTTTAGAACCCTAGCTTTAATTCAACTTTAAGATGAAAAAATATATATATTTTCGTGTAAAAAACAACTCAAAAAATCAAATTTTATTTTAAGTAATTTATTCGTTTTTTTTTAATTTTTGTTCGATAGCCTAACAATAATTCTGTTCTATAAATAAAGTAATCAAATAACAACAAAACAAATAAAAACAGAAATAAAATATATCTAATTCAATATTACACTTCAACTAGTGTCGTATAAAACTTAATATACAAGCCTAATAGTTATACAGGGCGGCCCGAATTGTATTCCGGTACGACTGTATGACAAATAAGTATGATAAAACAGTTTCGTTTGAACATTTGGCACAAAACATCTCAAATTATTTCAGTCTAATGTCTATGATGCAGGTATTAATAGTTTCGATTCTAAATATCTTGAACACAATTACTCCGAGCGATGTTTACTAATAAGAGACCTTTTTTACGTAAAAAATATATCGTAAATGTATATTTTTACTCAGTAGTTTTATAAGATACGGACGAAAAGTTATTACTCTTCAAATCAGTTAAAAAATATGTAGATGGTGTCCTCTACAAATATGACTCATATTAACATCAAAATCAAATTTCTCATGTCAAAAAACTCCCAGACATCAATTTTCATCCAAATATTGACGTTACTTTAGAAATTATTTGGAAAAAAATAAAATAACAATGAAATTTTTACGCCCTGTATCTCCGACACGAAGCATTTTAGGACATATATTTATACGAACTATTTTACTTATTTTTATTTGCAGAATACGCCGCCCGAAGTTTCCTGAATACAGATCGGACCACCCTGTATTACATTTTAATACTTATAACCGAACAAAACATAAGCTTCATTCAAAACCTCGCACTTAGTGGAATAAATTAGTTGTTTCAATTAGCATAGAAGTCTGCTCCTTTAATTTCAATAGAAGCATTCACAACGTCAAAATTAGTAGTAGTAATTTTCAATTAGTAGAAAAAGTTTGGTTAACTTTTCTACTAATTATACTTCAAAATTTGCGAGAAATGTCATTTTGGCCTTTGCTGATCTTCCGCCAAGAGAAATTGTGGTGAGAAATCAAAAGTTGATTGTTTTATAAGCTAAATATTAAGCCTAATTTACACGTGTCAAGTAGCTAACGCAAATTTAGTGACCTGCGTGGAGTAAACAACCCAACCAATTTAGTAAACTGTTTAGTGAATAGAAACGATTCCTATTTACTTGCGCAAGTGGTCATCCCCACCTCTGTTTTTGAGCAACTAAAGCGCCGACTAAACAAGTGTAGACCAGCCAGTTTAGTCAAGTTCATTAGTAAAGACTAGTAGCTTTTATTTTATTTGAATTATTAATAATTAATTTTGTTTCTTGAATAATTTTGTAGAAAAATATCGTGAAAGACGATGCTTAGGGCTCAAACGCACTGACGAGCAGATCGCAGTGACCAGCATTTGATTCAATGTTATAGAAGGTATTAAATCCCATGCTAAAATGGATCGTGAGTTACTATGCGTGTTAAAGTTTGGCCTTCACTGGAAATGGGTATATTGGTTGGTTAGAAAAAAAGATAGGATGAAGGCCCAGAGATCCTCTCGAGAAAACCACCCCAAAACCACCCTCAAAGGTACATTTTTTTATGTTTTTGCAATTTTCTCGGGAATTATTGATTTTTTGGAAAAATAGACATATTATATATCAATCGATAGGAAATTTTATTTTATTTAAATTGGGTCTCTTGACATTTTCCCGAAAAAATAATAGTTTCTGAGAAAATTGAGAACAACTAAAAAGATGTACCTTTGGGAGTGGTTTTGGGGTAGTTTTTTAAAAGGAATCCCTGGGCCCTCATCCTATTTTTATTTCTAGTCTCCCAATAAAGACTTTTTGGGTAAAGGCCACCCAAACTTTAACTCACTTTAACTCTTAAACACGCACAGTAGCCAGTAGCTCACACTATAGGATTCATCAGTAATAGTAGAATTTTAGAATTAGAATTAGAATGAGTGGGAGGGGGGTTAATCACTGCGACCTTACAGATCCATTGTGTCCCCCTTTCTTGAGTCATAACTCATCATACAGTCCCAGGGCTTTGACAAAAGCCAGTATCTGGGACGGTTTTATAGAGGGTAGTTCTTCATCTCCAATATCTGTCGTACCAAAATTCATGGCACGAATGGTTGTCGTCTCGGCGCACTCAGTGATGAGGTGTACTGGTGTTTCCCCATCTTCCCCACAGAATCTGCATTCGCCGTTTCTTCTTAGTTTCAATCTACTGAGGTGTTCATTGAGGAGACAATGTCCTGTTAAAAACCCCGTGACAATCCGAAGATTGTTCTTACTTAAACCCAGGAAGATCTGTGATTTTTCTTTATCATAAGCCCTCAGAAACTTCTTCGAGTGTCTTAGACCGTTGCAAGATTCCCATTCCAGGTTGGGGATGGAATCTTTCAAGTTCTTGAGTTCCGCCTTGAGTTGGTTACCACTTGGAAAGCAGAACGGTTCTGGTCCAGTTAGTGGAGTGTTCGCTCCTTTCCTAGCTAGATTATTTGCTTTTTCATTGCCTTCTATCTTTTGGTGAGCAGGCACCCAGAGTAGGAGGACTTTGTTTTCTTTGCCTAATTTATTCAGCTTCTCTATGCATTCTTTGACCAATTTCGAATTGATTGATACTGAGTTGATCGCTTTTAACGCTGCTTGACTATCAGACAAGATGGCTATTTCTTGTTTCCGATAGTTCCTATCTATCAGTAATAGTAGGTATGAATCATACCTACTATTATTACTCGTCGCAGCTGCGTTTCCTAATAATACTGAATCAAATGTTGGTCGCTGCGACCTGGTCGTCAGTGCGTTTGAGCCCTTATAGGATACAAAGGTTGCCGTTTATAAAATTAAAAACTGCTGCAAACTGTTTGGATAGAGGATTAGGATATTCTATTAATTTTAATTGTGTTTTTTAGACATTGTGAATGATCGTAAACTAAAAAGTATAAAGTGTAATTGAAACCACTAATTTATTCCACTAATTGCGAGATTATGAATGAAGCTATACTCGTATCAATTATCAACTATTTCCGGCGGATGAGTTTTCTTAATATGATGTCGCAGAGGCCCTCTTTGAGTATAACTTTTCGAGCAAATTTTGCAGGCGTAAGGCCTTTCTTTGGTATGAACAACTCTATGTGACATTAAATGTATTCTGCTTCTAAAGCGTTTAGGGCAATCTGGACAGACGAAAGGTCTCTCGCCGGTATGGATCCGTATGTGAGTCTTTAGGCTGGCTTGTGACGTTAAAAGTTTCTCGCAAAAATGACACTTGTAGTCTTTTCGCTCTCGAATACGTTTTTTTCTAGACGTTTGCGACATATCGTCGTTATGAGCCTTGGTCATATAATGCCTCTTTAAAAACATCTCACACCGAAACGATTTACCGCATTTTTCGCAAATGTATTTCTTCGTATCGGATTCCGAATCAGGGCCGTGCATCATATTTTTGTGGTTGCTTAAATTGTGATGGCGTAACATTTTTCCACATATATCACATAGTATGGTCGCGACGTTACTATGATCCTTTTCGTGTACATGTTTTATATGGATTAGTGTCTGGTGTTTGTATTTAAACACCTTGTCGCAATGTACGCACTTATCAAATTTTTTCTTGTGACTCCGCCCGTGATTGCTTAGTTGTCCTCTCTTCAACTTCATTCCACATAAACTGCACTCTACAAGTTCATCTAGACACGCCCTGTATTTGCTATATTCGTCCTTAGGTTCTATTTTAATTGGTACTCCTGTATACTGGACCGTCGAAATAGTTTCTTTCTCAACCGCCAGTTCACGTTTTATAGGTGGTATGTAAATAGTGAGCCTAAAATTTATTACCATTACACATTTATGGTTTTTTCTTATTGTTAATTTAATTTAGTTGAAGCTAGATGAGCTTTTTGAAATGCAGACGCTGAATGAAATATACAGTTTGTTATGTAAAAAATTGAACTTGAAGAAAATCAAATTTTATTGCAAATATTCTTTTTCGGTTCTTGCACACTTACTACAGCTTTTTGATATCATTTAGCTCATCAAAAGCACGACTCGTGTACTTGACAAACATTTGTTATTGGTATACAGGGTCCAGCAATAGTGCGTCGGACACCTGTAGCTCTTATAATAATCAACTTAGAATTTTTGTTTAAGTGTAGACCTAAAGTATGTTTTAGGATGTATTCCAGGAAAATATTTTAACTTCTACAGGATGGCTCAAAAATATGTGAGTGGTTCGGGAAGAATTTTTTCCTAAAATATTATTAAATACAGGGTCCAGCAATAGTGCGTCGGGCATCTGTAGCTCTTAGAATAAAAAACTTGAGCATTTTGTTCAAGTGCAAACCTAAAGCATGTACCAGGATGTATTTTAGGAAAATAATTTAACTTCTATAGGGTGGCTCAAAAAAGTGTGAGTGGACCTTGATGATTTTTTTTAAATGGAACACCCTGTATATTATTGCATTTTTGGCTTCCTTTCAGATCACTTTACATAACCCTAAGATATAAATAAATATATTTCGATAGTTTCAGAGATATTAAAAAATAAATCAAAAATATATATTTTTCAGCCCATTCTTAATAAAATTATTAAAAATACAAGAACTGTTCTGAAATCAAAACTATATTAGATACTTACTTTAGATGGTCTGTACTTACTTTGCTATAAATATGAAAATCATAAATTATACAGGATGTTCAAAATTCTACGCCAAACTTTCTAAAATATAAAATATGTTTTCTTTGTTTTTTTAAATGGAACACCCTGTATATTATTTTTTGAATAGACGGAGAATTAAAAAATGAACATTTTTTGTATTTAGAGTATTTCAAAATTTTTAACGGTTTTGCAGATATTTGCGGGTTTATATTTCATATGGCATTTTCCACAGTAAACTTTTATCAAAGCCACCCAATGATTTTTCTCTCGTATTTTACTATTGAAAGCGCCATATGAAATAATACTGCGCATATCTGCGAAACTGTTTTTTTTGAAATTTTGAAATACTCTAAATACAAAAAATGTTCATTTTTTAACTCTCCATCTAATAAAAAAATAATATATAGGGTGTTCCATTTAAAATAAAATTTATTTTATATTTTAGAAAGTTTGGCGTAGAATATTTATAGCAAAGTAAGAACAGACTATCTAAAGTAAATACCTAATATAGTTTTGATTTCAGAACAGTTCTTGTATTTTTAATAATTTTTTTAAGAAGGGCTAAAAAATATATATTTTTTATTTATTTTTTAATATCTCTGAAACTATCGAAATATATTTATTCATATCTTAGGGTCATGTAAAGTGATCTGAAAGGAAGCCAAAAATGCAATAATATACAGGGTGTTCCATTTAAAAAAAATCATCCAGGTCCACTCATACTTTTTTGAGCCACCCTATAGAAGTTAAAATATTTTCCTGAAATACATCCTGATACATACTTTAGGTTTGCACTTAAACAAAATTCTCAAGTTTTTTATTCTAGGAGCTACAGATGCCCGACGCACTATTGCCGGACCCTGTATGTTTTGATAGTTTCAGAGATATTAATAAATATAAAAAAAATTCAGCCTTTTTCTTTAAAAATACTAAAAATACAAGAAATGTCCTGAAATGAAAACTATACATTACATACTTAAAGATAAAATAAAATTTCTAAGTTGTTTATTATAGGAGTTGGAGCTACAGATGCCCGACGCACTATCGCCGGACCCTGTATGCCAATAACAAATAATATGTTTGCCAAGTACACTTACCAGCCGTCAGAGTGGCTCTAGCACTAATTATTTGGATATAATTTCATAATTTATAGAGAGAGTGTATTATTAAATAAGTAAGTCAAAAGAAAATCAGAAAGTGTTTTTTTTTAATAAAAAGTGTTTTTATAAAATTTATCGATATGGCGTTTATCATACAAATAATAATATTAAGAAGAAAATTTGTAAACTTCAAGGTAAGTTAATAAATATAAAAAAATAATAACAATTGGTAACTAATTATTAATTAAATTGACTAATAATAAAGATTTTTCGTGTTGTCGTGGCAACTATGTTTTAGCGTAAATGAATTAAAAGAAAAGGAAAACATGTCTTCTTTTCTTCTAAAAACTGAATTGTTTTGTAAAATCTATCAGAAAAAATCTTTGAATAAAAAGACTAAGGAAGGAGCATATCAAAAATCTTAGGTCCACCGCGATGGGACTCAAATATGGCCGACTTAAATTCCGGTTTATCAGTGCCGTTCTAATTTTATTTAAAAAATGTAAAACTATGATGTAGGGTAGCCGTGGGGTAGACTCAATATTTTTATTTTATTTTACGTTGTGAATAAATGTTGGTAGGTATTAAAATTGTTATAAAAAAAATAGATAAGATTTAATAATTATTTATTAACACAAACATCCGATACTAGCCGTGTTCGGCATTATGCTCTGAGAAATCTAGATAAACAAAAACAACAGATATAAAGCATCCCAGAGGAAAAGAGAGGAAAAACCTGTACTTTCTGATATTTGTCAAAGTTACGGCAAAGTATTGTTGTAAATGTCATCTTTTTGATCGACCTAAAAACTTCGAGCAAAAAGATGACACTTTCAACAATACCCTGACAGATACCAGAGACGATACAGGTTTTTCCTCTCTTTTCCCCCGGAATACTTCATATTTATTGTTCTTTGTTTATCTAGATTTCTCAGAGCACAATGACGAACTCAGCTACTCTACTGAAGCAGGTAAGTCAAATTGACGTATCTAAATTCTTGGACATCTAATCTTTGACAAGTAATAAATAAAAGCAAAAATGCAAGAAAAAATATATAATTAGTTAATTTAAGTGAATTTCATAAACGATCGGTTTACTACACGTATGTATATTATATAAGTCACTTACTAGCGAAAAGTTCCATTATTTCACTCGGTTTTTGCCGAGATCTACCGCACGCTACACAACCAACTATTTTAGAGTCTTTTTCGATAAATCGCGATAGTGTCACCTAACAGTGACATTAACATTTAAGTTCTGCCACAATTTCCATCTAGATTTACTACCTTTATACAACTATCAGTAGTAGAATAAATAATAAATAACATAAAATAAGCTCCGTGAAGACTGAGAAATCCCCAAAATTTCAAATCAAATTCAAATGTGTCAAATGAATCGTCAAACAGAACTGTCAAGGATCCCCACCCTAGAGTCCTTTTTCCGCCCACCATGCATGAATACATGGATAGCATTATGCTCCTTCCTTAGTCTTCTTATTCAAAGGAAGAAAAAATAATAACACCTGACCTAACTAACTCACTCTGTTTATGCAATTTGAAAGTGGTTTAAACAAAAATCGAGCCGAAGGAATTTGTAATGCCAATAAAAGATTTGATATCAAATTTCAACGTTAAATATTAAGCAAAATAAAACCAGTTCAAACTAGTTCACCACAATACAAACACGTTACATTTAACACTAAAAGCGCGTTTCGTTAACCATTTTAACATCATCAGCAGGTTGTTAAATCTGATTTAAAATTATTAATTTAATTCTTTTGCCTTCATGTACTATGTTTTTTTTATGTACATTATGCTAAATTGTTGCTCACTAACGTAGGTACCTAATAATAATACAAATTTAAAGAAAGATTAAAATTTATTGAACGAAAATACAACCACATAATAAACATTAATTTGTCAACAAGTTGTTCTCCTATTGCTACGCAGATTCAATGAGTATAACATTTTTCGTACACAAGATACAAAGAATGTTACAAACAGCTTGCAAATATTTCAAAGAACTATGTCTTTGATCTGATTTAACATTTTCGTATTTTTTGTTTTCAAACAGTTACTATTAAAAACTGGCATTCGCCGATTTGCTAACATAGTACTCCAGTAAAAGTTCAATAACTAATTTTGAAACAAACTTTTACTAGTGAATGCTTAATAATGCTCAATTATCTTGCTTGAAAACTTGGAATAAAATATCTCCAGTCACTTTGGTTTGTTCAGATTAGATTAGAAGTAGTGTAATCGTATTTTAAGGTGTAAAGCTTCGTTCGAAAAATAGACAATGTCGCGAGTTTAACGCAATAGAACCAATAAACTAACAACTGTCAATTTTGATTTTAGTTACTCAACTAAATAAGAACCATGGTAGTTTTTTTGTAGTTTCGCTAGTGCCACAATGTAGTTCTGAGACCGAGGTTTATTAAGAATCTATTGCAGTTCTAGCAAAATGGGTAACTTATTGTGAAAATTAAAGATCCAACCCTAGATGCGACATTTTCGTAAACGCCTACTTTGATGCAAAATCTGATATTACCGCATAGAAGACATGTATCAAACCAATGTGTCGACATTTTTCTCTTTTTAATTCATTTGATTTTTCATTAAGTTATATCCATCACTGTCATACATTATAATGCAGATCTGTATCTGGTGGCCAATCTGTATACCGGGTGAGTCTCAAAAGTGGCTCACCCCTGTAACTTTTTTTTATTTTTTCAGTTAAAAATGGAGATTTGGTATGTTAGCATTTGACATAAATTAGCATTGATAGACAATTGTTTTCGGTCACTTCCTGTTTCGCCGGAAATGACTACAACTTTTGATTTTTAAATGGCATCCTCGGTATTTTTTTACTTTATTTGATAGAAAATAACACTCTGAACAGAATGACATATCATATGTCAACTTTTTACATTTTCGCATATGGTTTATTAGAAATTATAACTTACGGTTTGTAACGAAAATCTGACCCGAAATTTGACCACATACCGCTCGTTCTATTTGAAAAAAAATGAGATATGATTAAAAATACGATTTGAGCATTTTCTAACTGACCAGGAGAAGACACTGCAAATATTAGACGATCAAATCTATTTTTCCAAGGCTTCTTGATTAAAAATTAGTGTTTTTAACATGGTGAAACAGTAAGTGACCGAAAACAACTGAATACGTCAGTCAATCCTAATTTATGGCATATACTAACAGACCAAATATAGTTTCATTATCTGAAAAAACAAAAAAAGTTATAGGGGTGAGCCACTTGTGAGACGCACCCGGTATACGGAACAAGTAAGTACAACTTTTTATGTAGAACGACTTTTTTAAAACAGAAAATGAGAATGTTTACATGTAGTTAGGCCCATCCGGTGATGCAGTCTATAATAATTAACAAATTAATGTTATTTATCCACTATATCCGGTGGATGATGAGTTTTCTTGATGTGCCGTTTCAGAGGCCATCTCTGAGTGTAAGTTTTCGAGCAAATTTTGCAGACGTATGGCCGTTCTTTGGTATGAACAACTTTATGTGACATCAAGTGTAGTCTGCTCCTAAAACGATTTGGGCAATCTGTACAGGCGAAAGGCCTCTCACCAGTATGGATTCGTATGTGAGTCGTCAGGCTAGCTTTTGAGGTAATAATTTTATCGCAAAAATGACATTTGTACTCTTTTCGCTCTCTTATCCTTTTCTTTCTAATTTTTTGCGGCGTATTTTCGTTATGAGCTTTGGTTTTATAATGGTTCTTTAAAAACTCCTCGAATTTAAATGCTTTACCGCATTTTTCGCAAACATATTTCTTCCAATCGGATTCAGAATAAGGACTGTGTGCAACTTTTATATGACGGGTTAAACTATGACGTAATAGTTTGCCACATATATCACAAAGCAGCGTCATGATATTACTATAGTCTTTTTCGTGTACTTTCTTTATATGAAGTAGTGTTTGATGTTTGTATTTAAACATCTTGTCGCAATGCACGCACTTATCATTCTTTTCCTTATTGGTTCTCTGATGATTGCGTCGATGATTACGAACTTCGTCTCTCTTCATCTTCATTCCACATACCTCGCACTCTATAAGTTCTTCTAGATACAACATACATTCTTCCTTAGGTTCTATTTTAATTTGAACTCCTGTGTAGGGGAACATGGAAATAGTTTCTTCCTTAACAGGGAATTCAAGTTTTATGTGTAATTTGGAATCAGTCAACCTAAAAATTATTACAATCTCACATTTATGGTTTCTTGTTCAACTAAAAATGTTTCGTTAAAGTAGAAAACATATATAGCAAGTACAAAAAATACTGGATTTTTCAGTAAACTTAAACAGAGAAAAACAAGACGTGATTTACATAGTAACAAACAAAATACATAAAGCGTTCGATTCTATTGCGATATTTGACAATACAATTTTTTTAAAATGGACACAAAATACCACTTTTTACGTCAAAATCAACAAAGACAAAGTAAATGTAAATAAGGGAGTACGTTAAGATCTTAACATATCTTAAAAACTATTCACTCTCTCTCTGACGCTAGGAAGCGTCTTCAAATCTCTCTCTCATTACAGTAGAAATCTAAAAGTATAAATAATCACGGTTTCCATTTAAACCATCTCCGATGTGTCGTTATACATAGTGGCCCGAACTGTCTTCCGGAAACTTCGACAACATATTCCGCAGATAAAAATAAGTAAAAAAGTTCGTATAAATGTATGCCCTAAAATGCTTAGTTTCGGAGATACAGGGTGTAGAAGTTTCATTTTTATTTAGATTTGTTCCCAATAATTTCTGAAGTAACGTCAATATTTGGATGAAAATTGATGTCTGGGAGTTTTTTGACATGAGAAATTTGATTTTGATGTCAATATGACTCCTACTATTAAAAAATTTCCCAAATTTATTATTTCAGTGAAATAACTATCTACTCAACCTGTTTATTTTTCGTCAATAATGACATGTATTTACTATTACCATTCTAAATATCTTAAGAACGGTTGCTCGTAACGATTTTTATAAAGAGAAATTTTTTACGTAAAAAATCACAGAGATGTATATTTTTTCGCTAGGTAGTTTTATACAGGTATGTACAAAAAGTTACTACGTTTCAAAACAGTTGAAACACACGTAGGTGGCGCCCTCTACTAATAGGAGTCATATTGACATCAAAATCAATTTCCTCATGTGAAAAAACTCCCAGACACCAATTTTCATCCAAATATTGCCGTTATTTCAGAAATTATTTAGAAAAAATCGAAATAATAATGAAACTTCTACACCCTGTATCTCTGAAACTAAGCATTTTAGGACATACATTTATACGAACTTTTTTACTTATTTTTGTCTGCAGAATATACTGGCGAAGTTTCCGGAATACAGTACGGACCACCCTGTATATTATATGCAATTTAGTTGCGGTAGTTAGATGTTAAATTTATGGTCGTATAGATAAAAATTTAAGTAATGTTTTTGAGATATCCATGAGATCTTATTTAAACATATGTAAGGGAGTTTATAAAAATTGTGGTTTGGTTTTTTTCAGTAGAATGTGACAATTAAATGTTGTAAGAAAAATAAAACAAAAAATCCAATCCCAAACTAGGTACAGTATTTATTCCTATAAACAACTACTATTATGACTTTCGTCCAGCCCGGTTGACCTAGTACAAATTTCCGTGGTCTGTAGTTTAATGCGTACGACAGAGATAAATGTATACGACCAGTTGACAGACAGAGAGACAAAATAAAAAGCGGCATTCAGTGTTGCCGGTTCGTACGAAAAATAAAATATAAACGAAGATAATATATCTAAGCTATTCAATAATGCTCATTTCTGTTAGACAGTTGTTTTAATTTTTAACTTGTTAACTGTTTTTTTTTCGATTGTGAAAAATAAAGTTTCAAGCCTAGAAGCAACATTTTTCGCAAACACCTACTTGTGCGGTTTGAAATTTTGTTCCGGCAATACCGGATATTAATTATAATTAATAATAATTGATTTTTCATTTAAGCTTTCTACATCACTGTCTTATACATTAAAATCCAGATCACACAGTCTCAATGACCAAATCGGTATATGGCAGGAACCAACTGTATTTGACCCAACTGTACTTGCTTTGAGACCGTGTCAACCCGCCTTATTTTTTTTATTTTATCCAATCTACTAAAACACATTTATTTGGAACGACGGCGACGCGACGCCACGCAACGCAACGGTTTAACGTAGGGTTACCAACCGTCCTCTATTCCAGAAGACAATCCTCTTTTTGATCTCACTGTCCTTCTCTCGCGTATTGAGAAAGCCCTCTTTTGAACATACCAAAAAATTGTTAATCTGTGTCTTTCGCTACTACCATTCATTTGTAAAGAAAAGAAAATTTATGTATATGCTACGGCTAAAATGGATACTGTTTTGCAAAAAGCGCTGTTGCGACAATTATCTGTTATTTTGTTGGTTAGGTGTCAGTTTGTGGTGTTGGTTGTGCTGTTTGTTTGTATAATAGCTGGCTAGTTTGAAAACTAGCCAAGTATCCATCCAGCCGTAACGTACGGTACGTATGTACATGAAGTATTTGTGGAAGCGATAAACATGTTATCTATTTTATGTTTACTTACTGTTAGCTTATGTTTTGAGAAAAAAAGTGATTTTCTATAATTCTAGACATTTGGGCGAGGTTTCAAAAAATGTTTCGCCTGTGCGTCTTTTTTACCCTCTCGTCCTCTGTTTCAGAGGACAATCCCCTTTTTGATCAAACTGTTCTCTTTTCTCTAACGTATTGAAAAAATCCTGTTTTTACGTACCAAACTCAAAATCTAAACATATTCATCTATCGTCAATCGCCACGATGCTTTATAAAATTGTTAATATGACAAGAATGTGTATTTCGCTACTCCGACTTGTTTGTACATTCAGCATGCGTTCAACTGGACTTGGTATAGTTTATCTGAAGTCAGTTGGAATGGATTGGGATGCTTAATTTCCGCACTGTCTTTGTCAGCGCCTTTGTCGGCATCGTCGAGATAATGGAATTAAGAGTCGTAATACTTTCAATTGACTTTTAATTTAGCTATTCCGCTTGCTTGACGTAGTATTTCGATGTAATAATATCAGAATGAGTTCTAGTAACAGTGAAAGTGGTGACACAGGGGCAAATAAAACGCCAGTTAAAAAGTATATAGCATAATGTTTACATATCTTTTCGGTAAATTCTTTATAACATTTGGATGAGTTTTCAGAAAATGTTGTCCTCTATTTTCTATTTTGAAAGTTGGCAACCCTAGTTTAACGCTTGTCTAATTTGGTTATAATAAATTATTTTATATAACTATAACTTATTTTTTTTAAATTATTTATACGTTTAAATTATAGTGTAAAACCTATTTTTTATCATTACATATACAGGCTCATAACTATCTAAATCAATAGTCTATAACTATCTAAATAAAATAAAAATTGAGTTATAGGACCTCCTACCGTACAAGGTAGCACTAAAAGTAATAATTATTAAGAAAAATATAAAAAATTGTATTCTAGTTAAATATAATTTCTTCGATATCCGCTACATTCCCATCATCATCCGCTTGTTCTTCCTCTTCATAAGAACATTCTTTACCTTTTACCTCTGGTAGCTCTTTTAAATTTTCTCCCTCTTTTTCCTTCTCCATCTTCTTTCCGTGGACCTTTACTTCCAGTTGTTTTTCTTTTGTATATACTAGCTTTCTGGGTCTCCTTTTTATAGACGAAGTTCTAACCATATTACTTTGGCTCCTTCTTGTTGCGTTTCTTATAATACTTTTGAAGAATTCTTCACAATCTTTAATTGTAAATGTTGTATCTGACAAATGGATAATTTTAAAAAATAAATTTATCACATTTTTATAAATTTTAAAGGGAATTTTTTCTTTCTTATCCCGAGAGCCTCCAGCCCAGGAGCAAAGAGTTAGGAATTGCCTCGAAAACAACCTGTCCACTAGTAAATAACAATGATTCAAGCCGTTACCATTGCCTTTTTGGCCACAGACAATACTTAGTCTATCTACGTAATCTTGGACTGTTGCATTATCTTGTAACAATGTTTCAAGTTTATCCAATTCATCTGCTGTTTTTATTTTATCTATGGAAATATTAGTAGCTTTCTTCTCATTTTCATATGTATCGTTCGTGCATGGAGTTTTGTTAATTTTATTTGCCATCACGTTCAAGGTCGCCTCATACTTAGCAAGTTGCTGAATTATTAACAACTGGTTATCTTTAGTTGCAGTTGTTCCTAATAATTTTAAAATAGAGTTTTGATTTTCAATAATCACCTCTTGATTGATTAGAATTGAATTGAGCCTGTTGTTTAGTTCTTCTGACGATCCGAGTAAATTGGACTGTGCCAAATCTTCCACAATATTTGACTGTAGAAGTAAACCCTTCCCAACGGTTTCCACTAATTTTAACATCCTAAAAGAATGTAACTTTTAATTCAAAACACCGCCAAGATATAACATATAGATATAAATAAAAGCAGTATTTTGTTTTTATTATTTTATTCCCCTTCAGACTGGACGCACACAGAAAGAGCAAGACAGTTTTAGTTAAAAACCATAGACTTAAAATAAAATATAGACTGAGCATCTCATTCATAAATAGCTGGAACATGCGGTCAGACACTGTCTTGTTATTGTTGTGTTATTGTTTTAGGTTATAACGAGTGCGACACGAGCGATAGATAGGTTGTCTCTGTCGTAACGATCGTTCCCTGACGACTCTGCCGAGAAACACAACATTGTCTTTCGTTTCTCAAGTACACCTGAACTCTCCGTATCATAGCCGGGTATTTTTTTATTTTAATGAAGCTATAATTAAATTAAAAATATATCGTATTTAAACTTTTTTATATTTTATTAAGATTTAGGACAGGTTTTTTAAATAAAAGTTTAGAAAAAACGTCTTAGAGTCCAAAAAGGATAAAAATAATAAAATACACGTTATAGAAGAAATTTTATAATCGAAATTACGTAATTTTTGAAATTAATATAATAAATTTAATTTATTAACAGGGTTATAAGACTAAAATTAATAAGTCAAACATTTACAACCCGTAATATTAATCAAAAGGATCTATTCCACAGATATAATAGAATCGGCGACAGGGAGAGAAAAAAAATATGATTGTTGTAATTTTTTTTCTGGTTAAGTGATGTCTTATGTAAATTAGAGAAAACATAAATCTGTTCCATTAAAGCAAGGAAGGTGATAGGAAGTGGATAAAATGAAAACTACATTTATTTAACTCGGTACTGTCTTTAATATACCGGATGCGTCCCAAAAGTGGCTCATCCCCATAATTTTTTTAAATTTTCAAATAAAAAAACAAGATTTAGTATGTTAGTACATGACATAAATTAGGATTGATTGACGCATTCAATTGTTTTTGGTCACTTCCTGTTTCACCGGAAATGACTATAACTTTTAATTTTTAAACGGCACCCTTGGTATATGTCTACTTTATTCGATAGAAAATGACACTCTGAATAGAATGACACATCATATGTCAACTTTTGACATTCTCGCATATGGTTTAATTGTAATTGTAACACGCGGTTCATAACGACAATTTGACTCGAAATACCAAATGTGTGGTATCAATATATTCATAAAAAATGCTTTTTCCAAATATGCTAATGAGTCACCCTTGTTCCATTTGAAAAAATTGACATATGTATGATTAAAAATACGATTTGTATATCTTTTAACCGGCCTAGATAAGACACGAAACCCATTAGACGATCAAAACTATTTTTCCAAGGCTCCTTCATTAAAACTTAGTGTTTTTAACAACACCATGGCACCCTGGATTGAAATTTAAAATAGGATTTGTTTTTAAGCGACAATGTCAAAAGTTGACATATCATATGTCATTCTATTCAGAGTATCATTTTTTATCGAATAAAGTAGCAATATACCGAGGGTGCCTTTAAAAATCAAAAGATGTAATCATTTCGGTGAAACAGGAAGAGACCAAAAACAATTGAATACGTCAATAAATCCTAATTTATGTCATATACCTACAAACATACAAATCTGTTCTTTTTTATCTGAAAAAATAAAAAAGTTATAGGGGTGAGCCACTTTTGAGACGACCCGGTATATTAAAAAATATTGTTTCATAATGTAATATCATTTTAAAATTCTTGAATGTTATTTTAGATTCTGAAGATAATTTTAGAATAAACCGGAATATATTTTTAATAAAAACATTATTAATTATTAACAGGGTTATAATTATGATTTTGTTACAATGTAAGTAAGTAAATAATGTAATGTAAGAGAAAAAATTCAGATTTTACATTTTACTAAAATATTATCTAAATAAGCGCCTTTCTACAACAACGCCACTGACTCCCAATGGGTAAATTGAGAGTTGCTTACCGGTCAAAAGTCGTTTCAAGACTTAAATCGATTATTTAAGTCAAATTTCTTGCAAATTTGGCACTGGCGAACCAAACCAAACCAAACCATATTTTATAATTCTTGAACAGAAAAAGTCAATAAAATAAACACTTAAGCACTACAAGCTAAGAAAATGCGTTAATACAGCCGGGGAGATAGCGGCAACAAAGCTTTACCGCACACGTGCGACATGTACTACAAGGTAATAAATGAATGAATAGGCTCCCTCGCCTCTAATCGGTGTTGTCATATTATAAAGAACTTATCCTTTTTAAACAGTATCCGACTTATAATTTAGTAGTATAAGGACTATTTAATACATCTCTGGAATATTAATACCTACTTTATTAAACTGTAGTATTAATATCTCAATATATGTGTATAACAAGAAAAAAAATATTGATAATATTAAAGACGTGACAACATAGGCTGGATGAGGAAGGCTCGGTCGACTGTACCCAGAAGTAAACATGTGTACAAAAAATATTGTCTGTCCGCGTTGAGATGTAAATAGTGTAGTCTATATTTTATTTTAAGTCTATGTTAAAAACCCTTTTGACTAAAACTGTTTTCATGTGACGATTCAATACAAATTAAATGGACTAAAGTCTTAGATTAGGAATAAAAAGCTCACACTGATAAAAAAATAAACACTAATCAATCGCGAGGTTTAATACAGGTTTAGGGTCATTTAGTCAAAGTCTGGCTGATCGACGTGGGTCAATAGAGTAGTTTTATGTTAAAACGATATTAGTGTATATTTAATTGTAAATAAAACATTATGCTTCTCTTCCAATCATAATGCTACTATAAAATACAAAAACGATTATACCTTTTTTAACATAGCGAATTTGCCCCATCTCAAATACTAGAATAGTATATATAGAGTAGTAGTTTCTTTGTCTTTGTTATATCTATTGTTATACCAATTGTTATACTACAACAAAGATGGAATTTGAGATAGGTCCTTTGTTTTAAGTTATGAAAATACGTGCGAGAGAAAATTACACATTCTGCCTAATTATTTTCTGTTAAAAGGTCTATCTAGCAACAGCTCTCTTTTACAGGGCGGCCAATTCAACACATTTGAAAGAAATAAGCAAATAAGTATATGATTTTTTGTCAACAAAACGAAGATTGCCCTAATGGAAAATTGCCCGAAATTATAATTTCCCTAAGAACATTTTAGCGAACCAGAAAGTTGCCCCGAAATTGCCATTGTCATTGTCATCCCTGCCAATTTCTGGAAAATTGTATTTATTGTGCCATCCGGCATAAACACGTAGAATGGAATTCGACTTTGTAACCAGAGAACAGGGAAAACAAAAACTGTTATTCCACAGTTATTTGTATCAAAAAGGCACGGGAGAAGAGAATGTTTTGTCTTTGTTTAGTTTATTATATTTATATTTTATTAAATGAACCGAATTTCATTTCTGTCAGTTATTGTAATTTGATGATTTTTCTTTTCGGGCAACTATCTTTTTGGTTAATTTTTAGTGATGGGATAAGTACTCGATTATTGAAATAACCGACATCGCTCGATTATGAACGAGCGATGCAACCCCGTGACGAGTACCAAGCGACGAACGCAAGCTATCCTAGAATGAAATAAATTGAAATTCGATTTTAATGTGACCTACTCGATAAAAGCCGAGCGAATTTTCTACCTACATTGCAGGTAGCAAATTTATACGACGCCGTATATACCGGGTGCGTCTCAAAAGTGGCTCACCCCTATTACTTTTTTATTTTTTTAGATAAAAAAATGAGATTTGCTATGTTAGTATATGACATAAATTAGGATTGATTGACGTATTCAATTGTTTTCTGTTACTTCCTGTTTCACCGGAAATGACTACAATTTTTGATTTTTAAATGGCACTCTCGGTATTTTTTTTTTACTTTATTTGATAGAAAATGACATTCTAAATAGAATGACGTATCATATGTCAACTTTTGACATATTCGTTTAAAAACAAATTGTATTTTAAATTTCAATCTAGAGTGCCATGGCTGTGTTAAAAACATTAATTTTTAATCAAGGAGCCTTGGAAAAATAGATTTGATCGTCTAATATTCTTAGTGTCTTGCCCTGGCCGGTTAAAAGATGCCCAAATCGTATTTTTGATCATATCTCAATTTTTTTCAAATGGAACGAGGGTGGATCATTAGCATATTTCGAAAAAGAATTTTTTACGAGTAATTTGATACCACACACTTGGTACTTCGAGTCAAATTGTCGTTATGAACCGCATGTTACAATTTCAAATATACCATATGCGAAAATGTCAAAAATTGACATGTGATATATCATTCTATTCAGAGTGTCATTTTCTACCGAATAAAGTAATACAATACCGAGGGTGCGATTTAAAAATCAAAAGTTGCAGTCATTTCCGGTGAAACCGGAAGTGACCGAAAACGGTTGAATATGTCAATCAATCCTAATTTATTTCATATACTAACATACCAAATCTCGTTGTTTTATCTAAAAAAAAAAATAAAAAAGTTATAGGGGTGATCCACTTTTGAGACGCACCCGGTATATTTATCCGTTGCGTATCTGAGAGACAAAATTTTACGACCTACATCGAAAATGCTTCGAAATAAACTACATCAGGCGATCAAGCGAATCGCTCGCCGCTTACTACTTGTCGTTCACTACCGAAAGATTATGTGCCCTGCGCACGCAGCTTACTGCTTGGCGCTTGGCGTTAACGAGTACTCACAACATGCGATGGACAAAAAACCGTATTTTTAAATACGAGCGATATTTCGCTCGAGTGATCACTCGGTTATCGCAATCGCTTGATACTCGAGTACTCGATTATTGAAATTAATCGTTTTTTCCCATCACTATTAATTTTCTTTTCGATCAATAATTGTTTTCGGGTAATTCTCCTTCGGTGAATTATTTTCGGACAATTTTACTAGATCGGTTGTATTGCTCATGCGATAAAAAAAACACGCGAATTATTTATGCCCAACCAGCTGTTATCGGTAATTCGTGAAAGTTAAAGAACAGTAACCCTTAAATGATAGCTAATTTTTCACATCACACTCTAAACTAAACTCAGGGCCAAAAACGTAATATAGGTATATTACGTAAATATCAAGATCATCAATCCCTTTGCACTGGTGATAAACCTGTCATTAAATCACCAGAAGATGTTTTATTTTAAACCATTGCCACGATTAACTAAATTTTACCTCTAAAATGAACATTGCCTTTATTTTCCGCTGGTATGTATCTAAAGTCTCAATACTGTATTAATATACGAGGCATGTTTTTTAAGTAAGTACCGTTTTGCGATTCCGCCGCCGCAGCGCTACGGTCGGCGTTCCGCGCATGCGCGCTGGTTACCTGCATCTGTTGTCTATGCACAGACGCCAGTACAGTCTGATTCTTCATTGTATACGTTGTTTATTGAGTGTTTAAGATGCCTCCGACAATCGTGAGCCCCGCCGATTGTGAAGTACGGCCTGTCATACGATTTCTTAGTGCTAAAGGCGTAAAACCGATCGATATTCATCGTGAGATCTGTGAAGTTTACGGACAAAACATTATGAGTGATGGAATGGTAAGGAAATGGGTGAGAGCATTTAAAGATGACCGCACAAATGTGGATGATGAAGAACGGAGTGGGCGTCCTTCGGTCGTTAATGAAGATTTGGTGCAGAAAGTGGACGAAAAGGTGAAAGAAAACAGACGCTTTACAATTTCATCATTGTGCGACTACTTTCCTCAATGTTCTCGTAGTGTTTTGAATCGCATTGTGACCGAGAACTTGAATTACCGGAAATTGTGTTCACGTTGGGTTCCGAAAATGTTGACGGATTTGCACAAAACCCAACGTTTAGGCAGTGCATTGACTTTCCTTGAGCAGTACCACAATGAAGGTGAAGATTTTTTAGACAAAATTGTTACTGGTGACGAAACATGGGTGGCCTACGTCACACCAGAATCGAAACAACAGTCCATGGAATGGCGACATTCATCATCACCCAAAACAGTGAAGTTTAAGCAAACAATTTCTGCCCGGAAAATCATGTGCACAGTTTTTTGGGACAGAAAAGGAGTATTGCTAGTGGAGTTTCTGCCTCGTAATGAGACAATCAAGGCAGCATCTTATTGTGAGACATTGAACAATCTGCGCCGTGCAATCCAAAACAAAAGACGTGGCAAGTTGAGTAAGGGTATTGTTTTGCTGCATGATAATGCCCGTCCACATGTGGCTAATCGGACCAAAGATCTCATCAAATCTTTTAAATGGGAAACTCTAGATCATCCTCCATACAGCCCTGATCTGACGCCCAGTGACTACCATTTATTCCTGCACTTGAAGAAACACCTGGGCGGTCAGCGTTTTCAAGACGATAACGAAGTCAAAACAGTTGTGATACAGTGGTTAACCAGTCAGGCGGCAGAATTTTATGAGGAGGGTACTGAAAAACTGGTGCCACGTTATGACAAGTGCCTCAATATTCACGGAAATTATGTAGAAAAGTAGATTATGGTACAGGCTTTCATGTAAAAATAAAATTATTGCGATTTCTTTGCACGTTTTTTTAAATTCCAAAACGGTACTTACTTAAAAAACATGCCTCGTATTTCCTTAACACACTTTATCATCATTCTTAAATTTATTTTACATAGGCACAGTATATCATAGTCACACAGTATATTAACTCTTTATAAAATGCTTTAATATGTTTTCAAACTAAGTAACATCTTTAGCTATATCCTCCAAATGATTTTTTACAAAATGTGTTTTCATAGAACCGTGTTGAGTAAACCTTTTCTTGCATACTTTACAAGAGTACGGTTTTTCTTTGGTATGAACTACTTTATGAACTTTTAACAGCAGTCTTTTGCTAAAAGATTTATCACAAAAATCACATTTAAATGGTTTTTCGCCCGTATGCACTCGAATATGATCCCTCAAACTGGTCGAAGACATCAGTACTTTTTCACAAATGTGACATTTGAAGTTCGAACTGCCATTTTTGCTATGCTTGATTTTTAAATGATTTCTAAGTGATACAGGATGAAGAAACGTTTTTTGGCAATGTTGACAATCGTATTTTCGCTTCAAATTATCATGCGTAGGTAGGTGATACTTGAGAGCTCCTTGTGACTTATAAGTTTTTCCACAGCCTTCTACTGGACAAGAAATAGCTTCAACCGAATTATGGTCGCTTTTATGAAATCTGTTTTGGTGAATGTTCAGCTGATTAAAATTAACGAATCCTTTTCCACATTGTTCACAAAAAAATGTAAAATCTTTTACATGAACTGATCTTTTATGAACGTCTGCAGCATTTTTGGTTGAATACAGTTGGCCGCAAATATCACACGGATGCTTTCGTTCGCTCTTATGAACCATCGAAATATGTTGTTTAAGATACCAACGATCCTTAAATCTCTTTTTACAAATATCGCATTCGTATTTTTTCTCTCTGTGAGATCTCATATGAAAATATAATTTGTTATTATCCAGCTGCTTAGAACACATTGTACATTTGACTTTCACACCGTTGCATGTCGATATGTGTTTTTCTAAGTTTTCTTTAAAAGAAAACCGATTATTACACTTTAAACACTCGTATTCTGATAAACTGAAACAATAAAAGAATGTTATTTTACTCTTATTCTATAGTCATTTAAAAATTATTATCAGTTATATATTTTTTTAATTATAAAGTGTTTAGAACAAAGACATCTAAACAAAGGGGAGACAAAACATTTTTTTTGACACTTAAAAACCCTATAACTTTTGTATTTAACTTTTTTCGGTACCTTGCATATTTTACCTAATAATTGTAATTGACCGTTCCCATACATTTCAGCGACCCTGTATATTTAGTAGACCGTTCCTATAAGTGAAAAAAAAATTCTTAATTATTTCCTTCTTAATATTTTGATTTTTTTAATTCTTTTTCTAAGTAAATTTATTGAAATAAATAAATCTAATGCATATTATGCACCTATTCTGCTTATATTCTAATCATTGAAATTTTGATTGAAATCTAATTATACAGGGTGGCGCGTCATATGCGAAGCGGTTTTTGCAAGGAGAACAAAAGTTTGTATTGAAGTGAAATTTTCTGAGCTTATGTAAGTCAATTTAAGGTATTTTCTAAAATTATGTAGAGTTCTACAGGGTGTCCCCAAAAAAAGTTACCCATTAAAGTTATGTTTTTTGTAATGGAACACCCTATATATTAATTGATTTTTGGATTCTACTAAAAAAATAAACGTTTGTTTCGTTAGAAAATTATATGACTAAAATGTATAGTTTTTGAAATACATTCACCGGCACAAAAAATGGGCATCTTAAAACTTTGATGTATTTTAAAGGTACATATTTTTAAAGGTATAATATTTTATTTCAGTAAGCCGATTTTGATGATTTTTTAAGCAGTGTGTTGCCAAATTATTTGACTTCTTAGTATCTTTTTCTAAATGAAAAATGAAACTCCCCATCTGTTAATTATACGAGGGAAAACAGAATGTTGATATTTTTTATGAAAGTTTGAAACATCCTGTGAAATATGTTAAAACGGCAAGAAATTTAACATTTATTTTATCATCTAGATACATCCTTTTTCGATGGTTTGTTTTTTGGTTCATCTCATTAGCTTTATTTTTGTTGGAAATATTCGGTTTTAAAGCAGGCACTAACATTTTTCGTAATTTTTACATTAAGACCATGCCTTTACTTTTGGGCCTAGTCAACACATCTAGTAAGTTCTGGTCCCGAAACAGGCCTTCTTGACATCAGATTCGCTTCATTTAATCTTCTTCTTGTAGTCCGTTAGTTAATATGTACGGTTCTTAAGTGCAATTCATTATCAATTTGAAAAGCTGGCAAACGGCGGTTTCTTAGCGATAAACTTACAATAAGTCAATCGTCTCGATTAGAAGTTCTCATACGAAGGTTCCCGGACGTCCAGATTGACGTCCTCATGGACGTGGTCATAATTCAAAAACCACTTAGTATACTCTATGGTATTAAGGTATTTTTGGAACCAGAATTTTACAGCAAAATTCACTAAACTCCAATAAATAAATGATATATATTTGACTCACTCTGTATATCTATAAAAAAATATTTTTGAAATGTGAACTACCATTAAACATATATTTTGTAAAAGGTTTGGAGTGAAAATCTCAAATAGGAATCCTAATACAGAGTTATTCCGGAAAAACGGAGCCATCTTGTATGTATGCATTTGTATATGTGTGTGTTTATTTAAATACTAAAGTGAAAGCAACGAATTTAAACAAGTAAACATTGTAATATATCTTATTAACAATACAATGCAAAAAGTTTTATAAAAATTCGTTCACAGTAAATGAATTCGGAGGTTTGAATCTCATAAGGGCTTAAAGCACTCCACTAAAATAGTATCAGATTCTTACCGACAAAAAAAACCCTTCAAAGTCTCCCTTTATTTAGATGCCTTTGGTTTAGACCTTAAACGACTAAAGCGCTTAAAAGACTAAAGATATTCACCAGATGATCTAGCGATACAATAGTGTTGAAATAGAGTAGCTTCTTGTCTACAATGTTTCGACTACTCTGTACCCTACGTCGCTATCAAGTAAAATACTTACTAGTCGGTGTACTGAGCCATAACTGAAAATGGAATATGACAAACTGAAGATGGTGCTTTGAATCCTGGCATGTATACGTGAATAGGACAGAATAGGAAGGAGTATGTAACACCCGGATATTCATAAAGAAGTGAAGATGGCCAGCTGGTACTGAATAAACTGTGATTAGAACCAAGACGACAGACACGCCTTTAAATTTAGACTGGTTGGCGTAGCGTAAATTTAGATAAATAGCTATTTATTGTCACTTTTTTAGTTAACATCTGTGTAGGGATTACAAAAAAAGGTTTTTGGCTCTATAAAAACATACTTACTAACGTACTCTTGATCACATACCTTTTACCTCGTGTAGTTTGGATCAAAAGAAAAAAGATATGCGATCGAAAAAAAACAATTTTTCTTAGAAGTAGTATTTCAGTTCGAGCTTTACGCTTTTTCTTCCTGTTGGCTGTTGTACTAACCGAATTGAAGAAAACTTGTTAAATGCTAAAACTTCATTCAAAACCTCGCAATTAGTGTTTTCAATCAGCGGCAATCAGTTGTATCCATAGAACGCGCCTAATATTTAGTTTATAAAACAATAAACTTTTGATTTCTAACCATATTTTCTCTTGACGGATGATAATCAAAGGACTAGAGTTGGGATTTTGACCGTCAAAATCTTTTGTGGTCAATTGACTGGTCAATTGACAAAGCACCAGTCAAATTCTTTCGTGATTCTAAAAGAATAAAAGTAAGAGAAATTACATTTATACGTATATTAGTGATTAAAAAACAGTAAACAAAAACTAAAGAATACAACAAAACGAAACATTACATTAAATGATAATTAAATTTAAAAGTTTTATATAAAATTTAATATTAATTTAAATGTAAAACGTGGTCGACACGCGGCAACTTATCGTACGATTTGTTTGCATTACATTAAATGATACAAAAAAGACAGTAACCGAACAAGACTAATAATTTTTAAACAAATATAAAGCCATTCTGAGGTAGCGAAAAAAAATGCATAATAGCAATAAAAAAATACTAATGAGTGGTGGTAGCACAGGCTAATCTAGACAACGGAATCTCATCTTCATCACATTCATCATTGAACTCATTGAGTCAACATTAAAACAGCAACTAACAATTCTTTCGCGTCGCGAGTGCTTTAGGCAAGTCAGTACCTGTTATTCGGTTTACGACAATTAAAAGATTTTGACCTGACCTGGTCAAAATCTTTCCGGTCAAAATCTGTCAAAATCTCGGTCAATTGACCAAGCACAACTCTACAAAGGACAAAATGGCATTCTTCGCAAATTTTGAAGTATAATTAGTGGAAGAGATAAAATTTTGGTAACTTTTTCCACTAATTGAAAATTCCCACCATTAATTTTGAGGTTCTGAATGTTTACATTCAAATTAGAGAACCAAACTACTACGCTAATTGAAACCACTAATTTATTCCATTAATTGCAAGGTTCTGAATGAAGCTTAAAACATATAAATAGAATTCATCCAGAATTTACCCTCGCTGTGAAGAAGTTCAGTGAAAAGCATACTAAAGCTGACATAGTGAAACTGATATATATAAACCTCTGAAACGCAGGTTTTCATTCAATTTACTCAAAATTACCAGTTTAAAAAATTAAAAAACTAACCTCACTGCTAAATCCTTTAATAGTTTTCATAAAAATAATTATACTATACATAATAATGTGTCACATAAAAGCAAAAACTAAAAATAACAAATCCTCTTAACACTTTGTGAATCGAATTTAAAGAAACCCTAGTTCCTGACCCGGTACTTGGCCCGAATGATCTTTTTTCATGTGTTGGTTTAGCGTGCCCTTTTGGGTAAAACTTTTGCCACAGTGCTGACAAGTGAATGGTTTCTCTTTAGAATGCACCACATAATGTACTTTCAAAAACTTGCTAGCAGTGAACGACTGCCCGCAATGCTCGCAAACAAAAGGTCGTTCTCCTGTGTGAGTTCTCATATGGACGTTCAAACTATTGTTGGTCGTGTACTGGTTTCCACATATCTCACAACCAAATTTTCTGCCATCTGTATGCCTCCTCAAATGTCTTTTGTACAAGGAAACGTGTTTAAAAACCTTGCCACAATGTTCGCACTCGTAATCGGAGATTGTTTTCAGATGAAAAATTTGAACGTGGTATTGGAGGGAGGCATTGGACTTAAAATATCGGTCGCAGTCGCCAAAAGTGCAAGAGTAAATGTTAGTATCCTTGTCGTGGACTTTTTTCACGTGGGCAGTTAATTCTGTTACGTATAAAAATCCTCGTCCGCATTTTTCGCAATGAAGATTAAATTCCTTCAAGTGGATGGTTTTCTTGTGATACTCCACTCTATATTTAGTGGAAAACCGCTTACCGCAAACATCACAAGGATATACAACTATTCTTTTGTCATGAACTCGTTCGACGTGCACCTTTAAGTATTGGGGACTCACAAACTTCTTAGGGCATTGATCACAAGCATGTATCTCCTTCTTCCTCTTGACCTTGTGCCAAATAACATGTCTGTCGTACTTTTCCTTTTTAATAAATTTGTCACAGATCGAACACTTTGTGAACATCCAAGAAGGATCGCAGGACAAGCTGTGTTTCAAGAGAGATACGTGAGTGAGGAAAACCATCTGACATCTAGGGCATTCTTGAATCCAAGGTTCGTCCAAACTAAAATCACAAGTATTATGTAATTTAATTCGAGAACTTTTTAAATGCAATTGTGTAAAAATGAAATAAAAAAACGTTCTAGTATTTATGTGAAACCTAAAATTAGTTTCATTGCTATATTGCCGGTTGATCTCTCATACATTGTGATAAAGTATCAATTCAAGTATCAAAGACAAAGAATATTATCACAAAAATCATAAGCTATTTTTAGTCGGCCAACTATTTAGTTGCAGATTTGTAACAAATGTATTCCTATGAAGCCACTCTCACATGAAATCAAATAGTCGGCCGATCAGCTCCATAAGAATGTACTGTTTTCACTTTTGCAACTAAATAGTCGGCCGAGATAGGGTACAGTCCACATTAGCTCGGATAATCGAGACTCTACTGTATTATAATAATAAGACATAGGAATATGTATTTGATGTGTTCTTGATAGTATTTTTGTCTAGTGCTATTCCAGATTGCTGCGTTGTAAATTAATAAGCTGTTTTCCTCAAGATGCTTTCTTTTTGCTTTATCGGTTGGACTGACCAGTTCAGTTAATCCTACCCTTGCCAAATTAGCTAATATATCCTACAAACTTTGACAACTGATGGAATCTGTACAACATAAACCTAGAAATTAGCTGGTAGCTGGTGAATTGCGGAGACATTTGAGTAGTAATTTGAGTATCACTAATGTTTATTTCAACGGACAAAACATTTTTGGAAAAAAACGCATCATTAATTATTACGATTGTTTTTATTCAATACCTATAATAAACAAATATCAAAATAAATATTTCAACTATATTTAAATAAATAAACTTCAAACGCCGACTTCTAACAAAAAATAAATTAAGTTTTCATTCGCACGTTTTAAAGTGCGTTTCTCAAACTGTGTCGCGACCCTCCGCGACCTTAGCCCACGGCCACATAGAAAGCGTTTCTAGCGTTTTGCGTTTTTTGCGTCTCAAGCGCTTTTTGCGATTTTACCGTTTTAAGCGCTTTTTTCGATTTGTGTCCATTAAAAACACGCAAAAGACGCGGCAGGTCTGCAGTTTCTATCAAGATCTCAATTAGCAACGCCGCAAGCTCGTGGATTCCCGGCCCGTCCAACAATCAATCCTGTGAGAAAGAGATAGGCGAGAACGGTGTCGTTAGCGTTGAAGTGACGAAGATAAAAGATGCTGGGATTGAATTGTGGACGGGCCGGGGCATATATTCGGAGACAAACACAATCTACTGCTAGTGCCAGGGGTGTATGTAAAAATAATAATTATTATTTGCCATTTATTTTACGAATTTTAGTTTATATTAGTGTATAGTTTTTTATGTTGTAGTGTTGTGGTTAGTACTTGTTATAATCTATATATATATATATATATATATAAAATGCTAATGTTTATCTGTGTCGTCTCTACTGAAGTAACGACTTGCTCTAGAAAGTTTTTTTTTACTAAAAGATAGCTAATTGGCTCTTCTAAAAACTGTCGTCGCCGGATTTTTTGTTTTTCATTTAATTAAAAAAATAAAAAGTTTTTTTTCTTGACTAGTTATAATATAATATAATAAATAATTATAATTATATAATAGAATAGTAAATATTTATAGTTGCTAATGCAATTTTAGGACATGATTTATGAAACATTTTGGAGTGAAACTTCTTTACGCGCGCTGAGAGTAAAAATTGAAGGCCGTGACATACGACCTAGTGAGACGGCTCTGACATACGAGCTCGCTGTAACGAAACGTGTTAACGGCTTAGAAATACGTAGTGACACGACGTGTATTTGTGGAGCAGTCCACGTGATTATCAAAAATATTGATATTTTAATAGAAATTTTGTAAAAATGAATCAAATTATTACGTGTAAAAAAAACATTTGTTATACGTAAAAAACTATTTTTATTATTTCACGCCAATAAAACTGTTACACGTAAAAAAACTACTGGTAAAAAACTAGATTTTACGCGTATAAAACTATTTGTTACGTGTAAAAATATATTTGTTACACGTAAAAAACTCTTTTTTTACGGGTTAAAAACTTATTGTCTTTGGTAGAAAACCTTTCTTATGCAAAAAAAATTACCTGTAAAAAACTATTTTTTACACGTAAAAAACTAATTTTTACGCGTCAAAAACTTATTGTTTCTGGTAAAAAAACTTTTTTACCAAAAAAAAATATTTTTTACGTGTAACAAACTATTTTTTACACGTAAAAAACTATTTTTTACGCGTCAAAAACTATTTGTTTCTGTTAAAAAACCTTTTTTACGCAGAAAAGAACACTTTTTACGCATAAAAAAATATTTTTACGCGTAAGAAAATACTCCTTTAATTTAATACTTTTTCAACATTTCAAACTACACTTTTTCAAACATTTCCTTCAAATTTTTGAATTTAATAGAATCTTCCTAAACAGTAGATGTTCTTTATAAAAATATTTTTAGATAATACCCTAAAATGAAAAAAAAATGCATGCTATTTAATTTATTTTTATGGTATTATTAAATATAACGTCCGCCTATGACGGGGTCTCATCTTAGAAAACGCTAAAGACGCTACAGAAAACAAACTGATTTGTTTTCATTTGCGTTTTTTGCGAGACACGCCGAACCCTACACACTTTTGGTGTGGACACTCCTATATAATCCTTTTATTTTGTTTTAGTCGCTAAAGACGTTTGACGCTAAAAACGCAAAAAACGCTTTCTGTGTGGCCGTGGGCTTAAGCTATCTTGTACCACTTTGCACTAAAAGAGGTTCTAAAAAGATCAATATTCAACTGCAAGGTCTACTAGTAAAAATTTATAAGCACTTTATTTATCACAACACGATTAATTTAAACCAAAAACTAAAGCGTGAAAACAAATGACAATGTCAGGAAATAAATAAATAAATGTGGCAGCTTGACATTTTTTTACGGCAGAGCTACCACCTGAATCCTCAGCGGGAAATTTAAATTCCAGTTAGTCAGCAAATCAGCCCGGCGCCGAATATGTCCATGGTTGCAACAATGCATTTAATTTAAAAATCGCGCCCTCGATTACGAAACTAAAAGTTTAATTGGTATCAAATATAGATTAAGATCAAGTTTACAGATTGTCGGACTTCAAAAATTCAGTTCAATCAAGACTGTTTTGTGGTGCCATAAGTCTAAATTCGAAAAATATAAGTGTCAAAGTAACTAATAGCGGAATTGTGACGGTATTGGATTTTGCCATGATGCAGCATTTTAGCGATAGTCAAGTTAGAATGTACTCTATTTCTGTATAATATAGTACTGACTTACGGGTCGTTACTTCTTAGCACCCAATTGCGTTATAGATTTCAAGATTTGATGACTAGTGTCATTAATTTCTCCTTTAAGGTCGGTCTTCTTTCACCTGCGAATGAGATTTTTGTAAATGTATACGCAAGGCACTTCTCTGCGAGAACCTCTTTTCGCAAACGTTACATCTGTAAGGTCTCTCCTTAGTATGTACCACCCTATGGCCTTTCAAGTGTTTCATCGAATGGAAACCAGTACCACATAGCTCGCAGATGAACGGTCGTTCCCCGGTATGGGTACGCATGTGATCCTTGTAACTACCCAACGTCGTAACAGTCTTGTCGCAAATATTACAAGAGTACATTAAGGGACCGTTTCTGTGATCTCTTAAATGTTTTTTATAAAGATAGGGATGAGTAAATATTTTGCCGCACTGATCGCAAACTAATTTTAATCCTTCTGTTGCATGCGCCGCGTCGATGTGATACTTCAATGACCCCTTTGTTTTGAATATTTTCAAGCACCCTTTTTCAGGGCACGGGAGAAGCGTTATTTCTTTATCGTGCACCTGCTTCTTGTGGGTATTCAGACCACTTTCGTAAAGAAACCCTTTCCCGCAAAGTTCGCAGTGCAAGTTGAACTTGTTTAAGTGAACCGCATTCTTGTGATTGTCAACGTTCATCCTTCCTTTAAATTTGTCCCCGCATATATCACACTGATGATATTTTACGATTCCTCTGTGGACTCTATTAATATGACTTTTTAATGTATCCTTTCTAGAGAAACTCTTAGAGCATTCTTTGCAAGACGCTCTTGATAATGATTTGCGCTTGTGGACGTAGTTCAAATGATTGGTAAGATATCGTTTCATAGCAAATCTCTTATTGCATTCTGGACAGGTAAGCCCAGAGGAATCATCAGTTGTATTATTATCGTACAATACACTTTTGCTATTATCTGAAATACATTTATTCGCGTTGTCACAAATGGTTAATTTGTCTTGATTTCCCAAGTAATTACTGCAACGAGAACGTTGAAGATCGGTCCAATCAGTACGTTCAGAATTTCTAAAAAATAACATCTATATGAAATACTAAAAAAAATAAAAAAATCTATTTAAATAAATCAAAAAAACTACAAAACATGATTATTACGAGGTAAAATTACCATTCAAAACCAAAGGGTGTTTATATAAAAATAATCTTGAAGATCGACTAAATCATAAATACTTAATGGTGTTTTCGTCTGATTTATGACTGACATTCTTGATTGACACTTTATTCATTTTCACGTGAATGAAATCAACATTTTCTTGGTATATTCTTTGATTTTAATAAAATTACTTATTAAACAGCTTTATTTAGTTAATTTGTTTCGATCTGTGTAACAGAAAATATGTCCATGTCAAATAAGAAACCTGTTCTGCGAAATTATAAAACTACCTCAACTTACTACAGAAAAGTAAAGAGTGCAAGTAGTAGTATTCCATCGGCCTTTGGTAAAAATATTATTATTGGTGCTAGAACTGAGGCTCCAACATCAGAAAACGCCAATGTGTTACAAAATCAGAATGTACCAAAATGTACACTGTCACTATTATTATCACAGATAAAAAAAAGGAAGAATAAAACATCCCAGTCCAATAAAAGATCAGCTTCTAACAATTCAAGTTTTGAGGATTCTCATCTTCAGCTAATACGTGTAAATGACACGAGTGAAAAGGTTTCCAGTACCAGTTCACTGAATGTAAATGCTAATTGCCCAACCTGCAGCAATGGAGGTCATTCCAGACCTAACACCACTGCACATTGTCGTCGATAGATATGCCAATGTCTAAATATGATTGGTCATTGATGGAAACACTGGGAGAATTTTCAGATCAGGAACTAGAAACTTTGAGAAACACCTCACTGTAGCATTGAGCAATACCAATAATTGAAAGAGAGAAACGTTTGCTCGGCATGTAAAAGCCCATACCATAACGAGGTATACTGATGCTTCCAAAGCCAAAGAAAACAAAATACTCCAAACATATAGAGTGCTACGGGCACCTACCCCAGCAGCCTTCAGCCAGAAATCTACGCTATCGAAAGATGTGTACAATTTACCTTAGATAGGAACCCTCGAAAACAGGAAATAATCATCTTATCTGATGCCAAGCAGCACTAAAAGCGATCAACTCAGTAACCATCAATTCGAAGCTGGTTAAAGAATACCTAGAGATGTTGAACAAATTAGGCAAAGAAAACACCTCCTCCTACTCTGGATGGCAGCTCACTAAGGGATAGAAGGCAATGAAAAAGCAAACGATCTAGCTAGAAAAGGAGTAAACACTCCACTAACTGGACAGAACCGGTCTGCTTCCCAAGTGGAAACCAACTTAAAGCGGAACTCAAGAACCTGGAAAACTCCATCCGTAACCTGGACTGGAAATCCTCCAACGGTTTAAGATACTCGAAAAAATTCTCAGAACTTACGACCTTACGACCCAGAAAAATCAAAGAATTTCCTTGATTTAAGTAAGAACAATATTCGGATTATCGCGGGGTCTATCACGACATATCTAACACGACACTGTCTCCTCAACGAACATCTCAGTAGATTGAAGCTGAGAAAAAAACGGAGAATGAGGATTCTGTGGAAAAAATGGGGAAACACCAGAACACCTCATCACTGAATGCGCCGAGATAACCGTTAGTGCCATAAACTTTGGTACGGCTGATGACAGAGATGAAGAACTGCCCTCTATAAACCCGTCTCAGATACTGGCTTTTGTCAAATCCTAGAGACCGTATGATCAGTTATTACGAATTTTTTTGGAACTTTAGTTTCGGAGATATTCATTTAATCGGACATTTTTAAAAAAAATAATTTTATTTTTCAGAAACTATTAGAGACAGAGTTTACCAAAAATGCTTTTTATAACTACTAGTGGGTAAATGAATTTCTATATATATTACGAATTTTTTTGGAACTTTGGTTTCGGAGATATTCATTTAATCGGACATTTTTAAAAAAATTAATTTTATTTTTCAGAAACTATTAGAGACAGAGTTTACCAAAAATGCTTTTTATAATTACTAGCGGGTAAATAAATTTGTAGATACACTACGAATTTTTTCGGAACTTTATTTTCGGAGATATACATTTAATAAGACCTTTTTAAAAAAATTAATTTTATTTTTCAGAAACTATTTGAGACAGAGTTTACCAAAAACGCTTTTTATATCTACTAGTGGGTAAATGATTTTCTAGATATATTACGAATTTTTTTGGAACTTTAGTTTCAGAGATATAAATTTAATCGGACCATTTTAAAAATATTAATTTTATTTTTCAGAAACTATTAGGGACAGAGTTTACCAAAAATGCTTTTTATAACTACTAGTGGGTATATGAATTTCTAGATATATTACGAATTTTTTTGTAACTTTAGTTTCGGAGATAATCATTTAATCGAACATTTTTAAAAAAATTAATTTTATTTTTCAGAAACTATTAGAGACAGAGTTTACCAAAAATGCTTTTTATAATTACTAGCGGGTACAACACAGAATAGATCCCTAAGGTCGCGATAATTAACCCTCCTCCTAAACATTCTACATTATACATTCTAAAAATGCTAATTACTGCAATTTAAGAGAGAACAATATTAGAGACGACTAGAGAAGACTTGACTCAATATTCTTCAGATGAATCGGATACTCTAAATGAAAGTGATAATACAAATAATTAAAATAGAAAACAAATTTCTTGCAGTAGAGGTATATAATAAAATTATATAAGGATTCTTGCCACTTAACTGCTAATATAGAAATTTAATTCTACGCTGTGTTTGTCATAATGCATATACATATTAGCAGTTAAGTGGCAATATATATTAGCAGTTAAGTGGCAAGAATCCTTATATAATTTTATTATATACCTCTACTGCAAGAAATTTGTTTTCTATTTTTATAATTTGGCTTGCCTGAAAAAAAGCCTTTTACCATCCTTTTACTATCGATAGTTGCGCCTCGGTGGTACGAAAGTACTACCATTGCACGCAGGCCGCTATCTCCCGTTCGGGACTTAATATCTAACCGATAGTTTCCGACAAGTCGGAATTAACTATCTCTGCGCTGTGGTTGTCATTTTGTGGATTTTGCTACCAAGCTCACCTGATGATGGAGTAGGGCTCCGAAACCGGTAGTGAGAGCAGGTTGATCCGCATTATGACAAACACAGCGTGGAATTAAATGTCTATATTAGCAGTTAAGTGGCAAGAATCCTTATATAATTTTATTAATACAAATAATATCTCCTTTCTCGAAGAGCTGCGCAACTGGATTATTTCGTCTAAAATTTCAAATCACGCTGTGAATTTCCTAAATCTCAAAATTATTTTAAGTATTTGCCTGCCGATTCCATGCAGAAGCATTTTAAAAACCACGAAAGTATTAACATAATGGGCTAAGCAAATGTCTGATAGATTTATTTTCGGATTTGGACAAACCGACTGCAATCTTCCTTATAATATAGATTGCTTACCGTTACATAAAAGTAGTAAAATCGAATTTTGACTTATTCTATACAGGGTGCTACAAATTCGTTGGTATCTCTGTAACCGTAATAGATACGAAGATGGTTAAATTGGGGCAAAGTTGCGCCTTGGGATACTCACCAAGATGCCATCAAAAAAGTTTTAAAAATTTCAAGGATTGTTAAGTTTTTGGAAAAAACGGATTTTTTTGAAAATTTTATTTTTTCTTGTCGTTACTTTTTAGAAAATCAAAAAACTAATTGCACATTTTCATGGCCACTTTATTAGGGCTATCTGTTAGTATTTTTAGATTTTCAAATTAGCTGATAATTTGTGAGAAGGCAGAGAATTTTGAACAGTTCTGCTTTATGTAGGGCCGGTTGTGTTAAAACAAATATTTTGCCAGAAGACGTTTGCTTGCATTTTTTATGATATACAGGGTGTCCCAGGCTGAGCGTGCATTAGAAGTTTCTAGAGAACTACAACATCTAGCTCGGAGATTTTTGCACATCATCGTTTAACAACGAGATCTGTCGATTAAAAATATTTTCAATATGGCGGCACTTCCGGAAATACCGGAAGTTGACAGCAACTTTCTTATTTTAAATGGGTGCCCCCGTTTTTTATTACATACTTAAATTCTTTGTAAAGTTTTATGAATTTTGATATTAAACACTCTATATCTAACATTGGTCTTTTTTGCGAAAAAAATATTTAAAATTTTTCAACGAAAAAAACTGCCTGTCAAAAATGTGTGTAGTCTAAACGTCAAAGTTAGTGATTACCACAGCCACTGTGCCATAAAGAGAAAACATGTGGCTATCCATTTCAAAAATTAAATTGTTCGAATGTCATATAATAATGGCCGCAGCTGTCATAGAATTGAGCGATTAAAAAATTATCATAAATCATTTTTTTCAAATAGAAACCCACTTTTTTTATTCCACTAGTGAAAAGGCTTTTCAATTCGTTACATTTTGACTATACATGTTCCTATACCTAAAATAAATCGTTTTTAAGTTATTTAAAATTTAGTTTTAAGGCGTATATTTTTCTTGATTTTAACCAGTAGCCTATGACTTTAAACATCAAGTGATGTAAAACAATAGCTTTATTCGGGTTCTTGTTATTACCGATTCTGAACTGTCCTAGAGCTCTGCAGCGAATGAAATAATGTCTTCATATTTCCTTCTGCGCATACGCATCACAGTTCTAGGACGGTTCAGAATCGGTAATAAGAGAAACCCGAAGTAAGCTAATAGATCTGGCCATATCATATCGTGACGCTTTGTTCAAAAAGCAGCATCATTTCCGAGCCAATTTTGCGCTGTTTTTTTTTTCGTTCATACGGAATATTATTAATAATATCACCAAAAAAGCGAAAATCCGAAATATATTTTTATAAATACACTTTTTAAAGTCTTATGACAGGCAGTATTTATAATATAGGAAATTCAAATAATTCTTTTTCTGACAGATGGACATAAATTGTCTGACCGTTTGACACTTAATGTCAAAGGAAGCTAGATAAAATCAAGAAAAATATACGTTTTCAAATTAAATCTTAAATAACTTAATAACGATTTATTTTAGGAATAGGAATATGTATAGCTAAAAAGTAACGAATTGAAAAACTTTTTCATTAGTGAAATAAAAGAAAGTGTGTTACCATTTGAAAAAAATGATTTATGATAATTTTTTAATAGCTCAATTCCATGACAGCTGCGGCCCTTATTATATGACATTTGAACAATTTAATATTGGAAATAGATAGCCATTAAATTTGACTTTTAGGCTATACAAATTTTTTTGGCAGGTAGTTTTTTTCGTCCAAAAATTTTAAATATTTTTTTTTCTCAAAAACGGTTAATGTTAGGTATAGAGTGTTTAACATCAATATTCATAGAATTTTACAAAGAATTTAAGTGTGTAATAAAAAATGGGGGCACCCATTTAAAATAAGAAAGTTGCTGTCAACTTCCGGTATTTCCAGAAGTGCCGCCATATTGAAAATATTTTTAATCGATAAATCTCGTTGTTAAACAATGATGTGCAAAAAATGTCCGATCTAGATATTGTGGTTCTTTAGAAACTTCTAATGCACGCTCATCCTGGGACACCCTGTATATATGCATATTCATGTAATGTCGGAAATAAAATAATTGGGGGTGCTTATTAATCAAGGGGCTTTTATGAAGAAACACATAATCAACACATGCGTAAAAGCTGAAAGATCTGCGAAGGCTTTAAGTTGGTTGATGCCGAATCTAAATGGACCATCATCAGTCAAACGACAAACCAAACACATTCAATTATGTTATACGCAGCATCAATATGGTATGAAGTTCTAAAAGTAAACAAATACAAAAACATTTTTACGAAAATACAAAGGAAGCTGGCTATAAGAATATATTGTGCTTTTCGTACGGTGTCTACAAGAAGTCTACTAGTGATTGCAGGCCTGGTACCCATAGATCTATAGGCAGGGGAGAGTAAAAATATTAGAAAAACACCGCACCCTACATTTTTGTCAAGAAAGATGGATGGAAACAAGTAATGTTGGGACTTGGACAATAAGACTCATCCCAGATATACGAGCACGACCTTGGGTTAATAGAACGCACGGAAACATGAATCTCTTCTTAACATAACTGATAAGCGACCATAGCTCTTTCATGTCATACCACTATAGGTTAAAAATAGGAGAATCACCAAGCTGATACTATTGCGAAAACACCGAAACCCTTCCTCTACCTATGGGCAAAAAAAAACTTTTTTTTAAATACGTAACATTTTAGGTACCATCAAATAATAATACTATTATATTAAGGTCCATCATTTAGTTTTGGTTATAATTAATTAGTATATTACTTAGTCAATTTCGTTTTACACTCAAATGTCACTATATTTTGTAGAAAGTAATTTAGATATAAATAAAAAATACTACTCTAATTAACAAATAACTCTCACCGACAAGATTTACTTCTTTGGTGAGCAACTCAGTTTATTTGTCAAATTAGAAATGCTATAACTAAGGAATAGTTTTATTTAATTTAAACTTAAATATGTACTTTCACTGATGTACTGGAAACTTAACCCGACCAGCTGGTTATATTTTATTTCACTAAATACCTAATCATTATATTTAGTGTGACACTGATGAATGTACATTTTCTGTCAAATTTATTCCTTGGTGATTGGGCACGGTATAATATATTCAATAGGCGGCTCATCCGCTTCAACAATGAGATGATTAGTTTCATGTTGATTACCTGTTTCTTGGCGTTTTCTAGAAATGTATAATTCATTTATTTATTATTTCTGTTAATTATGTATTTCCACTTACGTACCTTTTACGTGTCAGTCTTTGGTTCGTATGCTTTAATACTTTGTCTCTAATCAAGCTCTCATTTTTTCGTTTTGTGTGCCGTGAGTCAGCCAACAGAAGAACATCAAACACAAGATCTATAATATTTTCAAGCTTACAAAAACTCCTCTTAACTATTTCTTGCGATCTTGAAATCCCAGTCCAGCTAAATTTTGTTAGTAGCTCAGGATCAAAGAGATAATCAAAAACGGGATAAATTATTTTATCTGCTTGTTCATTTTTTCCGGTTCCCCCAAACTTGCATAACTCTTTTGCCTAAAAGAGATAAGGCTTTTACTTTTTTTTTATCTATACCGTGTGGTACATTGGAACGCGGGACATACGGAATCTCATGTAAATTTGGAAAAGGTCAAATATTATCAGTCCAGAAAATTAGTATGCAAAAATCTAGCAAAAGTTGTATTAGACTTTTTGGAAGAGGCGTTAAAGTTGTACTTTTGTTTAGAATTTCGTTTCACTTGAAATAGTCATTTAAAAGTTATTTGTAAAAATCTACCTTCAAATTAGTAAAATTTTTAATACGGTCCAGAGAATGCTACAATTAAAATACGAGCAAAAATGTGATTGTGTCATTGTCATATTCGATGTCACATTTTGTTTACAAAAATTTGAAGGTACTACCAAATAGAGTAATTTTGTATAAAATAAACTTCTGAAAAAGTTACGATGGTTAAACGGCATTTTGCTGGAAATAGCATTCCCGCTGTGTTAAATATATTCGCAGCTCAGTCTCCGGAAAGCCTATACCAAATAAGCCAATTATCAAAGAATAAACTAGGCGAAGGGCAAAGGTATTAATCACATGGAAGTGTGAAGTCAAAAATAACTTGACAGGAAGAAAATAACAATAACTTGAATATCTTTCATGTTGAAGAAAAGAAAAACATTGCTGCTGTCTATTGGGGTTACAGTAGGAAAAACCACAGGATCTTTCGCCGAACGACTTCTTCCTGTGGAGAACATTCAAAAACCGTCTTTTGGGCATATTAAATACATAAATTTAGATGAACTGAAAACATCTTTGTGGAATGCTAAAGATTTTTAAGAGCTTGTACTGTGAGGCGTGAATTTTACAATTATTTGGGGTATTGTTTGGCTGTGAATGGGGGATTATGTAAATATTTTATTAACTACAATATAGTTTAATAAAGTTCCTTTAGTTGCAAATATTTCTTTTGTCTGTAAAATTATTGTCAATGTATGTGGTATGAGCGAGGCCAGCGAATGATCGAGTAATAAACAGAAATCAAATTATATACCGCGAATGCTATTTTCAGTTCAACTAATTCTTTTGTAGATGATCATTCCAATTCAGAAAAAAAATAACCATCCTTTCCAAATCACATAAATTTTTGTAAACAAAAAGAGTGTGACATTGAATTTGACAATGACAAAATCATATATTTGCTGGTATTTTAATTGTAGGTATTAATCTTCTCGAACTTTTTCTTCTGGGCTGTATTATAATTTTTTCGTAATTTGAGGGTAGATTTTTGCAAATAACATTTCGTAACATTTAGATGCGTATTCCAAATAAAACGAAATTCTAGACGAAAACACAACTTTAACGACTATTCAAAAAAGTCTAATTCAACTTTTACTTAAGGCAACGGCCCAGCTACGTCGAAACACCGGTTCCCATTAGAACACCGAAGTTAAGCGACGTAAGGCGATACTAGTGGATGGACGGGTGACTGGTTCGACACTCTGTATCGTGCTGTTGTCCCAAGAACGGTAATCTAATAGGATTGCTCATCCTCATAAGACGTACGTTCGCCCCTGCCCGCGCTTCAGCTGACAGTTGTGACGTCATTGTAGTCCTTATCATGATAGTGTGTATAACTTGTGTGTAGTCCTTATCATGATAGTGTATCATGATTAGTTGCCTATGGTAAACTTATAAAAAATAACAGCTGAGAAATTTTGAGTTAATTATTTTGTCAATTTTAATTTGTATGTCAGTTTTTAAGGGTTTTAAGTTTTCATTTTGTGTTGTGGATTGGTGACAAAGTGCTTACTAAGTGCCTACGATATTGTTTATTAATTATTTTAAAGCAAAAAAAGTACTCTAAAAAGAATGCCTGCAAAAGGTGATGCTGGGAACTGCTGTTCTTAAAAATGCATTATCCGTGTATTTAATACGATTTATAGTTAATTTTCTATACTGCATACATATAAGGTGTTTAAATAAATAAACTAAATAATGAACGTTTTGCATCCGGCAACCAATAATGCATGTGTGTATTATTGGTTGCCCGATAAATATTAATAACCATGACAAGGACTACAATGACCTTACAAAGTGAAGAGTTTTCGAGTGCACCTGGCAGACACTTTTGGCTGAATGAGCAGTCCTATTAGGTTAACTGTTCTTGCTGTTGTCCAATAAAGGCAAAAGTGTCAAATCTATTGACACACACTGCTCATTCACGCCGGTTCGAAGCCGGATGAGATCGGATATCTCGTGAGTAAGAGTTGATTTAGACACTAGCCAAGTCGGTAGGCCATTGACCATGATGTGGCCGAGGACCGCGGTTCGGATTCCACGTAAACAAAGTAGGCCCCGTCCAGATTAGCCCTGGCAGCAAAAAGGAGACGTTAACTTTAAAAATCTTTACTTTTACTTTTTACTTTTGCATAAAATTATCTGGGGAGATAATATTTCATATTTTCAAAATTTACATGGGATTACCTATATATGTCCCGTGTTTCGCATCACACGGTATAAAAAACAGTAAGCTGTATTACCAATATATTTTTAAAGTCGGTGTTTCTAGACAGTTTTAATTCTAGTTCGACAACCTGGTCTGGATCACTAATCGGAAAATTGAAATCTATTGAAATGTTTTCTTCTGTCTTGGTAGAGAGAAACTCAGGTGGGGAAACTAATAATTCCTGTTGTGACAGTGATGCCACGTAAAACTTTAGATCTATTTCTTTGAAACGCTTCTCAAACTTTTTCTCAATCGCCTCCATCTTTTTTTCGATAGCCTCGTCTACAATAGTACCAATCAACTGGGTAATGTCAACTAATGGATCTGCGGCGGCTTCTGCAGTATATCGTTCCTCTAGCAACATCCTTCCAACAACTTCCTGAGTTTGATTAATTTCAAGATCTTGATAGTTTTCGTAATGTCTTGCAGTCGTCAGTTTTAATGAGATATTTTTTTTCTTATACATTTCCTCATCATCAACACTTTTCGTCAAAAAACTAAAAATTAAGTTAGTTTTGGGAACCCATTTTAAAGAATAAAAAATACATATATACTAGTACAATGCATTTTTTTTTATTTCAAAATATACACACGATGGCGCACCTCATTCCCCTCGGTTGATTATACGAAAACGAAAAGATCTAAAAACAAAATATTTTATGGATATAATATGTGGGAAAGCAATGTGAATAATTTAAAATTATGTTGAAATGTACAGGGTATGCCAGAACTAAGATTCACACCAAAGCTTGGTTACAAGCTTTATACCGGGTGTTGCATCGTCGGACGGGACATAGGAAATCCCTTGTAAATTTTGATGGGGTCAATTATTGGCTTTCCTAATTATTTTAGAGAATAATTCTATTTAGGTTTATTGAAGAGCGCTAAAACCCACATTCAAAAGAATAACTTTAGATATTTTTGATTAGCCCGTTTACGAGTTATCGCCGATTTCTTTTTAAATATTTCTCCTTTCTTATGGCCGGTATTTACTTATGAGCACCAGTCAAGGTAAAAGATAACTGCCAAATGAAGTTCTCATTTCAGAAATTTACCTATTTAGTGCTTTATTATTGTTGAAAACTCATTCCTACATCGGAAATCTTATAGATGTATTTATAAATACAAATTAATATGAATTAAAGTAAAATAAAGTAATCAATTACAAGGTTAATTATAGTATTATTACAATATTCAATAACTTATTAATTTAGGTACTATTAAATTATTAGAACTTTAGGATTTAAGATGTTCAAATATTCCTCCATCGACTGCTAGACAATAACCCAGGCGATCATAAAATTCTCTTCTTACATTCGCTAGTTGGTAAACTGAAATTCTGTTGCATTCGGCAGAAATAGCATATTTTAACTCGTCTAGATTTGGGTGTTTTTTATCCCTGTATATCCTGTTTTTTAAATGGCCCCAGAGAAAGAAATCGTTTGGCGAAATATCAGGAGACCTTGCTGGCCAATTTACTGTATGATTTAGGCCAATAACGTTTCCGTTAAAAACAGCCAGGGTACTATGTGCCGGGCAGCCATCCATTTGGTACCAAACTTCCTGATTTTCCCTAGTGGCATTATGTAAAGCAGGTAAAATATGATTTTCGAGTAGTTCCAAATAATATTCTGCATTTAAATTTCACCTAAAAAATAATGGCCCGATAATATTGTGTCCGAATATCCCTGCCCAAACACTTACTTTCTGTGGATATTGCGTCCTTGTTTCGACAAAACTGTGTTGGTTTTCTTTGTCCCAGTAACGATAATTTTGAACATTGTGTTCATTATTTAAGGTAAACGTGCATTCGTCAGTGAAACAAATGTTTTTTAAAAATTCCATATCCGTGTTTGCTCTTTCCATCATATCAAAACAAAACGCCTACCGCCGTATTTCGTCCCCATCTCGTAGCACTTGGTGCTTCATATTTGAAGGAATCGTATTTATGTCGTTTCAAAATTCGAAACGCTGTAGTGTGATCTATTCCTATTTCATCCTCAAGTTTCCTTGTGCTGATTTTTCCATCGTTTTCTTCCACGCACAATAAAACTTCCAAGTCGGTATCATTTCTTGCATCTTCTCTTTGCTCCTGCCTTGCTTCACATCTGCAGTTATTTATTAGGGTACCTTTGGTCTCAAATCTCTGGATATTCCTTGCGATTGTAGATTTTCCAGGTATCGGTCTATTCGGATACAGAGCAGCAAATATGTCCGACACCTTTTGATAAATATTTCCTTGATAATACCATTTAATCATCAATACTTTTTCTTCGGTAGTGTAATTATGGCTAATATTTTCGATGTAGGTATGAGTTTTTAATAATAATAATAAAGCACTAAATAGGTAAATTTCTGAAATGACAACTTCATTTGACAGTTATCTTTTACCTTAACTGGTGCTCATAAGTAAATACAGGGCCATAAGAAAGGAGAAATATTTAAAAAGAAATCGGCGATAACTCGTAAACGGGCTAATCAAAAATATCTAAAGTTATTCTTTTGAGTGTGGGTTTTAGTGCTCTTCAATAAACCTAAATAGAATTATTCTCTAAAATAATTAGGGAAGCCAATAATTGACCCCATTAAAATTTACATGGGATGTATGTACATGTCCCGCTCGACGGTATACAAGCTTATAAAATCTAAATAATAATGTCCATAAACTAATGTCGATTTTGGAAATAGTTACTAACTGTCAAATACTTACTTACGGATACGGACTTAAAAATAAATTGTGTTTAAGTGCTCGAAACTAAATAAAAATACTAAGTGTGCCACATCATTGTACTCAGGAGGCCGAATTCTTTCAAAACGTAAAATATAAAATGCAGATCACTATTTAAAAAAATTAAGTTGGCCTAGTACAAATTATCAGTTAATTTGAAATCTAAAAAAACTATCAGGTAGCCTTGATAAAGTGGCCATAAAATTGATTTTCCAAAAAATCCGTTTTTTTTTCAAACTCAGCGATCCTTGAAAATGTTGACACTTCTTTGATAGCATGTTGGCGTCGTAACATCCCAAGGCACAACTTTACCCCAATTTAACCATGTTCGTATCTATTGCTGTTTCCGAGATACCAATCCTCGTACCCCGAATTTGTAGCACGCTGTATACAGGGTTGTTCACCACATACGACACGGAGTATTGTAGCTAAACGATGAGATTTTTACAAATTGTAAGTTTGGGGTTCGTTGAAGGACTATTAGAGCTACAATTTAAAAATATTTTTACAAGATACAGAGTGTCCCAAATAAGTAAAAAATATCAAAGTTGTACTTTTTTAAATGGAACACCCTGTATATTATTACATTTTTAGTTTCTACGATTAAAATAAAAGTAAATTTGATTAAGGTTTATTATACTTAAATCTTACCGTTTTTGAAATATTTTCAATTTTGTGAAATTGCAGTAAAAATTTTAAAGCTTCATTTCTCCAAGGGTATCAATGTTTTTAATACTAAATATTTAATGAAGTTTATTTATTGATCAGTTATTGTGTTGCAATAATAAAAATAATACTACCTTATACAGAGTGTCTAAAAATTTATTTTAAATAATTATTAGCTTCAAACGGCAATAACTTCTTTAATTTAAATGGAATGCCCTGTATATTTTAGGAGAATCAGATGCACAATTAAATTGTCTATCAAATTGTATTATACCATTTTTTACCTATCCCTTCAAGTTTTCGTAGAAAATGCATTTTCTTATAATTTAGACCTCATTTATCAATATATCCATGGAATATTGACATTTTAGATTGTTTTAAAGCAACAAATGTACAAAATGTACAGACTAGTAATATTATCGTTTTTAGCAAAACAATAATATTACTAGCCCATTAATATGCAAAAGAAAACTATTTAAATCTTTATAAAGAGTATACCATTAATTAAATATAACACCATTATTTCCGCCCATATACTAATTAATTACATACTTAATTGTGTTCGTTAATAAATTATTATAAATAAATGTGGATTTGAGTCAGAAATCAATATAATAATAAGTTATCAAATTAAAGTCTCTGTTGTTATAAATAAGCATTTATTAAAAAATGAAATATCATTTTAAGGTGTTACTTTTTATCACACTGTCTAATGCCCATACAAAATTCAGTTTTTAGTATTTGGAGCAATTATTATTAATCAACGCAAACAGTCAGTTAATGTAGTTTGAATAATGGAATCATATTAATTGATCCTCTTTAACAAATATTTAAACAGTTTTTTTTTATTTTTTAATGAAATAATATACGAATTATATCGACAATATTAGTATCTGTACTCTTTAAAAATTTGGTACATCTTTAAAAATAATCTAAAATGTCAATAGTCCATGGGTATATTGATAAATAAGTTCTAAATTACAAGAAAATGCATTTTCTACGGAAACTTAAAGAGATAGGTAAAAAATGGTATAATAGAATTTGATAGACAATTAAATTGTGCATGTGATTCTCGTAAAATATACAGGGTGTTCCATTTAAATTAAACAAGTTATTGCGGTTTGAAGCAATGATATTTATTTAAAATAAATTTTTAGACACTCTGTATAAGGTAGTATTATTTTTATTATTGCAACACAATAACTGATCAGTAAATAAACTTCAGTAAATATTTAGTATTAAAAACTTTGATACCCTTGGAGAAATGAAGCCTTAAAATTTTTACCGCAATTTCACAAAATTGAAAATATTTCAAAAACGGTAAGGTTTAAGTATAATAAACCTTAATCAAATTTCCCTTTATTTTAATCGTAGAAACTAAAAATGTAATAATATACAGGGTGTTCCATTTAAAAAATACAACTTTGATATTTTATTTTGGACACTTGTACCAGCTGCTTGTAATTATTTTTAAATTGTACCTCTAATAGTCCTTCATCGAACCCAAAACTTACAATTTGTAAAAATCTCATCGTTTAGCTACAATACTCCGTGTCGTATGTGGTGAACAACCCTGTATATTACTGAAAGAAAAACCATAGTACATACAGAATTATATTTCGAAAACGTAAAAAATAACACAACTAAAAAATATGTTTAAACATGACATTTTTTCATATGAGCTTTTCGAGAACCTCTTTGTGTAAAGCCTTTCCCGCACACTTTACAAGGAAATGGTTTTTCCTTCGTGTGTACCACTGAATGAGTTATTAGGTGCGATCTGGTTTTAAACTTTTGATCACAAGCACTGCACGGGAAAGGTTTTTCGCCTGTATGAATACGCGTATGGGCTTGCAAACTCATTTTAGTCGTCACTTCTTTGTCGCATACTTCACACTTGTACAATTTCTTATTTCCCTCAAGTTCATGGTTCCGCAAATGCTTCTTGTATAAGTACATATTAGTAAATATTCTTCCACACTGATCGCAGATTGACTGACTCGTCCCGTGACATGCTTCGATATGGTATCTTAAGGAATCTCTGGCTTTAAACGACTTTTCGCATCCTTCTTCGGGACAAGGAAGGAAATGGGCGTCGCCTTCGTGGTTTTGGTTTTTGTGGGCGTTCAAAGCACTAATATACAAGAATCCTTTACCACAATGCTCACAATGATAACTGAAGTTTTTAAAATGAACTACTCTTTGATGGTTCTTTAACGCCATTTTTGTACTAAACTTTTTGTCGCAAAATTCACATTTGAAGTAATCAACGATACCTAAATGTACTCTAGTCATGTGGTTTTTTAAACCGATTTCCCTGATGAAAGTCTTGGAACATACAGTGCAGGTTAGAGTCTCCGGATCTTTATGTTTATGAACATAATTTAGATGGGTTTGGAGATAACGTTTCGAAGCGAATTTTTTATTACATTCCGGGCATTGCGGTTTGCGTTTGTCTAAATAATCTTCATAATCTTTATAATCGTCTGAATCTTCTGCTTCGATGAAAACGAATTTTTCCGTATATTCGCAGCCGTTTGAATCGTGGTCGAGTAATAAGGCGTAAGTTTCAAAATGCTGGTTGCAACGGGAGCATTGGAAACCTGTCCAAATATTACTCTCAACTTTACTAAAAGAAAAAAATATCATTAATGAATGAATAAAGAGATTTAATTCGTTTAAAAACATTAACAAAAATTATACTAATATTTGCGTAAATATTATATAAGTTGATTCACGGAGATGGTACGTTTATGGAGAACCGGGGATTTTTTTGTAAATTTGGATATTTACATAAAGGCACCTGCTCTATCTAAAATATTATCAGCGTTGCAGTGTTGCCGGATCATGTAAAAAGTGGTAGCATTTTTGTTATTTTAATGGAACATCCAGTATATTATTACATTTTTGAAAAGTACTTCATATCATATCTCATAATTTTTCTATTAAAAATGCTTTTCAAGGATATATATCATGTTTCTATATTTAAACCTTCCGGTTTTTTAAGTAGAGCAATTAAAAAATTAATAATTCTATTATTACAGTTTCATTTCAAGGATTTCTTTACCATGACAATTTTAGAAATTTAGCAAGCCACCAAAATTGTAATAATCTGGAAATTTTTGGGCCAAGGAATATTTGATTATTACAGTTTCATTTCAAGAATTTCGTTACCATGACAATTTTATAAATTTAGTAAGTCACCAAAATAGTTGTAATAATCTGGAAATTTTTGAGCTAAGGAATATTTAACCGGGTTTTTATTATCATAAAATATAACAAAATTCAAAGAAGTTCCAAAATGTGATTAGCTGTGATTCTTCCTTACATTTCTACGCAAAAAATAATAAGTACCATTTTTGTAGGTAATTACCGAAGCTTCATTTTTTATTAATAAAAATTCTGTAAATTGTATATTTTGACAGATATTTGCGGAAAACCGTAAAACTGATTTTTTGGCCATTTGAGGTCATTTTTTCGGTTGAGCACGGTGTTACAATATTTTCCCCTAAATTAGTTTAGGGGATTAGTCCCCAAAAGGTACACAATCCGACAGAAAAGTCCCGATTAACGAATTAGACCGTTGTTTCAACCTTCATTTACTGGACTAGAGATATCGCCCTTAAATTTCTGCTATACATACTATAAATGCGTATTCAAATGTAAATCTTGTGAAATATATATCAACATAACGAGATATAATTAAAAAAATAGCATTTTATTTAACATATATTTCAGAAACGTCTAGGTTGGCTCATTTCACTATGTAAGCTTTATGAAAAAAAGTCCTTTGATTCGGGCTTAAAAACCTACACGACATGGAAGTACGAGACAAAACGAAATTGAAGGAAACAACAGTCCGGAGACAACCGAAAGTTCTAAAAACTCCCCCGAAACTCTCCGCCTTTTACGAAATTAAAACAAGCCGAGACGAGACAAAGTAAGACAAGGAAACACGAAATAACCTCATCATTGTTCGACTGTAGGGCAAAGTCGAACAATTCGGCTTGCTTCGCGAGTAGTGTAGAGGCCGTTTAAGCATTCAACAAACAATTGTGTTACAAAAGCACAATAGTGTTTTTGACACTCGTTGCATTTCCACCTAAACTGCTGGGTTCGTTTCACAGCCATAGTCGAGCCACTTTCGACTATTCTATATAGCATAACAGGAGACACAACGTCTTCTATTTTATGTTCCTACGTCCTGCAGATAATGGTTCTCCGGTATATTTGCCACATGCTTTTCAAGAGTTATCTGATCCAAATTGCTCCCTAAATTTGGTATAGTTAACTTATTTCCACTTACAATTTTGAATAACAAGTAGGCATTTATGATTTTTTTTGTATTGCGGTGGTTAACATGTTAAGCCCCATATACTCATTATGCGCAATTTTCATTATACGTAACGTTACCGTCAAGTCTCCGAACAAGCAATATGAAGTGTATGTATCAAGTGTCCAACGTTGATAGGTGGACGTTATGGTGGACGTTACTAATAGCGTGGATTGAAGAAATAAGAAGATACGTAACCTTATGGTACCACGCCCTTTCTAATTTGAAGTTCAATAAAACACAAAGTTTACTTAATCTGAATGAGTTGCATAGAGGCCACTAGCTTTTTAATTTTAACAGCCGGGTGGTCGGAGTTCAAAGATATTAATAAAAGGGCGCCACGAGATTATACTCTATGAACTCGGCATAAAAGATGTTACTATTAAGTAGACTTCAACACTAACCTCGAACTGTTGAGTGCAACTATCATGAACTTCAAATCTTACTATAATTATTTGAACTTAAGTGACTCTAACTTAACTATGAGACTAGACTGTAAATAATACTACTAAAAATATTTAAGCAATTTATTAAAATATTAAAAGTTAAATAGGATATATAAAAAAAAACGAATAAAAAATGAAAAATGAATGAAAGTGTAAGTTAAATCAGTATGTAAATCAATAAGAACTAAACCTATGATGTCAAACCCCCTTAGCTAACTTATACTAGATACAGTCAGGGTGGTTTATAAATAGCAAAGCTAAATCTAAACAGTCTTACTCTAATGGATGTACAATCTTGAAACAACTCGGAAGTTCCTCCGGCTGAGCTACGGTGTATAGCTATGAGGTGGCTACAGCAGGGTACAGCAGCTCGGTGTACTGTCACTGGAGCCCACGGATGTCAGCAGAGGTACAGGTGAAAGGTAGGTGTTGGGATTTCAAATGGTGAACATAAAAACCCTAAATAATATTGGTTGTCTTAGAAAAGAGCCTCAATTATAGAACAAGGACTAGCACAACGTGTAGGAGTTAATAAAGGTAATAAAGAAGGACTAATCAAATCTGAACTTTACCTCAACGAGGGTTTATGATGTCCAACGGGTACCTCTACACGGGCAACAGGATGGAATTCTGGACTGTTCTGTGCACTACGGTCTGGATCGGTCTTCTTGCTCTACAATTACGAACAACCAAATAAGACTTAAGAAAGATAACACTCAACTAATCTTTCTACACCACGTGGGCGTGGAAAAGTCGAAAACCAGACAACAATATGAACAAAAATCAGTTGAGCATTGACTTAGAATAGGCAGAAGAATTAAAGCATACCTTGGAAATATTCGGGGACTTCTTGGGCACGTGGAATCGGGATATCGGTCAGAAAAATTTGGCTATTTAATCCCTTACGGAAATTGGTCGGTGGTCCATGTAAACTCAACAAAATCCAACCACGTCTCTGACCAAATGTGTTTCGGAAGCCTTAATCCTTCTTTACGAAGACCTGCTATTCACCAACAGGGAATGCTTCACGAAACGGCAGCCAGTTCTTCACGACGATATTCTGACGGTGGATACACAAGAAGTGATGCAAGGATTCGATTTCCTTCACAAAATCAGATTTCAACCTGAAATCTCCCTCCAGGATATAGATAGAGAACTATATATCTTGACTAGTCCAACTCACAAAAAGGCATAAATAAAAAATGATGTTTTCTCCTCAGCCATATTCCATATCCGGTCAATGAACGAACTAAACTCTGCGATCCACATCAAAAATAACCAATTTAACTACGAAATTTTATCTGATAATTATAAAGTTCGAATAACCAAAACAAAGGATAAATAAATCCAAAAACATCTGATTTGATCTGACAGTGACAAGTGACGGAGGTAATGATCAAAGATATAGAGAGATGGACAAAAAGCCTACTACTGCTGGTGTGCCTGGTCCAGTGACAATATTGTGTATGTATAGCGCGGTGTATATCGGGTTGCATAATTGGAAAATTTAAATAAAATAATATTTAACAATAAAATTATAGTAAACATGATGCAAAAGTAATAGCTATTTGCGATATTTTATGAGCTAGCATTATGAGGTCGTTGCGAGGAAATTTGACTGTTACAATGGGCGATTTCGTGGCACAAACCTGTCAGAGATGTAGCTGGCGTTACCGTCAGCCTGTCCGAGATTTAGTTTAGCTCTGCACCGCTGCGCGCTGATAGTCGTAGAGTACAACAGATAAAGAATACTGTACCGCAGATCTGCTTTCAGTCGACTGAGTCGACAGAGTGAGTGGTTGCCGGAAACAGTGTTGCCTAGTGATTAATCAGTAAATTTACGGATTTTGGGCACAGTACGTTAATAATAAATAATAATACGGATTTTGTATCATTAAACAATTTAATACAATATTACAGTAAAACCCCGGTTATCCGAGGTAACAGGGGGGACACCCTCCTCGGATAACTGAAAACTCGGATAATCTGGATTTATTAAAAAATAAGCACCAATACATACTTCAAACGGTTTATTAACATTTTTAACATGTAAATACATATAAGTATGTAGATACTATCCACATTATAAAACAGTGAAATAAGTATATTTTAGAAGCTCGGTTAATACGGAGTATAGACGCGCGACCTCGGATAATCAGGGTCTTTAGATTGGATCGGTTAATCCGGAGCTCGGATAATTGCGACTCGGATAATTGGGGTTCTACTGTATATGATTAAACAAAGAACGGCGCCATAGTTAGCTTGGAAATAAAAATCGTTATTATTTCATATGTAAAATATTATGGTATGTCAATAATCGTCATTTCCAAACCAACTAAACGACTTTTTTCGATCATAAGACATTCAGTACATATAAAAGAATTTTTATTTTTGTTGTTTATTCTATATTTAACACGAATAAATTTTCAATACATAAACGCGGATTTTTATCCAAATATATTTGCGTCAAACGTATTACAGATATTACACATTCTAATATAGCAACACTGTAGCTTTCAGATCCACACCGTCTTCGATATGCCTTCGCTGGCCGAATTAAAGAAAATAAGTGTTTTATGCGTCGACCGCAAAGCGATTGGTGTCGCCACCGTAAGGCACTTGAGACGTAAGGGAAAATCAAATCAGTCTTGTCACGAATTCGCCCATAAGGTTGCGTATCTTCCCAATTCTTTCAATCAACGCTGATAGTTTGAATATGTTCATTGTTGGCAATTTAAGAATATTTACCGTATTGGCGCGGCGGCGGTACAAATTGATTACGCATAAAATAAAACAATTTATTTAGTTTTAATGTATTTATTTTTTGATGAAGTATTAACACTGGTACATAAAAACATTTCATCTAAAACCGGTCATACACGATGCGTCCAACGTTGTAACCAACATTTGGCGTGGCAAATGTCCAACGTTGGAAGGTGTTTGCCACATCGTGTAGGACCGGCTTAAGTATACGCATCTATATAAATAAAAGTATAAAAATACATGTTTATTGATACATTGAAAAAACTACAGATATTGTGGGTATATCATAATTTGAAAACTATTAGATATACAGGGTGATACACGATTCCCAAAAAGCTTCTCTTAAGATTTTCTATTTGATATTTTCAATTCAAACATTTTTATAAATTATGTGAACAATAATAGCGCACATTAAAAAATATTTTTGATTTGAGGATTTAATAAATAGAACCTTTTATGCATCCGAAAGTAATAATTATAAAATAGAAAATTAGTGTATAAAAAACAATGTTGGCTATAAGAATTATTTATCAAAGCATAAATTTAGATAAAAACTATTAATTATTACGTTAATTTATGTCATCAAAGACAGTGTGCCCTATTGGAAAAATACAGTTATTTTTGACCATACCCTCTTTATACATTGCAATACAGTCATTTTAGTATACCTAACTACAAGAACATTATACCAATATTTCCAATTAAGAATTTACGATTTTATATTTTTATATGTTTACAGTACAGACATATTTATGGTATTTTTGCAATAGGAATTTTATTGCAATCGCTAATTCATATCAGGAATTTGAAAAAATATACCGCATTCCATTTAACAAACTGCACTAAAAACTAGAGTAAAAAAATCATATACATATATATACAAACATATAATATGTTTGCTAAAAATATACTTGAATCACCCTGAATTCTATGAAAACTTTTTTATAATATACACTACGATTACCTATATATTTTGTAAAAAAAATTAATGTCAAAATATCATATATAAAATATGTAAGTGGTAATGATAACCTCTCTTACAGCTAACTGAAATAATTGAAATAAATGCTTGTAAAATAAAAAACGGTAAAAAACAACTAAAAGATACTTGTATAATAGAAATTTGATTCATTCTACAACCTACAGGAGCACTACCAGTTATAATTTATTATTTATTTCATACTCATTTATAATGTAAAGAATTCCAAGACATATTCACAAGTTAATGTAAGTTTCATTAACTATTATATTAAATTATGTAGTATAATTAACAATTTAATAATCAAGTGGGCTTTGACACTGGACTGCAAAAAACACTAAAGTTTTATCTCTCATCGTTCATCATAATAATCAAAGCACACTTGATTAGTAAACTTTTTAATCTATATTCACTGAAGTCTGTTCGACAAATGAAGATTTTGACAGACGTCATCCGTGAATTAAAATATCAAATATAAGTGCCATGTTTTTATCCTATCGTTGGATAGACTATACAGGGTTGTTCACCACATACCACACGGAGTATTGTAGCTGTACGATTAGATTTTTACAAGTTTTTGTTAGTTTTGGGTTTGTTGAAGAACTATTAGAGCTACAATTTAAAAATATTTTTACAAGATACAGAGTGTCCCAAATAAATAAAACATATCAAAGTTTTCTTTTTTTAAATGTTTTTAAATAATAATTAATTTTTAATTTAATACATTTTTAGTTTCTACGATTAAAATAAAGGTAAATTTGATTAAGGTTTATCACCCTTAAACCTTACCGATTTTGAAATATTTTTAATTTTGTAAAATTGCAATAAAAATTTTAAGGCTTCATTTCTCCAAGGGTATCAAAGTTTTTAATACTAAATATTTACTGAAGTTGAATTATTGATCAGTTATTGTGTTGCAATTATAAAAATAATACTACCTCATACAGAGTGTCTAAAAATTTATTTTAAATAATTTCTAGCTTTAAACAGCAATAACTTGTTTAATTTAAACGAAACACCCTGTATATTTTAGGAGGATCAGATGCACAATTTAACTGTCTAACAAATTGTATAATACCATCTTTTACCTACCATTTCAGGTTTTCGTAGAAAATGCATTTTTTAATAATTTAGACCTCATTTAGCAATATACCCATGGAATATTGACATTTTAGATTGTTTTTAAAGCAACAAATGTACAAAATGTACAGGTGCTAAAAACAATATTACCAGCCTATTTGTATACAAAAATAAAACTATTTAAATCTTTATAAAAGACTAAGTATATCAACAATTAAATATACCACCAGTATTTCCGCCCAAATATTAATTACATATTTAATTATGTTAGTTAATAAATTATTCTGAATAAATAGGGATTTCGAATCAGAAATCAATATAATAATAAGTTAGGAAAATGAACGTCTCTGTGGTTATAAATAAGCATTCGTCAAAAAATGAAATAAATTTTTTAAGGGGTTACTTTTTACCACACTGTCTAATACACATACAAAATTCAGTTTTTACAAATTTTTACAATACAAGCAGTCCATTAATGTAGTTTGAATACTGGATTCACATTAATTGGTCCTTTTTACAAATATTTAAACATTTTTATTTTATTTTTTAATGACATAAATGAACTATATCGACAATATTAGTATCTGTACCCTTTAAAACTTTGTTACATCTTTAAAAATAATCTAAAATGTCAATATTGCATGGGTATACTGATAATTGAGGTCTAAATTATCACAAAATGTATTTTCTACGAAAACCTGAACACATAGGTAAAAAATGATATAATATAATTTGATAGACCATTAAATTGTGCATCTGATTCTCATAAAATATACAGGGTGTTCCATTTAAATTAAAGAAGTTATTGCCGTTTAAAACTAGTTGTTATTTAAAATAAATGTTTAGACACTCTGTATAAGGTAGTATAATTTTTATTATTGCAACACAAAATTTAGTAAATAGAAATACTTGAGTACAATATTTGTTGGTTTTATAAACTAAAATACGCCTAGAGAAATAAAGCATTATAATTATTACTGTATTTTGACAAAAACCTAAATATTTCAAAAACGGTAAGATTAAAATGCGGTAAACCTTAATCAAATTTACCTTTATTTTAATCGTAGAAACTAAAAATGTACTAATATACAGGGTGTTCCATTTAAAAAAATACAACTATGATATTTTTTATTTATTTGGGTCACTCTGTATCTTGTAAAAATATTTTTAAATTGTAACTCTAATAGTCCTTCAACGAACCCAAAACTTACAATTTGCAAAAATCTAAAAGTTTAGCTACAATACTCCGCGTCGTATGATCAATAATTCAACTTCAGTAAATATTTAGTATTAAAAACTTTGATACCCTTGGATAAATAAAGCCTAAAAATTTTTATTGCAATTTTCCAAAATTGAAAATATTTCAAAATCGGTAAGGTTTAAGGGTGATAAACCTTAATCAAATTTACCTGTAATCGTAGAAACTAAAAATGTATATAATAATATATATATATATATATATATATATATATATATATATAATATATATAAATATATATGGTATATATATATATATATAAAGTAAAATTATTATTTTATATATATAAAGTAAAATTAAATTAAAAATTAATTATTATTTAAAAACATTTAAAAAAATAAAACTTTGATATTTTTTATTTATTTGGGACACTCTGTATCTTGTAAAAATATTTTTAAATTGTAGCTCTAATAGTCCTTCAACGAACCCAAAACTTACAATTTGCAAAAATCTAAAAGTTTAGCTACAATACTCCGCCTCGTATGTGGTGAACAACCCTGTATAACTGAAAATTGTTATATCAAAAGTGACAATCTTCAGTTTTCGTCAAAATTAAAACTTAATAGTGAAGTAGAAAACTACGTCCTATCTGTTGAAAGATAATATTCACTTAAAATGTTAAATAAAAAAATAGTTAAATTAGTGACGATGTTGGGTAATATGGTTTAAAAGTGCACCCTTTTGGGTAAACTTTTTTCCACAAGAATTACAAGAAAACTTTTGGTCCTCGTTGTGAACAATTAAATGTCTTTTCATCACTATTGGCGATCTAAATTTCCTTCCACAATGCTCGCACTCGTGCGGTTTTTCCCCGGTATGAATTAGCATATGGCCCTGTAGCGTTTGGTTAGAACTAAAGTTTTTTTCGCATATATTACACTTAAAAACTAACGTTTTGTGTGTCTTTATATGTTTCATATAAAGATATCGAGTGTCAAAAACTTCGTTACACGTTCCGCATCTGATTGTCCTCTTCTTGTGACTTTGTGTGTGGGTTCTAAAAATTATATGGGCAAATTGTCTCAGAAAGGTTTAAATAGAAATGATTGAATATTGATGGCTCTTATCATTCTTCGTACTGTCAGTAGCAATAATTATTTCTTCAAATTATTTAAAGTGATGTGCCTGTGGGTTTATTGTCACCAAATTAAAAAATCAGTCGCGTAAGTGCACGGCCACACAGAAAGCGTTTTTTGCGTTTTCAGCGTGAAGCGCCTTTTGCGTCTAAAACAAAATAACAGGATTATATAGGAGTGGCCCCACCAAAAAAAAGCGTCTAACGTTCGGCGTGTATCGCAAAAAACGCAAATGAAAACAAATCAATTTGTTTTCTGTAGCGTCTTTAGCGTTTTCTATGAGACCCCGTCATAGGCGGACGTAATATTTAATAATACAATAACAATAAATTAAATATTATGCATTTTCTTCATTTTAGAGTATTATCTAAAAATATTTTTATAGAGAATATATACTGTTTTAGGAAGATTCTATTAAATTCAAAAATTTGAAGGAAATGTTTGAAAAAGTGTAGTTTGAAATGTTGAAAAAGTAATAAATTAAAGGAATATTTTTTTTACGCATCAAAAATTGTTTTTAGGCGTAAAATGGTCTTTTTTACGCGAATCAAATAGTTCTTTACGCGTAATAAATAGTTTTTTACGGGAAACAAATAGTTTTATACGTGTAAGAAATAGTTTTCTAGGTGCAAAAAATAGATCTTTGTGCTTAAAAAATATTTTTTTTGCGTAAAAATATTTCTTTACCGGTAGCGAGTAGTGTTTTACGAGTAAAAAATAGTTTTTTTACGTGTAACAAATAGTTCTTTACACGTAAAAGTATTTTTTTAACGTAAAAAAAGTTTTTTTTATCAGAAACAATAAGTTTTTGACGCGTAAAATATAGTTTTTTTACGTGTAACAAATAGTGTTTAACATGTAAAAAATAGTTTTTTTTGCGCAAAAATGGTTTTCTACCAATAACAAATAGTTTTATACGTGTAAAAAATAGTTTTTTTACGGGCAACAAATAGTTTTTTACGTCTAACAATTTTTTTTTACGTGTAACAAATAGTTTTTTACACTTAAAAAATAGTTTTTTACGTGTAGCAAATAGATTTTTACACGTAACAAATAGTTTTATACGCATAAAAAATACTTTTCTACCAGTAACAAATAGTTATATATATACGCGTAAAAAATAGTTTTCTACCAGTAACAAATAGTTTTATACGCGTAAAAAATAGTTTTTTACGTGTAACAGTTTCATTCGCGTAAAATAATAAAAATAGTTTTTTACGTGTAACAAATAATGTTTTTTTACACGTAATAATTTGATTCACTTTTACAAAATTTGTATTAAAATATCAATATTTTTGATAAAGGCGTGGACTGCTCACAAATACACGCCGCGTCACTACGTATTTCTAAGCCGTTAGCACGTTTCGTTACAACTAGCTCATATGTCGGGGCCGTCTCGCTAGCTCGTAGCCTTCAATTTTTACTCCAAGCGCGCGTAAAGAAGTTTCATTCCAAAAAGTTTCATAAATAATGTCCTCAAATTGCGTTAGGAACTAGTAATATTTACTATTCTATTATTTATTATATTATAATTATAACAAGTAACCACAACACTACAACATAAAAAAACTATACACATATAAACTAAAATTCGTAAAATAAATGGCAAATATTAATTATTATTTTTACACACACCACTGGCACTAGCAGTAGATTGTGTTTGCCGCCGAATATGTATATGCCCCGGCCCGTCCACAATTCAATCCCAGCATCTTTTATGTTTGTCTCTTCAACGCTAACCTCTCCGATCTCGCCTATCTCTTTCTCACAGGATTGATTGTTGAACGGGCCGGGAATCCATGAGCTTGCGTTACTAATTGACGTTCTTGATATTTCTATTAAGAAACTGCAAACCTGCCGCGTGTTTTTAATGGACACAAATCGAAAAAAACGCTTAAAACGATCAAATCCCAAAAACCGCTTGAGACGCAAAAAACGCAAAACGCTAAAAACGCTTTCTGTGTGGCTGTGGGCTTATTTTTATATAGGCTTGGTGCATTCTCTGACGGTTCTGCCACCATCGAAGAATCCCGTAAAACACCGACTTACACAAAATATACACGAGCTTAAATAGCGAGGACACGATTAATAATGTAATATTATTTGAAAATATTAAGTGCAATTTGTGAAAATTCTAAAAAAGTAAAAAGGCAAATATTTACATATCTTCAGAAGGTCTACCAATTAAATAACAATAAGTCTAACAATTAAATGTCTTTTCATCACTATTAACGTTCTAAATTTTCTTCCACACTGCTCGCAATCGTGCGGTTTTTTCGCCACTATGAATTCCCAAATGGTATTTTAATTTATTAGTCGAGACTAATAAAGGATTGATTGTTGAACGACATTTATTAGTCGAGACTAATAAATTAACTACAGTAGTGAGCAGTTTTACGCATCGGTTTTGCTAGTGGGGATAACTATTAGTTATAACATAACTGTTATATGACGAAATTCGACTGAAATTCTACGAAGAGTATGTTTGTCGTGGGCGGCATTCGGTAAACTAAAGCATATACTGAGATCTGATCTTCCAATATGTTTAAAAAGAAAGGTCTTTAACCAGTGTGTCTTGCCTGTCCTCATGGAGCTGAAACACTTACTTTGACAAAAAAGAACATACATAGAATACAAGTCTTGCAACGGAAAATGGAAAGATCCATGTTGGGTGTTACGCTTAGATATAAAACTAGCGTGTACCAGCGACTTCGTTCGCGTCTAATTAATCATTTGTAATGGTGGTGATAAAGCAAAGCAAGAATTTCCATTAACATACAAGCTGGATAAAATTTTCTCACATTTATGTCAGCATGAGAAAAAACAATATGGCGATATTATTATATAACTTGGTAATATTTGAAAGGTAGTTTCATCTCGTTGGAATTTGACTTTCGAAAAATCCGTTTGCCAAAAATGAGCTTTTTACTTCAAGCAGTTTAAGCAGAATCGTGGTTAAGAAATTACCCAACTTTTTGGAACACCCTGTATGATTTTTTTAAAAAATTTTAAAATATGTAAAAAAAACAAATAAATTATGCTTGTCCAAGCGTTTTCCCGAAAGACTAACCGTTTTTTAAATAACCAATATTGTAACATTTGAGGGGCGTTTTCACCCTCTTGGAATTTGAGACTCGAGAAACCCCTCCTTATCGAACCTCTACACCCCACAGTCAATTCGTTTGCCAAAAAGCTTTAAACGTCAAGCGGTTTAAGCAGAATCGTGATTACTCAATGGTCGTATTTTATGAAACCCCTGTATAAATTTATAAAAAATCTTAAAATATGTAAAACAACAAAATAAAATATACATGTTTAAGAGTTTTTCCGAAACACTCACCGATTTTTAAATAAAAAATATTTTAATATTTGAGGGATAGTTTTATCCCCTTAGAATTAGAGTTTCGAAAAATCCCTTCTTATCGAACCTCTACACCCTAAAGTCAACCTGTTTTCCAAAAATCAGCTTTTTACGTCAAGCGCTTTAAGGAGGATCGTGATTAATCAATGACCAGATTTTTCGAAACACCCTGTATATATTTTTAAAAAATCTTAAAATATGTAAAAAACAAAATAAAATATACGTGTTTAAGCGTTTTTTCGGAAACTTGACCGTTTTTTAAATAAAAAAATATTATAATATTTGAGGTGTGGTTTCACCCTCTTAGAATTGGAATTTCGAAAAATCCCTTCTTATCGAACCTCTACACCCTAGAATCAACCTGTATGCCAAAATTGAGCTTCTTACGTTGAGTGGTTTGAGCAGGATCGTGATTAATCAGTATGTCAGTCACTTAAGGATTTTATATACAGGGTGGCCCATCGAAAACGTTCCGCAAGGCATAACGACCAGAGTATTCCTTTTTTCAAAAAATCCAAAAACACGTCAATTTTGTTTGTGAGGGGGACAACTTTTGCCCCAAAAATGATTGCAGAATCTTCAACCCTCTAAGCGGGGCTGTCATCCCCTAACTTTTTTCAAATGGGTAGGGGGGTCAAGTGGCACCGCAATGAAAAGAGCTTTCTATTCTCTATATTTCCCCGCTTCGTTTTTGAAAATCGGTCGAGTCGTTGAGAAAATATGAAGGATGGAAATTTAAAAAGTTTATTTAAACATTTATCAGAGTAAATACCAAACCAAACCAAACCAAACCAATTTGCTGTTTTTTCTTATTATTTGTAGATGTTTACGCATTTTTCCCTTGCCACAAGGTTGAACGATCAGGTGCGGTAATTGCTAGATAGCTGTTCTGTGATTTGTACGTTGAAGTTCTTCTCAATATCGTTAAACTGACCTACAATAGAATTTTCAAAAATATCAGCCCACACGTTCAACTTCTGAGGGTTTTGTGTGTGCACCTCGTGAAAAACCCTGAGGTTGTCCTCGGCCCAGTACCGACAGTTGTGCCGATTAACTACACCGTTCAAAAAGAAAGTACACTCGTCCGAAAAACACACATTAAATAGGAAATTATTATCATTCGCCACTCGTCCATTCATAGTTTCACAAAATTGCAAGCGAGAATCAAAATCGTCTTCGTTGAGTTCTTGTACCAACTGAATTTTGTAAGGGTGGAACTTGTGTTTTTTTCCTTTGGACACTTGTACGATTCACGCCGGTCTCGTTGGATAATTGTACTCAGCGTACTATCCATGGCAACTTGGCCCAATATGAATACCTCCATAGCTTCATTTACTACAGGATTTTCCCTCTGCCTCTTTTTATTCATAACGGAACCAGTTTCGCGAAATTTTGCTACTAACTAGCGAACAATTTTGCCATAAAGGTGTTTGTCAGGATGGCCTTCATTGAATATCTGCTACATTCATTATTTTTAAAATAAAGTTCGATTATTTCCACTTTTTATGCAAGTGAGTACACCATAATTGCTAAAAAGTTTAACGATATTGAGAAGAACTTCAACGCACAAATCACAGAACAGCTATCTAGCAACTACCGCATCTGATCGTTCAACCTTGTGGCAAGTGAAAAAATGCGTAAACATCTAGAAATAATAAGAAAAAACAGCAGAATGGTCCAAGGAATTTATCCTTATCATTTACTCTGATAAATGTTTAAATAAACTTTTCAAATTTCAATCCTTCATATTTTCTCAATGACTCGGCCGATTTTCAAAAACGAAACGGGAAAGTATAGAGAATAGAAAGTCCTTTTCATTGCGGTACCACTTGACCCCTCTTCCCATTTGAAAAAAATTGGGGGATGACACCCCCGCTTAGAGGGTTGACGATTTTGCAATCATTTTTGGGGCAAAAGTTCTCCCCCTCACAAACAAAATTGACGTGTTTTTGAATTTTCTGAAAAAAAAATTGCCCTGGCCGTTATGCCTTGCGGAACATTTTCGATGGGCTACCCTGTATTAGTATAGATACGCAATCATACCAATCATACGAAATCGAACAGGTGCAAGAGATGCGGTGATAATCTGTCTTACATGTAAATGGAATTGGGCAGGACATGTGGCTAGGATAATAGATGGACGGTGACCAAACAGACTTGTGAAATGGAGACCAAGACACGAAGCTTTTAAAAGCAGAGGACGAACAAGGGGCGCTCATTAGCATATTTGAAAAACGCATTTTTTACGAATAATTTGGTACCACACACTTTGCATTTCGAGTCAAATTGTCGTTATACGAATGTTGAACGTTGAACCATATGCGAAAATGACAGAAGTTGACATATGCTATGTCATTCTATTCAGCGTCCTTTTCTATCGAATAAAGTAAAAAAAATACCGAGGGTGGTATTTAAAAATCAAAAGTTGTAGTTGGTTGTAGTCATTTCCGGTGAAAGAGAAAGTGACCAAAAACAAGTGAATACGTCATTCAATCTTAATTTTTGTTATATACTAACATACCAAAACTCGTTTTTTTATTTGAAAAAATAAAAAAGCTAAATAGAGGGAAGCCACTTTTGAGACGTATCCGGTAGATAAGTATATGTATATTATAGATAATCTACTTGACGATCTGTTAAGAGTATCAATATACGAGTATTTGCCGATGTTGAAACGATTATTACTATTTTAACCATTTACTGACTACAGAAGAATGATAAGACAAATCAACATGTATTATTATAAATAATTTTTGTGATTTTCTCTGATTTAACTAACCTCAATTCTCTTTTACCGAAAAATGTTAGACCACAAGATTCAACGGGACATGTTAACATCGGCTTCAAATGGACGGCTTTAACATGTTTATTTAGATGCTTTCTATCTACAAAACACTTATCACATTCGCTACAAAAATGATCAAATATTTGTAAATGCACCCGCTTTTTGTGAACCTCCATCGTTTTTTTGTCGCGAAACACAGCATCGCATTCGTCACAATCGAACCAGCTGAAAAATCGGTCAAAAATTCATCAAAAACGTAATGAAATACTAAAATTAATATGTACTCGTATTATTGTCCAGATAATGTAAGAAGTAGTCGTTGAAACTAAAGCAGTTAAACAATTTTCTTTTCTTTTTCTAGCGACCCCGAAATACACACATGTAAAAAAATATAAACATCATGTTTTGAGAACTTGTTGACATACCCCCCACTCTATAATATAGTTAATATTTCCATATAACCATGGACTAAAAGCCATTGTTTTATGAGAATGAATGAGAAATGAATTGAAAAAAAAAACTAGATACAAAGAGAAAAACTTCTAAATATTCGAATTTTTTTTAGTTCATTACTGACTGATCCTATCTACATATATAAAATGCTAATGTTTATCTGTGTCGTCTCTACTGAAGTAAGAACTTGCTCTAGAAAGTTGCTTTTTTATTAAAAGATAGCTAATTGGCTCTTCTAAAAACTGTCGTCGCCGGATTTTTTGTTTTTCATTTAATTAAAAAAAAATAAAAAGTATTTTTTTCCTGATGTCCGTGGTGGCGGCGCATCCGTCGCAAATAGCTATTATTTTTGCATCATGTTTACTATAATTTTATTGTTAAATATTATTTTATTTAAATTTTACGATTATGCAACAATATACACCGCGATATTATACAGCTACAGCTCCACAATATTGTCACTGGCCCAGCAGTAGACTTTTTGTCGACCTCTCTTTATCTTTGATCATCACCTGTCCGTCACTTGTCACTGTCAGATCAAATCAGATGTTTTTGGATTTATTTATCCTTTGTTTTGGTTATTGAAATTTTATAATTATCAGATAAAATTTCGTAGTTAAATTGTTTATTTTTGATGTGGATCGCAGTGTGCAATTCGTTCATTTTAATTGTGGGAATTGGATATCGAATATGGTTGTGAAAATATTCTAGAACATCGTTTTTTATTTATGCCTTTTTATGAGTTGGACTAGTCAAGATATATAGTTCTCTATCTATATCCTGGAGGGAGATTTCCGGTTGAAATCTGATTTTGTGAAGGAAATCGAATCCTTGCATCACTTCTTGTGTATCCACCGACCGGGTATCGTCGTGAAGAACTGGCTGCCGTTTCGTGAAGCATTCCCTGTTGGTAGTTAACAGGTCTTCCTAGAGAAGGATTAAGGCTTCCAAAGCATATTTGGTCAGAGACGTGGTTGGATTTGTTGATTTGTATGGACCGCCGACCAATTTCCGTAAGGGATTAAATAGCCTAATTTTTCCGACCGCTATTCCGACTCCACATGCCCAAGAAGTCCCCGAGAGTTCCAAGGTATGCTATAATTCTTCTGCCTATTCTAAGTCAATGCTCAACTGATTTTTTATTCGTATTGTTGACTGGTTTTCGACTTTTCCACACCCACGTGGTGTAGAAAGATTAGTTGAGTGTTATCTTTCTTAAATCTTATTTGGTTGTTCGTAATTGTAGAGCAAGAAGACCGATCCAGACCGTAGCACAGAACAGTCCAGAATTCCATCCGTTCCTGTTGTCCGTGTAGAGGTACCCGTTGGACATCATAAACCCTCGTTGAGGTAAAGTTCAGATCTAATTAGTCCCTCTTTGTTACCTTTATTAACTCCTACACGAGGGTCTGTTGTTACTTGAGGGTCTTTTCTAAGACAACCAATATTATTTAGGGTTTTTTATGTTCACCATTTGAAATCTCAACACCTACCTTTCACCTGTACCTCTGCTGACATCCGTGGGCTCCAGTGACAGTACACCGAGCTGCTGTACACCGCCGTAGCAACCCTGTAGCTATAAGCCGTAGCTCGGCCCGACAAGTTTTCAAGTATATCACATCGAGTAGAGTAAGACTGTTTAGATATTAGTTAGATTTAGTTTGCTATTTGTATTCCGCCCTTAGAGTATACTTAGTTTAAGTTAAGGGGGATGACGTCTTAGTTTTAGTATAGCTTAGAACATTTTCAATTTTGCGTGCATATTTTTAGTAATTCCTATCGATTTAAATTTCTTAATATATTTCAATCGTTTACATTTCATTAATTTCTTTTCTTTATAACTTTTTAATATTTTAATAAATTGCTTAAATATGTTTAGTAGTATTATAAAGCTCGGAAAAAGAGAGAGTAAAGAATCCAAAACTGCTTGGCGCATATCCATCAAAGGGCAATAGAGGGAGCGACAACATCTCACCTCTTCTCCGGCACGGAGAGAAAAAAGCCAGAATAGAAGGCCGTCCAACACCGGGAGGCAAGCAGGGCATCACCAGTTTTGTCGAAATTGCTGGACAAGTGAAAATGGCGGTGCTGCCAAAGGATTTTCCAGAGGTTGCACTGACCACCGACCAGCAAACGGCTCTAGAAGAGGCTATACTGGACGAAGTATAGGCGACCGGATGGCAACACAACGATCTACAAAATATGGATCAGCTGCGTTTTGCGGAGATACACTTTCGGGTGGGCATGATCCTCATAGATTGTGTATCTCAAGAATCGGCGAATTGGTTGGTGGAAGTCGCACCTAAGCTTAAAAATTGGCAAGGGCCGGAACTGCTTACAGTGAAGGGAGAAAACATCCCTAAAGGGGCGGCCATCGCGGTCTTTCTGCCGAGGAGCAAGGAAAAAGACACCACCTACCTGCTGAGCCTTATCCAGGGTTAGAACTCCAATGTAAGGACATCGAGTTGGTGAGTCATCAACTCGTGGGAGGAGGGTTATGGTCAGGTCCTCACAATAGGAATTGACCTCAAATCCAAGAAGGCAATAGAGAAAGAGGGACATATCCTCTATTATAGATACGGGACAACACCGGTATCAGGTCTAAGGAGAGACCAAGTTAAAGAAGTGGAGAAATGGAGACAGATCCTCCAGCTACACCTCACTGGTACCTCAGCCGGAGGCAAGCTCCTCGACTGTGAAGGACACGGAGGGCCAAACTCCAACAGTGAAAGGGTGTGGACCCTCGGAGGAAGAACACTTTAGGAAGGAAGGCACAATAGATCTTCAAGGTCGCAGTGATTAACCATCCCTCTCACTCATTCTAATTTTATAATACCTACTAGGAATGGAAACTGAAATATATACAAATTTAAGTGAGAAAAAAATATAAAAAACGGAAAAAGCGATCGCGTTTATTGATTTTCATAAAATTTGAGAGGGACTTCTCCCACCACAAAAAAAAAGGTTACTTTAATACAAAAATGCATGTGTTCAGGACACTTAATATTTCTAGTACCCCAAAAGTAACAATACAGATGCAAAAATAATAACTTTTCGCCCCACCAAACTATCGAAAAGCAGTGAAAATAGGGAATTAATCTCCCCCCAAAATGGAGGTAATTGAGAAAAATGGAGGTAATATTTAGCTTAAGGTCATTTTAAATAAGAATCGGCAAGAATAGTGTCAAGACCGATTTTCATGCAGACCAGTGCTTTCAGGATCGTAAAGAATCGTTTATAAATACTGTAAATACTTCCAACATTATCTGCAAATTTAAAAAAAAGTACTAAAGCCTTACATTCCTATGTCGTTTCTCTTATGCCTATTAGAATGAATTCGTAATGCTCTGCGACTATTAAACGTCTTTTCGCAATATATGCATATGAAATCTGGCTTTACACTAGGCTGCTCATTATCTGGAATTTCTATGTTATATTCTTCAATTTTTATTGCATACCTAAAATAATCGGTAATAAATTATACAAAGAAAATAAAATAGTAGAAATACTACAGCAAATTAGATTTGTAGCGATTATAGATTATCTTGCAAAAAAAAAGAATGATCGTATACAAAATAAATTACATTTACCTTACCACATTAATCTGACTTGATCCAAATGTTTTCACTACACTAGTTTAATTCCATCAGCTATCTACCTACAGTTTGGGGAGCACTACGCACCCATATACCAGGTTAACCTAGTGCTTCAAAAAGCACCAAAATATCAAATTTTCTATTTGGGATTTTCACTCCAGATTTTTTTTAAAAACTATGCGAGCAGAATACCTACTTATCGTAGTGCACTAGGAATTACAATCTAGAAGCAAATTGCCCATCCCGGGAATTTCGGGACATCATGATACAATCCCGAGATAAATCCCGGAATTGAATTGTTAATAAATTAAATAAGATTTTTTAAGAAATTCTATTAAAAATCCCGGGATCACCGGATTGAGATCCCCCAAGCGCACATTGTAAAATATTTTCTTATATACATGTTGATTCATATATTTCTTTTACCAAAATTGTATTTTTTAAATAGAACGCTGCATATTGTTGTAACAAAAGACTTGCAGTAAGACCAAGACTACTTATTAACTGCAAGACCAAGAGTGTCTTGGTCTTACATTTGCTCATCACTACTCAACATAATCAATCATATTGTCGTGTGATAATACAAAAATCTTCTGATATGCAAAAAGTGAGTTAGGTGGGTAAATAGCAAAAAGAGTGAAAAAGAAAAGTTGTTCACCATTTAATTTGACGTCTATTTATCAAGTTTCATAAATATACAGATGCGTTCAAAAAATATCACATTATCAATTAATTTTAGAAAAATAGACATTTTTCTTTTCGTGTGAACGGCACAAGAGAAAGTGAACCACATAAAACATTTTCCCATGCAGGAATTTTATTTTTTACCGTACCGCAATAAATTTAAAAAAAAATTGTTAATTTTCGGACTACCTGCTTTGAAAGAATGGCCTACAGAAAACAAAAAAAAATATTCAAAATAACTTTATTGACTTTCTGAATTATATGATGACAAAAAGTACATATTATGTTGGATTGAAATTTATCTTTTCGATAAACCATTGCAACAAGTTTGATAACATAAAAATTAACATACAGTGGTGGCCAAAAGTATGGAAACTTTTTACTTTTTAAAATATCACAGAAAATATTGCTATGCTTAAACTCTCAGGAATATAAATGAACAGCTTATCAGCAAATAAAAGTATTCCAAAAATTACACAGCGAAAAAAATCTGTTTAGCAGTTTTTGTAGGAGAACAATATATTTCTTGTGGCCAAAAGTATGGAAACCATAAATAAATACATTAAAATTATTTAGTTTAAGCTGATAAACGGTACGATTTGCTTCAGATAAATATAAACATCATGCCCAAGTCGAAATATTTCTCTACGGATTTAAAAAATAAAATAGTTGAATTATACAAGAGCGGTTATAAACAAATTCAAATAAGTAAAAATTTAAACATTTTAAAAGGCAACGTTTCGAAAATAATTCGCAAATTTAATAAAACAGGGAACGTTTCAACAGCTTTTAAGTCAGGAAGACCAAGAAAGTTGTGCAACAGGACAATGAAAGTAATGAAGAGAATATCAATGGGAGATCCAAGAAAAACATCCACAGACATTTCTCGAGAAATGGGTGAAAGGGGAATATCGGTGTCTGCACGCACGGTGAGAAGAAGGTTGGACGACATGGGACTTTTTGGAAGAGTTGCGGTGAAGAAACCACTAATATCAAAGAAAAATAGGATGGCCCGCTTTAAATTTGCTCCAGATCATCTCACCTGGTCTTATCAGAAATGGAATACTGTACTGTTTAGCGACGAAAGCAAGTTTCAACTGTTTGGTAGTGACAGGAGACGTTATGTCCGAAGACCAAAACGTACACGGTACAGCCATAAGTACCAGATACCCACAGTAAAACATGGGGGTGGGAGTATAATGGTATGGGGGTGTTTTTCTCGCTCAGGTGTTGGTCCTTTTGTTAAAATTGATGGGATAATGGACCGTTTTTTGTACAAAGACATATTGGAGAATAATATGCTGCCTCATGCTGATGAAGAAATGCCACTCAGATGGTTGTTCCAGCAAGACAATGATCCCAAGCACAAATCTCGGTTTGTTCAAAATTGGTTAAATGAACATAATGTTCCGCTAATGGATTGTCCCTCACAGTCTCCGGATCTTAACCCCATAGAAAATTTATGGGATCATTTGGATAGCAAAATTCGAAGCCATTCTATTTCAAATAAAAATGAATTATGGGAAGTGCTAAAAACTGAATGGGCGGCCATTTCCAGTAAATATTGTACGAGATTGATCGATTCGATGCCACGAAGATGTAGAGAAGTAATTAATTCAAAGAGATATTCCACTAAATATTAGTAATTTTTATATTATTTTGAATTTTAATAAACATTCTTCTTAAGTTTCCATACTTTTGACCAAGAAAATATTCATAATTATTTATATATTTTTTGATAGCTGTAATTTTTTATTTAAATGTATTAGGTTTTGTAGGAAATTATTTGTAGGTCACGATTATATAAGTCGTTTTATTTCATATTTTAATTTCTCAGCATAAATAACAAATTAAAAAAGTTTCCATACTTTTGACCACCACTGTATCTAGTAAATAATTACCCTAAGTTGACAAAAACCACATAAATACGTGCAGAAGCACAAGCAACCTGTAGGAAATAGAGACAACCTGACAATTACCCTGCAAGTAAAGTTATAGAGTCCATTCTGTTTAGATGTCCATTAGGGTGGAACGAAAAAAAAAATTGTTTCCAAAATATTTTCACACAAGCCTCAAAATGTGCCTTTAGATAAGTAATTTTTTTTCTCAACAGCTGAGCGCCCTGTCTTTGTATCTTCAGGTTCCTCGCGGGCCTTAAAAGCTGAGATATTTTGAAAAATATTTGTTTTTTTTGCCCGTCAACATATTTGATAATTATTTTTTTAACACACTGCTTAATATGACTATAAAAAACCCAATAATGTTATCCAAACTAAATCACTTAAATTAATGATTACCGGTTCCTCAATATATTTGAAACTTGTCCACCTGCATGATAAACTACCATCCGTGGCACTTGCCTGTGACAAAACTGAAGTTTCAGATCACGCTGCCGCTATAATCGCAAATTCTGTTTTAGAGGATATTGGAGAAGTGTCTAAAAGCAGTTCTACACAGATAGTAGATAGAATGAAGATCAGGAGGGCCAGAATGTCTCAACGTAACGTTTGTACTAGTGTATTAGGTGAAATGTCGTTATTAGGCGTGTTTTTTGATGGTCGAAAGGACTCTACTATTGTTTATATTACGATAAGAATAAAAGGAAGAGAAAACGCGTTGTGGAAGAACATATTTCTATTTTAAGTGAACCCGGAACCCGGTTCTAAGTATTTGGGCCATGTCACACCGGAAAGCGGATCTGCATGTCATATAAAACGGTTTTGGTTAATTTCTTGAAAGAAAAGTTTGACTTGACCGAACTTTCTGATTTAGTAGCAGTTGGGACAGATGGAACTGTTGTGAATACGGGAGTGAAAAATGGCGTTATTCGTTTGTTGGAAAAAGAATTGAAACGTCCCTTACAATAGTTAATTTGGTTATTCCATTTAAATGAACTTTGCTACATTTAGTAAAAGTACTAGATGGTGAAACTTCGGGTCCCGGTGGACTCAAAGGTGTTATTGGACAGAAACTAGATAACTGTGAAACAGTAGTTAAGTAGTTAGATAAAATTCAGAAGACTTGAAACTGTCTAATAAAACACGCCTAATAACGACATTTCACCTAATACACTAGTACCAACGTTACGTTGAGATATTCTGGTCCTCCTGATCTTCATTCTATCTACTATCTGTGTAGAACTGCTTTTAGACACTAGTCCAATATCCTCTAAAACAGCATTTGCGATTATAGCGGCAGCGTGATCTGAAACTCCAGTTTTGTCACCAGCAAGTGCCACGGATGGTAGTTTATCATGCAGGTGGACAAGTTTCAAATATATTGAGGAACCGGAACAATAATTTAAGTGATTTAGTTTGGATAACATTATTCGGTTATATTTTATAGTCATATTAAGCTGTATGTTAAAGGTAAAAGATAAATAATTATCAAATATGTTGACGGGCAAAAAAACAAATATTTTTCAAAATATCTCAGCTTTTAAGGCCCATGAGGAACCTCAAGATACAAAGGCAGAGCGCTCAGCTTTTGAGAAAAAAAAATTACTTCTAAAGGCACATTTTCAGGCTTGTGTGAAAATATTTTGGAATTTTTTTTTTCGTTCCACCCTAATGTCCATTCAGACTCCCTTCTAAACAGGGTGTCCCAGAAATAAGTGCAAGTATTTTAAGGTGTGTATCTCGAAAAGAAAGCTTCAAATCTTACAAGTTTATATGAACTTTTTGTTTTATTTTTGCAAGTTCTATCGTCTATTAAATTTTCCCGATTAAAATCTGAGACACCCTGTATATAGATAGTTATTTTTCTTTGAAAATTTACAAAAAAAAATTTTGCTAAAATTTTGAGAACCACTGGATCTTTTTTGGATTTTCTTTCTTGTAAATTTAATCTAATACCTATGTTACCATATTATCAAGAAATTACATTTCTTAACTAAAAACTAAAAAAAATCCAAAAAATTCTTCAAAATTTTCAAAGAATTTTCAAAAAAAAATTTCGCGAAAAAACCTCATAGGCGTGTTTCTGAGGTTACTACCAGTTAAAATACTTGCACTTATTTCTGGGACACCCTGTATAGATAGCAAACAAGATTGATAGTTTATCTTGCTATTTTGAATAATTAAATGTTTTTTAACAGCTTAATATAAAAGTTTACTAATAAAACAATAACATCAAATCCTGACATTAACTCATTCAAATAATATAGTTTGTAACCTAAGCAGCTAGTTTGTAAACTAGCTACTGGGTACCCGTTACTTGGCAAAAATAGGCGGATTCTTTCAAAATAGCAAATGCTTTTGATGAGTTTAAGCAAAAACAGAAAGGCAATCAAAGCTGTGTAGTGGGTCTACTAACAGGGCATTGTAAGCTGATTAGACATCTAAATCTAATGGGATTGACGGATGAAGATATGTGCAGATTCTATCAATCTGAAGAAGAAACGACAGAACACATATTATGTCGGTGCGACGCGACAGCCTGACAGATGTGCGGTTTTCTGTAAGAGGCAATGATAGGTCATTGACAGAGAGCTATATGGAGGGTTCCATCTCCAAGTTGCTAGACTTTTTGAAAAGAAAAGGACTGTAAAATGTAACCTAAGGATCAGAAAAGGACCATAATAGATCTGAAATGGTCGCAGTAGATCAGGCCAATAGCCACCTCGAAAAATCTGGTTAGTTTTAAAACTAGAGAAGTATCAATTTTAATCGTAATATACAAACTCTTAACACTTTCGTTTTATAAGTGTTTATAGTGTCATTAAATAGTATAGTTAATTTCAAATATGACTTGATAAATGTTGATAAAGAGAGCAAGAAATATAACAAGACTAATAATAATAACAAACGCTGGTAAAAAGTAGTTTTTTAGAATACCCAACCTAAAATTGCTGACCATTATCTATGAGTTTTCAAATGATTATCTCGTGATTGTTTCGTAGTGTACGTCTTTTCACAGATCATACAAGCAAAAGGTTTGACTGTGTCATGAATGCGCATATGCACCCTCAAGTTAAAGGGAACTTTAAATGCTTTATCGCACACATCACATTTGTGTTGCAAGGAGCTATCGTTCGAATGAACTATCATGTGTCGCTTCAGATCTGACGAAAGTTTAAAACTTTTTCCGCATTCGGAACAGGAGTGGTTTCTTTGACTCTGGTGATTTATAAGGTGTCGCTCCAAATTCTTGACAGATCGACCACAAACGTTACACAGTTTCGCTGGGGTGTTATGGTAATGTTTTTTCGTACGGTGAGTAATTTTGTGTGCCCTGATTCGTTCCAATTTAAAATACTTCAGACAGATGTGACACTGATCAATTTTATCTCCGTGTAGTTTTCTTTCGTGGGATACAGCTAAGTTTTGGTTGGTAAACTTTTCATCGCAATATCTACAAGACACGTGTTTTTCTCTGTACTGATTTTTCTGGAGTTTTATCATCGACGTGACACTGATATGTTTTAAATGCGTATTCTTTACATGTTCTTCGTACATACTTTTTTTCTTAAACGTGTTACTGCAACATACATATTCATTTATAGGAGTTTGATGTTGTTCAATATGTTTAATCCAACTTGTCTCATCATGCATCTGTTGATCGCAGCATTTGCATGAATAAACCTCTGTATTTTTTGAGCACTCGGCTTCGTGTGCTGTTAAAGCCTCATTAGAAAAAAATATGTTTTTACATAAACCACATTGTAACCTACTAGATTCCGCCAACTCTTGAATGCGCTTTTTATGGAGACATTTGTGGCTTAAAAAATCCTGAAGCACAAACTGGCTGCAAACTGCACAGAAATAAAGGCAGTTATGATGCTGTTGAAATTCTAATACATTATAAGAACTGCAACAATTTTTACAATACATAAAAATAAAAGCTTTTAAATTATCCAAATGTCGCTTAAGTGATTCTGAGTTGGCAAAACTTTTGTTGCAAAAGGAACAATAAGATTTTTCCGATTGAGACTTCCATAACCTAAAATAAATAAATAGAAGCAATTTATTCAGTGTTGTAGTACCTATTACACACATAATAAAAATTTTATTTTATTTACACTTTTTAAATGGAAAATATAAAAATGTACTCATAATATTTTTCTTAAGAATATACAATGCTCGCTTGAATAGGATTTTTACTTCAATTTTCAGTAATTTGTATTTTAAATACAGAATGCATAAACATGACTGCTCTAAAGAATTATTTTAAATACTAGTATATGTTATATTTTTAATTAAGTATCAATATTATTGAAAAAAAATGTGCATTTTGACTCCTGGAGTGTTAAACCAAAATGACAAGAGGATATATTTAATTACACAGAAACAATTGGAAGCGTGTTTTGACGCTTCGCTCGCTATGCTACGTTCACAAGAATAGAACAGATGAGCCTCTAATAGGCAATATCTTACAAGTTTAATTAATACCTTGAAAAAGTCGCAAATGAATTAAAAAGCGTCAAATATGACGATGCCTGAAAATTCAACTGAAACTGATTTGCCACTACAATCAGTAGTGATGTTGGTAGCGAATATTTCCATTCGAATTTTGCAGGAAATTTCAGAAATTTCCGAAATATTCGGTCCCAAAAACGCGAATATTCGCAAAAATCCGAATTTTGCAAGAAATTTCTTTTCAAAATTCAAGACATTGAGCAAAAATTTAACGAAAGTGTATCAAGTATGCCGATTCTTAAGTCAGAGGAAAAAGAATGCTTCTCCGCTTTACAAAATAAAAAACTTATGGCTCCTGAACCAATGCATTTTGCGGCGAATCTCTTGGACCCCTGTTTCCTGGGTGAGCACCTTAACAATGAAGAACACATAGCCACTATGGAATTTATCAACAATATCACCAACAATCATCCTCAGTTTGTCAATAATAAGCCGTTTTACAGATGTAACAAATTATTGCGCCAAATCGGGTTTATGGGCTCTCGACTACGTTTGGATGTCAGTTAAAAATGTAGACTGTCTAAGTTGGTGGCAAGCAATGTGTAAAAATACTCAGTTGAAATCGAGGTTGAAATATTTAGCTGTTGCTCTGCTGTCTTTACCAACGTCATCTGCAGCCACAGAGAGGAGAAGTTTCAGTACTTACAGTTTTATCCATACTAAAAAAAGGAATCGCTTAACTGCATAAAGAGCCGGTAAAATAATGTTCGTAGCTCATAACAATAAATAAATTATTACCATAAAAACAAAAAGTGGATATGAAGCATGATATTCAACAACATGAAATTCCTCCAGAACCACTAGAACTCGTAGAGGTAGAGGTCCATCCTTCAGAATCAGAACCAGATGATACATCAAATATATCTGATTTGGAAATAGAAACTGACGAAGACAGTACTACTACTACTATAATACCCTATGAAGATGGGACCAGCTCGGCGCCTGATATTCCGGAATAGAATAATTCAGTTATTTGTGTTTTACGTTTTTTAAATTTATATTTCGTGCTTTTTTGTTTTTTTTTAAATTCATAGTCATAGTTCGTGGTTTATGCACAAAATACAAATGATTTTTGTTATGGGTTATGTTTATGACTTTTATGGGTTATGTATTGTTTATTAAAAATATAACAACTAATATTATGTTTATTGTTTTTTTTCCGCTTACATGTTGGTATCAAATGTCTATCTAATTTATTCCTTTATTGTATCGACAAATATGTAAAATTGTAAAATTTCCTAATATTTCATAAATTTCCGAAAGTTTCCGAAAGTTTCAGAAATTTCCTGCAACTATAAAAAATTTCTGAAATATTAACATCACTAACAATCAGAGAAGTATATCGTAAAAAAATAAAGGGCAAAAGCATCAAAATATTGACAGATAGTAGGCATTTTAAACCCTTGAAGTAGAGGTGGGTAAATCAATTCATTTTAAATAGCAGTTGAAGCAGCTGTTACTACTTCCAAATAACAGCTTCAAAAAGCTGCTCTAAAGTAGCATATTTTAGCATCTTTAGACCTACAGTAAAAGACCTTTAGCTATAGCAAAATAGTAGAGAAGCACCTAATCGTTACAAATAATTGACTGTTCAGTCGGCAAAACTAAATACATACTCCAAACCATTGGGCTTGTACGCAAAAGATGCGTACAACTTATTTTAGATAGGAACTATCGGAAACAAGAAATAGCTAGCTTATCCGATAGTCCAACAGCCTTAAAAACGATCAACTCAGTAACCACCAATTCGTAGTTGGTCAAAGAATGCTTAGAGAAGCTAAACAATTAGGCAAAGAAAATAAAGTACTCCTACTCTCGGTGCCAGCCCACCAACTGATAGAAGGTTATGAAAAAGCAAACGATCTGGCTATAAAAGGAGCGAATACTCCAATAACTGGATCAGAAGCGTTCTGCTTCCCAAGTGGGAACGAACTTAAAGAACTTAATGTTAAAACTTAACATTCTAAGACACTCGAAAAACAACACAGACCAAGAAAAATTAAGATTTTGCATGATTTAAGTAAGAACAATCTTCGAATTGTCACGGGATTTTTAACATGACACTGTCTTCAATGAACATTTAAGTAAAATAAAGCTAAGAAACAACGCCGAATGTAGATTCCGTAAGGAAAATGGGGAAACAACAGAACACCCATAGAGGTTAAAATAAATAATAAGAACACCTCATCACTGAGTGCGCCGAAACAAGCATTCGTACCATAATCTTTGTTACGACTGATATCAGAGATGGAGAACTAACCTCTGTAAATCGGTCCCAAATACTGGGTTTTGTAAAAGCCCTCACTGATAAAAAAGATAGACTTGAACTAAAGTCGTCATCGTTCTTGAAAAAAAATTTAGTGGCAAGAGAATTTATTTTAGCGTAAAAGAAAATATTTTGCCTGAATTCAAGAAAACTGGTTCTCTTGAAAAATTCGAAAATTTCTCTTGAATCTATTTTCATTCAACCAAGTGCAAGTTACTTTGTTTTAAGATAATAAGAAAAATACGCTAGGAAGTATTTCATTCAAGAAACATGGTCATTTTAGCTAAATACTCTTTTGATGAAAAATAATAACCACACGCAAAGACGATGACGAAGGACGGTATATACAATCAGTCGGCATCGGCAGTCCGATCAGTCGTACATCATAGTACGCACGGGTTTTGTTGCTTGGAATTTTGCATAATTTGCTTTTTAAACGCATATCGTATAACAAATTAGTGATCGTTATTAACATGCATTTGTCATTTTTTATGGACAAATTTTAGCATATATGGATTCTTTAAAGGAGTTTCTGAAAAAATGGAAATTAGAGCGTGTATTTGCTATATTTGAAGGTAAGAGACATTTACCTAATGCACCTGTTTAGATAATGCATGTGTGACTATAGATAGAATAAGAATATAGGTATCGATTTTTTTATGCAAATAATTACAAAAATTTTAGAATTTCAAGTCGTATTAAAAAATTCAAAATGTGACCAAAGCTTATAATTTTAATAATTTATTTGCTTTACTTATTTGCTGATAAATCGTGATGTAACATTTTTTTGTAATTTGTAGAGTGATGAACCACCCCAAAAAATACCAGCGAGTGAAGAAGCAGAAATAACTACTATCGAGGAAAATAATATCACTTTACTTACTACAGACCAGGAAAACCTAAATTTATCAGAAAATAATATACCTCGTAATATGCCTGTATATAATGTATAGACTTCTCTTAAATCAAAATAAATTTTAGTTGAGTCAATAGTATTCGCTATTGGTTTAAGAAAAGTGTCTCTTTAATCAAGAAATGTCCCTTTTCAATCAAGAATTTTTGCATGAATCAAAGAGACTATTGTTCTTGTAGCAAGAACTTCTTTGCATATTCATTTTGGGTCAAGAATGAAATTCTTCTATTCTCTAAAGTAATTTTTTAAAGCTTATGAAAATAAGCATATAGTTAATGCATTGGGTAAAGAAACGTCGTTCTTGGCCCTATTGAAAAGCGCCAATCTTTTGGGTCAAAGTCATATTCATTTCGACTGAGAGATCCTTTTTTTCAGTGCTGAGATTATAATATGATTAGTTATAACTCAAGTAAGGAGGACACAATAGATATATTATAAGGTCGCGGTGATACCTAACTATCACCCCCCCCCCTCATACAATCTACAATTCAATTGACATGAAGTTGAACGAAGGGGTTTTGATTGCTTGGGTTTCAACCATTGTTTTGTGGTGGTCTGTTCTGTTTTACAGCTTATTACTTATCGCATCGATGACATATATCAGGCGTCTCAATGCAAAACCCGACAAGTCACACATTTTTGAAAAATGAGTTCTATACAAATTTTATTCGTTATCCAAAGAGCTGTCAAATTTCATATTTTCTTGCAAATATCGACATTATCTATAAGATATTTAGTATGGAAAATCTGGTCTAAATGCAAAAAGCGACAAGTCCTATCAGGATTTAAGTTCAAACACCAACATGTGCCTCGTCAACCAACAGAAATGAGTTAGGTCATCTGAATGTTACCTGATTAACTAAGTGCAGAAGTTCTGTTCTGCTGAAAGTTTAAATTCTGATGTTTTATCCTAGTTAAAAGCTATAGGTGTATTATTATTTCTTACCTACATTTGTTTATCTTCCATAAAGTTTTAATAAAATAACAGAATTCATTTTATTTTGATTACATTCAACATCGTTTTTAGTCAAAACCTGTGGTCAAAACCCGACATGTCCAAATTAAAATCCCAGTTTACAACAAAGCTCCCTGAATTAGATTTTTATGCATGATATTTTCAAGATATAATTCGCCGGATAAATTCAATGCTTTAGATTTATTATTCTTTTACTATTCGTAATATTATAAATCGTTTTTTGATTTCTGTAAAATTTCTTTCAATGGACTTCGGATAGACGTCGGATTTTGCATTTAGACGCCTGATATGTAAATTCATTTAAAGACTAAAGCATAAAAACCCTACAAAACTTCAAGAAGCAATGAAATAAAACAGATAACTGCAAATAGACTAAAGAATATTTACAGTACTCCAAATAAGGAAGAATCAATGACATCTTTTGCCATTTCCTGAAGCAGTCTTCAAATTGCAACTGGTATAACATTCCCGGGAGACACTTCTCAGTATCATTAAATCTTCTTTTCTAAATTAAGAGCTTGCTGGTCACCTCTCCCGTAGGAGAATTTACATGGTGTCCGATAGTATCTAAGTACTGCGGTCTGCGGTCCCTCAAGATAGCACTCTCTCCACCGATTAGCTCAGATCAGAGATTATCATTTATTGTCCACCAATTCCTTTCTTTTCCTAGTTTTAAAATATCATAGATAAGACTTTTTTTCAAGTAGATTATAACTAACAACTCAAAACCCTGTTATGCGTTTTCATATGGTTATCTCTCCACTGTTTAGTTGTAAAAGTCTTCTGACAAACTAAACAATGAAAAGGCTTAATGGCATCGTGCGATCGCATATGGACCTTTAAGTTGTATCCAACCTTAAACCGTTTTCCACAAATCTGACATATATGTTTGGCATCGTTACTGTGGACTAGCATATGCCTCTTTAGGTCCCAATGAAACTTGAAGGATTTGGAACATAGTTGACATTTGTGTTTTCGTTTGCCTTCATGGCGCACCATATGATTGTCGAGATTCCTGACTCTAACTCCGCACACGTTGCAAATCTTATCGGGCGTATTCTTATATTTTTCCTGCAAGCGATGTGAGATGTAGTGGGATTTGATGCTTTCCATTTTGATGTACTGAAAACATATCTCGCATTTGGTCAGTTCAGAACCGTGTTCCTTTCTTTCGTGAGATACAACCCAATTTTTGTTTTTAAATGTTAAATGACAAAACCGACAAGGTATTTGAGACCCTGTTTTAGGATTAGTTTCTTTAAGATTATTTTTTCTTATTTTCGGTATTTTATACATTTTAATGTCACTAAAATGTTTAGAATTCATATGATCAAGAAACAGTGTTTGAGATTCTAATTTCACTTCGCAAAATATGCACTGTATATCATTCTTAGCCCGTTGGTCTCTTATATCTACAATATGATTATTCAGATCTGTGACATTAAAAAATATTAAATCGCAGCACCGACATCCGAAGATGCTTGTATCCGAACTATAACATTGTTGTTCATGGTTGGCTAAATTAGCACGCGAAAAAAAGATTTGTTTACAAAATTTACAAAACACTCGATTTTGATGCGCCATTTTCTGTAGAGATTCCTTATGAAAGCATAAGTGTTCCTTATAATTCTCTGGAGACACGTATTCGTGACAAGCCATACAAACTTGAGTAAAATTATGATGATACTTGGACTCGTCCAAAGAAACCAATTTGTCGCAATTTTTACAAAACACTGAAATAAAAGCTTCCAAGTTCTTTTGGTGGCGTTTCAAGAGGGTCTTAGAATGAAATGTCTGTTGACATATGTCACAAATATTCCTCCTTTTAGAATTCCTAAAAAAATACATCATCACAATATAACTCCAGCATCTAATATTTCAATATTGTTTTCGTTAAAACAAAACTGTCTTATAATACCGTATGATCGAAAAAAAAACAGCTTTCAGTTGGCTGTGAAATGCCGATCGATGACATTTCCCATATAATTTTACACATAAAATGACACCGATCTTCATTTCTTAGCCTACTCTAATGCCGATTTTTTTTTAAATCACACGGTATTATGTATAAGTTACTCAAATGAAAATCGTTCCTAAGGTACAAAATATTCCAATACCTATTTTGAAGCTTGCCCGTATTTTTGTGTCGTTAATAAATGTATTCGATCGTTGTTGGATATTCAAGACATATTTGAAATTAACAATTCAGTAGATAGTATTACTCAAGAACAGTTAACCTAATAGGACTGCTCATTCGGCCAAAAGTGTCCGCCAGGTGCATGCGAAAACTACTCGCTTTGTGACGTCATTGTAGCCCTTGTCATGGTTATTAGTCCTTATCCGGCAACCTATAATACACACACGTGCATTATTGTTTACCGAATGCAAAACGTTCATTACTTAGTTTATTTATTTAAACACCTTATATGTATGCAGTATAGAAAATTAACTGTATAAATCGTATTAGATACTCGGATAATGCATTTTTAAGAACAGCAGTTCCCAGCATCACCTTTTGCAAGCATTCTTTTTAGAGTACTTCCATATTTTGCTTTAAAATAATTAATAAACAAAATCGTGGGCACTTAGTATGCACTTTGTCACAATCCACAACACAAAATGAACGTATTTATACACTATATAGCTCTAAAAACTTTAAAGACACCTTTTTCACATTTAAAATTGACAAAATAATTAACTCAAAATTTCTCAGCTGTTATTTTTATAAGTTTACCATAGGCAACTAATAATACACACTATCATGACAAGGACTACAATGACGTCACAACTGTCAGCTGAAGCGCGGGAAGAGGCGAACGTACGTCTTATGAGGATGAGCAATCCTATTAGTTTACCGTTCTTGAGTATTACTAGTCTTTTTAAGCACGGTTGACACGGTACAAGTGAAGATGCTGCTTGGATAATAAAAACCGATTTAAATCAGTTGAACCAAGCAGCGTGTAAGTGGTGCTTGATCCAAGTAGTCGAAATGAACACTTTATTGAAAATAATAAAATGAACACTTTATTAAAAATAGTTAAAAGAAAAATGAACGCCACTAACCAGAAAAGGCGCTATGGGGGGAGGCTGACACCCATAGACCTGCCAATGATGTTGTATCTAGGGCGAGCGGTTTTTGAAAGTTGATAAAAATATGATTTTGGTCCAAAAAATCCTATTCCGTGCAAATTTGTCACCACCCCCTCCAAAAAAATGTCTAGATCTGCCACTGCCACTAACATAAAATATGATTTTGATGTTTTTTAAATGAGGCAACCAAAAATACAACATTTTCCCCTTTGTAATCTATATCTATCTAGAACTGTTTTCGAGAAAAAATAAAACCACATAGCAAGTAAAGTATTAAAATTCGATATAACAATTCACAATTTACAACATTGATTATTTACAAAAAAATACACAGGGTGAGTCTTAAATCAGTGTAAATATTTTCAGGGCTGGTAAAGCTCGATAAAAGAAACATATTTTCTCTTTACCGTTTTTCAAATAAGTCCAAAATAACTAGGGTTCAGAACCGGGAAACCCCGGTACCGAAAGGACCGGGAATTCCCGATTCTTTTGAGACATCGAAGAACCGGGACTCGAAATTATTAATTCCCAGTTCTTTCGGTACTTTCAGGACTCGCTAATAATAATTAAAATCATATTTTTTGATACGTGTGAAAGACTTTTGATACTTTCTAGTGGTCGAAATCAAACTCTTCTAAATAAGTAGTGATACTATCTCTAACTGTTCTTACTCCTGAAGTTATTTTGAAGTTTCTATAATGTTTATTAGCAATTATTGAAGTTTAAATATGTTATTTTATTATTTAGTATAATATTGCTGAATGTATTAGTTATATTTTTTTGTGTTGGCATTTGCATTTTTAATTGATAATGTTAAGGTTTTTTCAAATTTAGTTAAGTTGGTTGATGTAATTTTTAAGCTACCTATGTGTTTTTTTTTCGCTCGTGGTATTTATGTTCATGTTTACTTTCTTATGACTTAATAATTTGATATTATTTTAATTTGAAACTCAATTTTTTATCGGTATTCCTTTTGAGAACCATCCCTTGCTTGCTAATAATTGACGAACTCCAGAATCATTGAACGAAAATATTTTAGTGCGGTTTCGGAAACTCTAATTAATATTACCAATTAGAGTTCAGATCTTTTTGGTCATCACAGAACCGGGCCTCGGGAACAATAATTAAAAAATTATTTTTTTTACGATTATTTTTTTCTTACGTGAGAAAGACCTTTGATACTTTCTAGCGGTCGAAATCAAACTCTTCTAAATAAGTAAAGTAATGATGCTAATTCTTATTGTTCTTGTTTCTTTTCTCTTTTGAAGTTGCTATAATATTTATTATGTTATGTTTTAATAGATATTTGCATTTTTAATTCAATATTTTAGGGCTTTTGTCTCAAATTCAGTTAAGTTGGTTTATGTTGTTTGAAGTGAAATTTAAGTTACCTATACTTTTTTCTTTACTTGTGTTCATGTTAATTTTTTCATGATTGATTACTTAATAATTTAATATTATTTTCATTAAAAATCGCATTTGTTTATCCATTTTACTTAAAAACCATCCTTTGCTTTCTGATTGATAAACTGCACCACCATTGAAAAAAATTAGTCAGTACCAAAAGTACCGAAAAAACCGGGAAACCCCGGTTTCTAAGAGGCGCGGTACCGAAATTCCCGGTTCCGAAAAACAGCTCCGGTCCCGGAAACCCTAAAAATAACCGAGCTATTTTACTTTGAAAATTTCAAAAAAAATTGATTTTTCGCTTAAATTTTGAGAACCACTGGATCTTTTTTGGGTTTTCTTTTTTGTAAATTTAATCTACTACCTATGTTGCCATATTATAACGATATTATGTTTTTTTAACTAAAAATTTAAAAAAAAATCCAAAATTTTTTCACAAAATTCCAAATTTTCATAATTTTTTTTTCGCGAAAAAAACCTCGACATGTTTCTGGGGGCGAATTATACTACCCCCAAAAATATTTGCACTTATCCAAGACTCATCCTGTATATATTTTTTATAGATTTAATATCCTGTATTTTTAAAGCTCTGCATTTTCGGATCCATGTACATAGAACTGTAGTCATATGTGGTGATAAGAAATTCCCCCAAAAATTTGGCCATGCATTTTTCGAACACTGTACCGTATTTCCAGTTTAGGCTGGAAAATTTTTCCCGTATATGAAATAAACGTCATTATCAAAACTATTGTTGATTGATATTAACACACAATTAAGGTGCCAAATTTTAAAATTATAGAAGTTTTAATTTTGTACCTATCGAAGAATAGTCAATAATGAATATAAATTCTCGAACTCCTTCTGGTTATTCCAATCTCCACCATTAGTACCATCATCCAAAATGCCTCTAGTTTTCCTACTAGGTATATACTACACGATTATACGCATTATTTCCTTCATTTTACTTCAATTTATGTTATCATACACAATTAATTTATAGCATTTAGGTAAATAAATCAAAAACAAAATAAAAATAAACAATATATTAGTATGACACTACATTCTAAATACTGCATAAATATTTAGCCTATATTATCAACATGCAAATGAAATGAGAATTTCTGATTTCTGATTATAAAATATGTAGGCATCAATCAATTCGTTGGTACTTCCTTAGATCTATTAATACTAATAGTAGTACACAGTCTTCTTCAGTAGTCATAGCTGTTTTGTTATAATTATAAAGAGAGAACAAAATATGATTTATAAGAAAAATGATGTTTTTAAATAAATACCGTATAAAAACAAAGTAAGTACTTATCCACTTCCAATTTTAAATTAAACAGAGCAGCTACATTTCAGAGAGCACAAGCATTCTACTTTTATTTTTTTGTGTCTGTTTAATTTCAACTTTACTATTGTCATTATCAAATATAATCTCTTCTAAAATAAGTTTATTTAAGAGGACTAAATCGACATGAAAACTATTTTTTTTCGATTTAGTAACAAAATTTCCTTATGTATTTTTATACCGAGTGCGTCTCGAAAGTGGCTCACCCCTATTAACTTTTGTATTTTTTTCAGGTAAAATAACGAGATTTGGTGTGTTACTATATGGCTATTGTTTTTGGTCACTTCCTGTTTCACCGGAAATGACTAGAACTTTTGATTTTTAAATAGCACCCTCGGTATATTTCTTTATTCGATAGAAAATGACACTCTGGGTAGAATAATATATCGTATGTCAACTTCTGACATTTTCGTTTAAAAAATCGTATTTAAAATTTCAATCTAGAGTGCCCTGGCTATGTTAAAAACACTAATTTTTAATCAAGGCGCCTTGGAAAAATAGATTTGATCGTCTAGTGTTTTTCGTGTCTTGTCCTGGCGGGTAAAAGATGCCCAAATCGTATTTTTAATCACATCTCAATTTTTTCAAATGGAACATGGATGGCTTATTAGCATATTTGGAAAAAGCATTTTTTTACGAATAATTTGGTACCACTAGTGTTGTAAATGGAAATATTGGAAATTTCCAAACGTGTCTCGGAAATATTGGAAATATTTTAAAAAATACTTAAATCTTGTCATTAACGATTCAAACCCGATGTTTATTAATATATCTTTCATATTTTGTAACCCTATAAACATTAAACTTACTATAGAACAGTTTTACAAACATATAATATGGTGAATATGTCGATTTTGAGGATCCACCAACTTATTTGCACCCTCGCATTTCTCGTCCGGTAAAACAAGAAGTGACCAGAAACAACTGAATACGTGAATCAATCCTAATTTATGTCATAAACTAACATACCAAATCTCGTTTTTTATCTAAAAAAATAAAAAGTTAGGGAAGAGCCACTTTTGAGACGCACCCGGTATATGATGTGATTAGCATAAGATGGTCAATTTTTATGAGTTCTCACATGAATATTCCTGGATTGCTTTGTAGTAAAGGTTTTCTTGCACACGAGACACGAAAAAGGCTTAATATCCTCATGACTAAACATGTGCACCTTCAAATTTTTCTTATCCTTAAAGCATTTACCACATTTCTGACAAATGTGTTTTATTATGTCAGTGTGAACATTCATATGCCTCGTCAGCAACCATTTCAATTTGAAGTCCTTGGAACAAACGTTGCATTTGTGTTTGCGCTCACTTTTATGGATTAACATATGATTATCTAAAACTTTGGTCAAACATCCGCAAATTTGACATACCTTTCTCGGTTTCTTGTTCCAATATTTCTGATATGAATGAGTTTTGTAATGAGACCGAATATTGCCCACCGATAATTCCTTTCCACAAAAACAAGTAACGATTTCAAAGTTATGTTTTTTTAATCGATGTGTTTTCAAAGCAGCTTTAGTAGTAAAGATCATATAACAATATGGACATTCGTAAGTGCCCCTGGCTATTAATTTAAAAATATTCAAATAAGTATTATGTTGTGCTTGCCTGTGAAGCGTAAGATCTTCCACAGTGCTAAATTTCAACATACATAAATCGCATATGGTAGTCTCATTAATTGTTGACCGCTTAATATTGTTTAAATGACAATTGAGTTCATTTTCACATTTAAAAGTACTTTCACAGCATAAACAAGTAAACTTATCTTTTACAATAGTGTTCTTTTCGCAATTGACGGAATGTTTTTCCAAGTGACTCTCAGAAAAGAATATAGAATTACAAACATCACAAAACATACGTCTACTGTCAGCTAGATCCTGTTTATCTTTCAAATGTGGACAAGTATGACTCCTGTAGTTAGTATGAAAATACTCTTGACAAATCGAACAATAATACTTAAACTCGTGATGGAAATAGTACTCTTCTAAAGAGCAAAAACATTGACAAGATTCGCAAAAACCCAGAATATATGCCTCTAAATTTTTCATATGAGCGTTAAGTAAAAATGGAGTTGGAAATGTAGCAGTACAGTAGGTGCACGTCAGAAACCTAAAATAATAGACTCGATTTCATATAAAATTCACATTTATGAGATGAAAAAAAAAATAACCTTGAAGTAAACGGTAGATAGTTTATTTCATATTATAAATATATAAAACTGTGAGTGAAAAGTAAATTAAATCATATATATTATATCGTCCCATTGCTGCCAAAAGTCACTAACTTACTTTTTATTACTTCCGAGAAAAATGCGTCTAAAGATGAATTGCATTGCATAAAGATGTTATAGTTAGTAACTATTCGGTATAAAAATAAAACATAAATAGCCAGAAATCGTAGTTAATGACTTGTAATCGATTCTCCGCTTCAAAACATAGTTAGTGATTGAATTTGGTTGTTCGGAAAAATGTTAGTTAGTGACTTTTGGTAGCAATAGGACGATATATCTTGAAAAAAGTTTGGATTTTTAATGGCGAAATACCAAGGCTTTTTTTCCAAGAAAGGGCCGCGCCGCAAAGGTAATAAAATATATATGTATTTACTATAAAAAAATAATGTAACGCTTTACAAATACATCCATATAATTAAAGCTATTAAAAAGTTCGAGAAGTTATGGAAAATACAGCACCCACAGACAAAGAAAATGTAGCATTTATGCAATTGGCCTTATAAAGGGTGAGTCTTAAATAAGTGCAAATATTTTCAGGAATGGTATATTTCGACCCAAGAAACATGATTATGTTTTTTGACGAATGAAAATTTGGAATTTTGTATTTTTTTTTAGTTTTTAGTTAAAAACCACAATTTTTTTAATAATGTGGCAACGTAGATAGTAGATTAAATTTACATGAAAGAAAACCCATAAAAGATCCAGTGGTTCGCAAAATTTAAGCAAAAAATCATATTTTTTGGAAATTTTCAAAGTAAAATAACTGGGGTTATTTTGGACTTATTTGAAAAACGGTAAAGAGAAAATATGTTTCTTTTATCGAGATTTCCCATCCCTGTAATATTTACACTTATTTACGACTCACCCTGTATAATGCTTTAAAATACAATTTTAAATATACAATGTGAATCTTAAATAAGTGCACATATTTTCAGGGCTGGCAGATCTCGATAAAAGAAGCACATTTTCTCTACCGTTTTTTAAATGAGTCCAAAATAGCGTTAGAATTATTTCTTACTTATACGTTATTTACTATATTAATTTAGGAAAAATTCTTTTTTGTTTAAATTTTGGGTGTTTTGTTCCCCTAAATTTAATCTACTATTTATGCCATAGTTCGAGACACATTATTTTTTTCAACTGAAAATTAAAGTTTCAAAAAAAGTTTTGAAAAATAAAAAAAATCAATTTTTTTAGCGATATAAACAGACGTGTTCTCGAGATCGAAATAAACCATCCCTAACAATATGTGCAATTATTTAAGACTCTCCTTAGTCTCCTTATATAAATCTTTAAAATCACCTTGTAATAAAAGGTAATTACAAAGTAAAATCAACAATCTGTTAAGTCGCATACTCACTATTCCCTGATGCTATTCGTCAATGCGATGAGTTTTGTTGCAGTTCGGCGGAAAGTCGGTTTTTGAGCGAACCATCAAAAGAAATATCACGAACACAATGGACGAATTTCTAAACGAACTAACGAATCGCATCGACGCCTCAAGCATCAGTAGAAAAGTTATAAAGCTGAAAGTTTCATTATTCTTACAAGAACACCTACAAATTTACCCGATACTATGAGTTATACTCCTAAATAAAATTTTAAATATAAAGTTTAAAAATAACACTAAATCACAAAAATATCACAAACTATATAACAGTAATAGTATTAAAAAGCATAGTATTTCCCATCAAAAAAGTAACCTGTTCCAACTAAAATGTCAATAGAACGAAAAAAGTAGTGTTACTTAAAAAGCTACTCTAGACAAACATATTAAGTGGCATTTTTTACGTTAAAGCTGCTATAAGTGATCAAAGCCGCACGCAAAAAAAGTTTCTTTGATAACTAAATAATTAAATGTTTTAAATATTGATTAAGTTGTGTTAACTATAATTTAATTATTTATTTTAATGAATATTTTTTTAAACTGAAAACTTTTTGTTTAAATAAACCTATATTATTATAAAAAATATCACAATTACAAAAAAAAATAAGTTATAATAATGATCTATTCAGTTTATATGGATTGTCCTATTTAATGATTAATTATGATACAAAGGGTCGCTTTGCAACAAATTTTCTGGACAACCACCTAACCGGTTGAGATACCAAAATCCGTGTTTTTAGAAGGGGGCCTATTTTTAATGATTCTAAATAATTTTTAACGTGTTATGGCTGAAATTAAACGTAGAAGTAATTTTGAAATTTTTGGGCGTTTGGACGCTACATTAAATTATATCAGCAGAAAAAAATAAAGGTGTAAATAAAAATAAGATATTTAAGTAGCTAAACAACCGATGAGCCATCTACGGATAGAGCTAGTGGAACTCTATATTCGCTACGTTTAAACTGTGTTTCAAAAATGCACAGTTTCCGAGATATTTAATTTGAAAGATTTCGATTGTCGATTTTCTGGATATACCCCTTTGAAAAAAAGGAATTTTTTATTTATTAACTTTTTCCACTTTTCCCACCTTGTACAGAGTGTCCCACTAAGAATAGCTCTCGGCTATATCTCGGAAAGTATTAGTCGTATAGGTTGCGGAAAAAATATTTGTAACTAAAGAGATCATGAGCAAGAGCTTGAGGGCGTGACCGCCGCTAGAGGGCCTGACTTATATGGAAAATAACAAAATGGAGTTTTTAAGAAATGTTGCCTAGATACGATGTAATATAAATAATAGCTTCATAATCTTCAGTAAATTTTGGATCTTTCTTGTTAGAACCATTTTCCCCTATCTGCTAAAATAAAGTGGTGGGGGAAGGTTAGATCCGTTTTTATTTAAATGTTAATAACTCCGGACTGGATGATCGGAATTCCACAAATGAGAGCTCGTTTAAAAGAGCGTTTCTTACTCTGTATTATACCCTATAAATAATAATAATAAGCTTTTAAATGTAGACTCTAGGGGGCGCTGTCTGAAAAACGCTCGTTTTTAGCCGGGAAAATTTTTCGAAACACAGTTTAAATGGGACGAATATAGAGTTCCACTAGCTCTATCCATAGAGGTCTCATTGGTCGTTTAGCTACTTACCGTTTCAGAGAGGAAACATCTTATTTTTATTTACGCCTTTATTTTTTCTATGCTGGTATTTAATGTAGCGACCAAACGCCAAAAATTTCCGAAGTAATTTCTAGCCTTACTTTCAACGTTAACACCATAAAAATTATTTAGAATCATAAAAATGGCCCCTTAAAAAACTGACGGTACTTAATATCTCGACTGGACTACTATAACGATTACATTTTAACACATGACTCAGTCATGAATCATTTTCAAAAAAAATTCCCAATTTAGCTACAATTGAGATTTCTAGCTTATTAATAAAGATAGCCTTGCGGAGTAATTATAAACCTGAGCCTTTTTGATGAAACCAGAAATACCGCAAACAAATTTACAGCGCTTTCAGATGGAGCGGACCGTCCGCCACTTCGAGCAAGTACCATATGTTTATATGAACAATTTCACATGGGTCGCGTATGCTCCGTCCGAATGATTTCGTCCGACGGCTATCTCGCAAAAACACGCGGACGCTCCGCTCTATCTGAAAGCTCTGTTACTTAGTTTATTTAACGTTTTCACTTTTGAAATATTTTGCCCAATGTTTAGGTAGATTATTTAAATACAAACATCCTATACATTTTTATAGAAATTATTTTTTACAAGCGTTTCAACAATGTAGGTATAATAGTATGGGCCTATTTTAATAAACTCTCTCTCTAACGGGAATCATCACCCTGTCGCTGGTGAGAGGGCTCAGTAACGTTACATCCAGTGAGCGATGCCGACGGTAGCGTAGCTACCGGTAGGGCCACCCATGCCGGTAAGGTCTTAAAGAGATTAAGGTGAAGCTAAGAAGATTCCCACGCAGCGTCTGTCCCAGAATGGGCGGCTGCACTGGTGAAAGACAGCAGTTTCACTCAAAATCGGGCTATAGCGCGAGAAGAATGACTTTGAAGCGGTACAGTACCGAACACGGAAGAGCGCTTCTGAATCAGCAAAAAACGGTCTTCCTACTGCGCTACAGAAAAGGAACGGAACCCTTACTGTAAATCATTTTCCAAAAATCTTAATGGCAGACAAAAACGATAAATTGGCCCTCAGTCCGGGCACCCCTTAAGTGGGGAGACGGTGCGAAGAATCCCCCCGTTGCCTACTATTAAGAATCAGGGAAACACGGAGAAAATCAAGATATATGACAATATAGTACGCATTTCCACCTGGAACTTACGTAGCTTGTTTATGCCTGGAAAATTGGCAAACACTTAGGCTGAGCACTGACTCAGAGCATCGATACGGAACAGCCATACTAGTTTCGGATAGAGTGGCACAGTCAGTCATAGACTTCGTTCCTTTGGACGATAGAGTGGCTCTATTAAAACTGCAAACAACTCATAGAGATTTAAATAGAATTCAAGTTTATGCCCCAACAAATGACAAACCAGATCAAGAAATCGAAGAATTCTATAACAAAATAGATGAAGTAATGCGGCTCACAAAGAAGGGAGAGATAACAATGATAATTGGAGACTTCAATGCCAAAATTGGCCGTGGTGTTGGGGGGGCTAGCATAGGAGCATATAAGGTCTTGGCGAAAGAAACGGTAGGGGAGATAGACTTGTGCAATTCTGTGTAGAGAATAACCTCTTAATCGCTAACACCTTTTTTAAACAGCATCCCAGAAGACTGTACACCTGGAGGTTACCTGCAGATAGGGAGAAAAGAATTGTCAGGAATCAGATTGATTCCATTTTGCTCGGCCTAAGCTTCAAAAGGTATATGAAGTCAACAAGAACCTACCCTGGAGCAGACATCGGCAGTGACAACAACCCTGTCGTGCTGGACTTTAGGCTCAAGAGATTCTTAAAAGAGAAAAAACATCAAAGAAAATAGACATCGTACTATTGAACAACACCGAGAAAAAGAAAGAGATAAGTTCTAAGAGCGAGAAAGAACTAGAAATGGTAGAGGTACCCGTACGGGAAGAGGATGTCGAAAAGACATGGAATGATTTAAGAACTAGAATAACAAATATCCAGGAAAAAGATACTGGATTGACGGCAACCAACAAAAAGCAGGAATGGATGACGCAGGAAATACTAGACCTCATGGATGACAGACGGAAGCACAGGGCAAACCCGATAGAATACAAACGTTTAAATGGGATCATTAGGAAAAAGTGCCGGGAAGAGAAAGAGATCTGGATGTCAACAAAATGTCAAGAAATAGAGTAAATACAAGCAAAGTATGACACCTTCAATGTTCATAAAAAAGTGAAAGAATTTACAGACAGAGAAAACACCAAGAAACAATCCTAAGAGACGAAACAACGAGATAATTCTAGGAGTAAAGGCTAAGCTTGCGAGATTGGAAAGGATATATCGAAACACTTTAGTGATGACAGACATTGTTCCCCACCACCGATAGATCACATACTGAATGAAAAGGCTCCAGCAATAACCAAAAACGAAGTTGTGCATACAATAAAAGCACAGAAAAACGGAAAAGCTACCGGCCCCGATAAAATAAACGTTGAAATACTTAAACTCATTGCAGATAACGAAAGCAGAAGTCTAGATTTGGTAACAGCATTATTTAACAAATTATATAGCTCAAGCAAAATACCGTCAGATTGGCATAAATCAACATTCGTAACCCTGCGAAAGAAACCCAACGCCTCACAATATGATGACTATCGGATGATAAGCCTTATGTACCATGTCCTCAAAGCCTTTCTTAGAATCATCCACACGCGAATCTACAAGAAGTGCGAAAATCAGATAGACAACACCCAGTTTAGCTTCAGAAACAGACTCGGAACGCGTGAAGCACTCTTCTCCCTAAATGTAATGACACAGAGGTGTAGAGACATGAATGTGAATGTATTTGCATGCTTCATACTATCATAAGGCGTTCGACTGTGTTAATCATCAGAAGATGATCAAAATTCTAAGAACAACCGGAGTTGACGAACAAGACCTACGTTTCATATCAAAACTTTATTGGCATCAAACGGGTGTAGTTGGGATGAAGCAGTCAGCATCGGAAGATATACAAATCAGACATGGGGTTCGACAGGGTTGCGTCTTGTCTCCGCTCCTGTTTAACCTGTACTCAGAGACTATATTTAGAGAAGCACTGGATCGAATCCAGGGCGGAATCACGTTCAATGGAATCCCAATAAACAATATCAGATATGCCGATGATACGGTTATAATAGCCAATGATATACAAGAACTGCAAAGCATTATAGATTCCGTAGTCCACAATAGTGAGATGTTTGGACTGCATCTGAATGTCTCCAAGACCAAACTATTGGTCTTTTCTAAGACTCCAATAAATGCACACATGTGTGTCACGGGACAAACAATCGAACAAGTGACCTCAATAAAGTATTTATTTAGGAGCTAAATCAATAGTCAGTGCGACCCGAAAAGAGAAATATCTTCAAGAATTGAGCAAGAGAGAAAAATCTTCGTGAGAATGAAATCATTTTTTACAAGACGAGACCTCAGTGCGGAATTCAGAACTCGAATGGCCAGATGCTACGTCTTCTCTGTGTTACTCTGTGGATGTGAGAGCTGGACACTGGATTCACAGACCGAAAAGAGAATAGAAATGCCTTCGAAATGTATGTATACAGACGCATGCTGCGAATCTCATGGGTACAAAGGATCACCAACGATGAAGTACTCCAGCGCATGCAGAAACAAAAAGAGATACTGAACACCATCAAGGAAAGAAAAATGCAATACCTGGGTCATGTGATGGTAGATACGAAATACTGCGCCTCATAATAGAGGGCAAAGTGCAAGGAAAAAGATCAGTAGGAAGACGCCAGAACTCATGACTAAAAGATTTGAGAAGATGGTTTGAACGCTCGTCTGCGGAAATCTTCCGGGCTGCAGTTTCCAGAGCCACAATTGCCATTTGGATCGCCAACCTTCGGCAGGAGAGGGCGTGATAAGAAGATTTTAATAAACTACGTCAAAAATCATAATTTTCATATCGCACATTTAAAAATTTATTTTTTAGCATTACTTTAATGCAAAATAATCCTCCAATTATAGGATAACAGACAAAATTGGTTTGCATGGCCACCAGGAAATTTTAGATGTGTGTCATAAGAATTATCGTTATTTATTAAAACAGACTCAGAAGAAATTTATTTTAGTTGTGGAACAACTGGAAATACGAGGGATGCCTGAAGTTACATTAATTTTCGAATCACCCTGTATCATGGAAATTAATGGGTTTGTGACAATTTTGTTTGCGGCATATTTAGTTAAAAGTAGTTCAGGTTCATGAGTATTACAAACTGATGAGAAAAAAAAGAAAAAAAAATAGCGATTGCAACCAAAATGGTACTCTATAATAAGCCAAAAAATAGTACGTAATTAAGTTTCTGGGAATAGCTGCCACTCAAGAGTATCTACTAGAAAATCCAAGTAAATCTACTTTCCTTATAAAAATACAACTAGTTTACAAAAATAGACTAACAAGTGTTTATCGCTTTTCTATAACAAAAATAAATGCTCTATAAAAACAATTTTTATAAATGCGTCTTCAAATGGATATCCCTAGATTGTTTAGTAGTAAAAGTTTTGTGACAAACCTGACAAGGAAAAGGTTTCACTTCTAGATGACTCCTCATGTGCACTTTCAAGCTGTACGGCAACTTAAAGGCCTTCCCACACGTCGGACACTTGTGCTTACCGACAGAAGTGTGCACTAACCGGTGTGAATACAAATTTTTCCTAAGTTTGAAAGTCATACCGCATTCGGAACATTCATGCTTCCTTTCGTTGCTGTGAGACGCCATATGATTGTATAAATTCTTAGCGAAAAATCCACAAATTGTGCACACTTTTGGTTCCATTCTCCTGTGAAGCCTTTCATGTTTTTTTAGTTGCTTGTAAGGTATCGTCTTACCACAAACGGAGCACACGGCATCTCCACTTTTGAACCTGTCTCGGCGCCTTTGCTCCTTCGCTCGCAACTTTTCTTCCTCCTTGTGAGCGTCTTCGTGAATTCTTAATTGAAATATTGGAACTTCTTTACCACAAAACATACACACATCTGTATCATCGTCACTGCCTGCAACTTGTTTGTTTTCCTCGGGCGTTTCTAGAGCTCGAAATTTTTTAGCGTTTTTTCTTTCACTAAGTTTTTGAATATCAGTTCCTTTTGCTTTTCGCATATTTCGTTTTTGCTGTTGGACGTTAACTGACTTCACTTTTCTCTCTCTATGAAAACAAATATGACACTCTAGCGCCAACGACGGTATCTCACTTCGGCAGAAATTGCAGTAAAATATCTTAAGCTCGTCAGGATGGCCGCATTGATTTTTACTGACATTATAAACGCCACACTTCGTGCAATAGCACTTTGTTTTTATCAAGATGCTTTCCCAATGAAGGGTCCATTGGGTCAGAGTTAGACAAGCTTTTGAGCAAACAGTACATGTGTAAGGTTCGTAGTTATTGGCAGTGTCACGCCTAAAAGAATTTGTAAATTAACTTAAACGGATATAGCATACAGAGCTGACCGAAGAAAATAGCTGTAATTTATGATTTTATGCGAAACGAAGTGCAGATATATAAACAGTGTTTTACTTTAATCCTATAAAAAAATGCATCCTTAATAAAATAACCAAACCAATGGATATCCTGGAAGTCAGAAAGTTGGAAGAAAAAAGTATGTCACATCACCAGAAATAAGTTTTATGTGAAACAATGTTAAACTACAGACTTTTTAGTTGTAAAAATATATATTTTTTAATAAAACATTATTAATAAATTTCACACGTGATGTATCAATAAACAAAAATAAATATATAACATAATGCATCTGTATACAGTAAAATACAATATTTAACATACCATTTAAATAAAATAAACATAACAAAGAATAACTAAAAACTATTATATAGTTTTAGTTTTGAAAAAATTATAGATCCTTTAGTAGATAATTCAGAAATCGCAATATACAGAGTGGTCCGAATTTTATTCGGGAAACTTCGGCATCATATTCTTCAGATAAAAATAAGTAAAAAAGTTCATATAACTTATGTCCGAAAATGCTTCGTTTCGGAGATACAGGGTGGAGAAATTTCATTTTTACTTTGGTTTTTTCCAAATAATGTCTGAACTAACGTCAATATTTGAATGAATGAATGTCTCAAACGTATCGGTCCTTGAACAAGCTAACTGCGAGATTATTGAATTCATGATTACAAAGTCCCGCTTAAGATGGGCTGGTCACGTATGCAGAATGCAAGAAAACCGCATACCAAAATCGCTGCTTTACGGTGAGCTTGTAGACGGTAAGAGGAGGCCGGGTGGACAACTCAAAAGGTTCAAGGATATTTTCCACGAAAACTTAAGGGAATTAACAAGCAGAATGAGTGAGAAGAGGCTCACAATAGAACGGAATGGAGAATTGTAAAGTCAGTTAAGATTTAACCAAAAAGTAAGGAGGCAACAAAGCAATGAGATTTTTGAATGTCTGGAGTGCGGTAGACAGATAACATCACGTATCGGGCTTTTCAGTCACAGAAAAGCTCATAAAAGAAAACGCCTTGCGTCAGCGAGTAATGGCGGTATGGTATGGTATTTGAATGAAAATTTGTGTTTGGGTGTTTTTTTGACATGATAAATTTGATTTCGATAGCAATATTACTCGTACTTGTAGAGGGCGCCACCTACATGTTTTCTAACTGATTTAAGGAATAATGACTTTTGTCCGTACCTGTATAAAACTACTGAATAAAAAAATATTCATTTCCATAATTTTGTATGCAAAAAATGTCCCTTGGTAAAAACCGCTACGAGTAACCGCTTTCAAGATATTTAGAATGTAACTAGTCAATCCATGTCATTATTGACAAAAAATAAACATGTTGACTAAATATTTATTTGACTGAAATGATAAATTTGGGAGCTTTTTAAGCTAATTATTATTATTTTTTAAGCTAATTAGGTATTATTATTTTTCTAGAAAAAAAAAAGATAAAACAGTTTCTGTTGAATCATAAATATAATTCAAATTTATTATTTCAGACTAATAACTATCTAGTTAACGTGTATAATTTTTTATCAATTATGGGGGGGGGGGGCATGTATTGATTATTTAAATTCCAAATATGTGTGAGGTTCAAGTTAACGTCTCCTTTCTGCTGCAATGGTTAAACTGGACGGGATCTACTTTGTTTAGGCGGAATCCGAACCGCGGTCCTCGGTCATATCATGGTCAATGGCCTACCGACTAAGGAAGTGTCCAAATTAACTCTTACTCACGAGATATCCGATCTCATCCGGCCTCGAACCGGCGTGAATGAGCAGTGTGTATCAATAGATTTTACACTTTTCCCTTGGACAACAGCACGATGCAAAGTTTCGAACCGGTCACCCGTCCATCAACTAGCATCGCCTTACGTCGCTTAAATTCGGTGTTCTAATGGGAACCGGTGTTTCGACGTAGCTGGGCCGTTGCCCAAATTCCAAATATCTTGAGAACTCCTAGCGATTTTTACCAAGAGACCTTTTTTACGTAGAAAATGACTGTGATGTATATTTTTTTGACTTGGGGTGGCTGCAACGACCTCCCGTAATCCAACTGTTAAAACATAAGAGCTGGTTTTTATATATAAAAACCAATTGTTTTGTTTTAACAACAGGATGACCGGACGTCGTTGCAGCCACACTAAGTAGTGTAATACAGGTACGGACGAAAAGTTATTACTCTTCAAACCAGGTAAAAATATGTAGTTGACGCCCCCTACAAGTTGGAGTCATAATAATCGAATTTCTCATGTCAAAAATCCCCACATACCAATTTTCATCCAAATATCGGCATTAGCTCAGAAATTATTTGCAAAAAATAGAAATAAAAATGAAACTTTTACACCCCTGTATCTCCGAAACGAAGCATTTTAGGACATACATTTATACAAACTTTTTTACTTATTTTTATCTGCAGAATATACTGCCGAAGTTTCCCGAATACATTGGAACCACACTGTATAGACTAAAGACTTAATCAAACATTGATGATTACCATGAAGTATCTAAATAAACGAATATCAAATGAGAACACATTTTTGACTAATAATACTATCATAAAAGTCATACGACTATCATCAAAAGTAGTCAGAAAATGTAAAATATAAGATACATACAGGGTCCGGCAATAGTGCGTCGGGCATCTGTAGCTCCTAGAATACAAAACTTGAGAATTTTGTTTGAGTGCTAAAAACTTGAGAATTTTGTTTTAAAGTATGTACCAGGATGTATTTCAGGAAAATATTTTAACTTCTATAGGGTAGCTCAAAAAAGTGTGAGTGGACCTGGATGATATTTTTAAATGGAACACCCTGTATATATTGCATTTTGGCTTCCTTTCAGATCACTTTACATAACCCTACGATATGAATAAATATATTTCCATAGTTTCAGAGATAGTAAAAAATTAATCAAAAATATATATTTTTCAGCCCTCCTTAAAAAAATTATTAAAAATACAAGAACTGTTCTGAAATCAAAACTATATTAGGTACTTATTTTAGATAATCTGTTCTTACTTTGCTATAAATATGGTAATCGTAAATCATACAGGATGTTCAATATTCTACGCCAAACTTTCTAAAATATAAAATATTTTTTCTTCGTTACTTTAAATGGAACACCCTGTATATTGTTCTTTTAATAGATGAAGAGTTAAAAAATGAACATTTTTTGTATTTAGAGTATTTCAAAATTTTTAACAGTTTTGCAGATACACGCAGTATTATTTCATATGGCGCTTTCAATGGTAAAATACGAAAGAAAAATCATTGGGTGGCTTTGATAAAAACTTACTGTGGAAAATGCCATATGAAATATAAAGCCGCAAATATCTGCGAAACCGTTAGACATTTTGAAATACTCTAAATACAAAAAATGTTTACTTATTAATTCTTCGTCTATTGAAAAAATAATATACAGGGTGTTCCGTTTAAAAAAAAACGAAGAAAAATTGTTTTATATTTTAGAAAGTCTGGAGTAGAATTTTGAACATCCTGTATAATTTACGATTTTCATATTTATAGCAAAGTAAGTACAGACCATCTAAAGTAAATACCTAATATAGTTTTGATTTCAGAACAGTTCTTGTATTTTTAATATTTTTTTAAGAAGGGCTGAAAAATATATATTTTTGAATTATTTTTTAATATCTCTGAATCTATCGAAATGTATTTATTCATATCTTAGGGTTATGTAAAGTGATCTGAAAGGAAGCCAAAAATGTAATATTATACAGGGTGTTCCATTAAAAAAAATCATGCAGGCCCACTCATACTTTTTTGAGCCACCCTACAGAAGTTGAAATATTTTCCTGAAATACATCCTGATACATACTTTAGGTTTGCACTTAAATAAAATTCTCAAGTTTTTTATTCTATGAGCTACAGATGCCCAACGCACTATTGCCGGACCCTGTATAAATACTGAATATACATATAAACATAAGTTATAAAGTTGTCTGTTTAAATTATCATTTGGTGACTTATGGCAGAAATATCTATAAAACGTAGGTATGTTCTTATTATTTGATGTTAAAAACATCGTTCTATATTTCTCTCATAAAATGAGAATTTAAAGCCAAAAATGAGAAGGATTTTTATTTTTATAATAATAAAAATGTTAAAACATTTATTATTATTACAAATGTCTCTATTTTTAAAATTAAAATTACCAAAGAAAAATGATATGCTGAATCAGCATATCATTTTATCAGCATTGCTGATATACCGGGTGCGTCTCAAAAGTGGCTCACCTCTAATAACTTTTTTATTTTTTCAGATAAAAAGACAGATTTGCTATGTTAGTATAATGTGACATAAATTAGGATTTATTAACGCAGTCAATTATTTTCGGTCACTTCCTGTTTCACCGGAAATGAATACAACTTTTAATTTTTAAATGGCACCTTCAGTATTTATTTTCTTTATTCGATAGAAAATGACACTCTGAATACAATAACATAGCATATGTCAACTTTTGACAGTTTTGCATTTGAAAGAAGAATAATAATGAAGTGCCAAGTGTGCGGTACCAAATTATTCGTAAAAAAAGCTTTTTCCAAATATGCTAATGAGCCACTCTTGTTCCGTTTCAATACTCTGAGATATGATTATAACGGCTGTAGAAGACTGTATTTAGTATTATGTAGTTTCGCTATCATTTTTTAATTAATATATCATTTGAATTCTTAATGTAGAGGGTGTCCCACTAAGAATAGCTCTCGGCTGTATCTCGGAAAGTATTAGTCGTAGAGCTTGCGGGAAGTTTGTAGAGCTGCCGCTAGAAGGCGCAACTGCTATTAAAAATAAGAAAACGTTTTTTTTTAGAAAAAAACTGTGCAAAAAGGGTTTTGCACAATTTTGCATAGATAACGGATACTACAAATAATAGATTTATAATCTTCAGTAATTTTTGCATATTTTTTGTTAGAAACATTTTCCCCTATCTGCTAAAATAAAGTAGTGGGGGAAGGTTAGATCTGTTTTTATTTAAATATTAATAACACAGGACTGGATGAACCGAATTCGACAAACGAGAGCTCGTTTAAAAGAGCGTTCCTTACTCTATATTATACGATATAAACAAAAAATAAGCTTTTGACAGTAGACGCTAGGGGGCGCTGTCTTACAATTTAACAAACATTTGGCGTTTTTTCGAAAAAGTTAAATGCGACAGTATATGTAATTTTAGCTGATACTAAAGAGTAATAAAAGTTTAAAAATTCAGCGATCTATATCTTTTTTCAAACCAAAGTTATTAGCAAAATTATAATAAATACGAAAAAATAAGCCCTTAATTACCTTATCTTCCTAACACGGTATCCCTAGCCCTCTTTATTATGACCATTCTAATAAAAAATAAGACAGAAAAGATTATTTCATTCAAAAAATCGACAATGTACCAGAATACCATAATACTAGGTGTATTAATATCTAATAATTAAGATATCAATGAAAGTGACTAAGAAACGACGCCTCAGTGAATTCATGGTAGGCTTTGGAAAAAAGTTGTTTTTAAAAAGATAGTTTAAACTCCAAATATTATTATATCAACAATTTGATAGTATCAGCAGTGTTTTTTATCTTTTGATTACTTTTCTAACAATACCTTTCTTCAAAAGAAAAAAAAACACTGCTAAGACTATCAAATTGTTGATTTAATAAATCTTTGACGTTTATACTATTACGTAAAAAGCATCTTTTTTCCAAAGCCTTCCATGACTTCACTGAGCCGTCGTTTCTTATTCACTGTCATTGATATCTTAATTATTAGATATTAATACATCTGGTCTTATCGTATTCTGGTATATTGTCGATTTTAGAATAAAGCAATCGTTTCTATCTTATTTTTTATTAGAATGGTCATAATCAAGAGGGCTACTGTAACGGTGTTAAAAAAATTAGGTAATTAAGGGCCCATTTTTTTCGTATTTATTACAATTATCTTCGGTTTGAAAGAGGATATCAAGATGCGGTTTTCGCTGGCTTTTTAAGCTTTTATTACTCTTTACTATCAGCTAAAATTATATATACTGTTGCATTTAATTTTTTTGAAAAAACGCGCAATGTTTGTTAAATTGTAAGACAACGCCCCCTAGCGTCTACATTCAAAAGCTTATTATTATTTATACGCTATAATATAGAGTAAGAAACGCTCTTTTAAACAAGCCCCCGTTTGTTAGATTCCGTTCATCTAGTCCGGAGGTTTTAATGTTTAAATAGAAATAGATCTAACTTTCCCCCACCACTTTGTTTTGGCAGATAGAGGAAAATGGTTCTAACAAAAAATATGCAAAATTTACTGAAGATTATAAATCTATTATTTATAGTATCCGTTATCTAAGCAAAATTTTGTAAAATCTCCATTTTCTTATTTTTTGTTGCAGTTGCGCTCCCTAGCGGTCGTTCTACAAACTTGAAAATAATTTCCAGCAATTTCTCATACTCTCTTTAGTTATAAATTATAATTTTTTTCCGCAAGCTCTCCCACTAATACTTTTCGAGATACAGCCGAGAGCTATTCTTAGTGGGACAACCGGTACTTTCTGATTTTAATGTCAAATAAAATATACAAAGTTGCTTGTTAAATCGGACAATATCATCATTATTCGGCAAAAAATATTAAATTTTGAATCTAGCATAATCGTAACGTAATAAGTGTATTTCTGACTTAGTGGTATAATAATCTAAATAACTTATATAGAGTTATTGCAGTGATCAATAGGTGTTTTAAGAAAATATTTAGTGGTGAATATTTTTAGTATAACAAAAATAACCTAAAGGTGCGTATTCACTTGCAACAAAACACTCCGAACAAACCAAACGCGCCGCGCACTCCAAACAATCAGCAATAAAACATTTTCCGGGAGCGCTCTGAACGACCTGCAACAAAACATTTTGCGAGGAGCGTTCCGCCTATTTGCGGTGTTCGCTGCGTTCCCACCAGTAATCAGTGTTAGTGTGTTTGTCGATAAGGATGCATCTGATATTATCATAGCCGCTGGTGCTTTTTTAATTAGGTAGAGGTATTAGCGGGTAACAAAAAAGAGAAAAAAGGAAAGGACGAAAAATGTGGGCAAGAAGCCTCTTTTTGCGCCTTCAATATAATATGGCCTTACTTAGTGACCTAGATTATATGCATAAGAAGAATTTAATTAATTTAATAATTAATTATTAATTTAATAAAATAGGCCGCCTTTCAAACTCATCAATTAACTCTAAACACTTTTCTTTGTTCCACTCAATAGCTAGGTACAGGTTAAAAACACCCCAAACACAACGAACGTTCAAAACTGCCGTATCCACTGAACACCGGCCAACGAACAAATTCTTTTGGGCAAATCCCGTTCACCGACAAGCTTCGGAAAATGTTTAGCGCGTTCGGTTCGGTTCGGCGCAACGTACTGACCGCACAAACTTGTTACCGCGCGCGGCGCGTTTGGTTCGTTCGGAGTGTTTTGTTGCAAGGGAATACGCACCTTAAGATCCCGTATTGCTTCTATCACAAATATTATAACTTCGACCTACAGGGTAAGTATAAATAAATTGCGAAAAAATTCAGGGTTTTTACTTTTGCAAAAATGATGGAAGCCTATCAAAAAAATATTTCTATTTCAGAGTATAACAGTCCGTTAAAAACCCTTTTTTGTATGTACAGGGTATCGCATTTTCGTGTGTTTTATGGTGTTTCTCGATTATGAATTAGAGTTCTAAAGATGCAATTTTCACATCGCTGTGCTTCTTTTTTATGAAACTAAAGATGCTCTACGCAGATTTGTCCTAGCCCCTTGGTTTCTAAAATATAGGGCGAATTTTAAAATGTTACATTTTTCGACCCCCTTCGTATCTCGGTTATCTATAACTTATCGAAAAGGTCCCATAGAGTTTTAATGTGGAACTTAGTGGCGTAACTAGATTTTCGGTGGGAGCTGTCATTCTTGAAATATGACCCAAACCTATGTCTTTTTAAATAGAATACCCTGTATATATTTTTTACCCTATTTGTCTTGTAATGAGCTTTCTAAAAATATACTTTATGCTTATTTTCATAAATGCATTATTTAACTTTTGAACATACGACAGCCAGCTTAAATTAGGAAAACAAAAGAATGAAATAATTCATTCGGCGTAAAATTTTGATCGATGACTATTACAAAGTAGTTTCTGTGTGTAGCATTATTGCACAAGTACAGGGTGTCCCACTAAGAATAGCTCCCGGCTGTATCTCGGAAAGTATTAGTCGTAGAGCTTGCGAAAAAAATATTTATAATTAAAGAGACCATGAGAAATTGCTAGAAATTATTTTCAAGTTTGTAAGACGGTAGCTAGAGGGCGCAACTGCAACTATTTTTTATAATACGAAAAAGGAGTTTTTACACAATTTTGCCTAGATAACAGGTACTATAACTAATAAGATTCATAGTCTTATTATTTATAGTACCAGTAAATTTTGAATATTTTTATAAGAACCATTTCCTCTATCTGCCAAAATAAAGTGGTGGGGGAAGGTTAGATCTATTTTTATTTAAATTAATAACTCCGGATTGGATGAACGGAATCCAACAAACGGGGGCTCGTTTAAAAGAGAGTTTCTTACTCTATATTATACCGTATAAACAATAATGATAAGCTTTTGAATGTAGACGCTAGGGAGCGCTGTCTTACAATTTAACAAACATTGCGCGTTTTTTTCAAAAAAATTAAATGCGATAGTATATAAATAGTAGTTAGATGATAGATAGTAAAGATCTTCTTTCAAACCGAAGATATTAGCAAAATCATAATACAAAAAAATAAGCCCTTAATTACCTAATTTTTACAACACGGTTACAGTAGCCCTCTTGCTTATGAACATTCTGACAAAAAATATGATAGAAATGATTAGTTTATTCAAAAATCGACAATATACCAGAATACCGTAATATCAGATCTATTAATATCTAATAATTAAGATATAAATGACAGTTATTAAGAAACGACGCCTCAGTGAAGTCATGGTATGCTTTGGAAAAAAATTGCTTTTGACGTAATAGTATAATCAAAGTGTTATTAGATCAACATTTTGATCGGCTTAGCAGCGTTTTTTTTTCTACTGAAGAAAGGTATTTTTATAAAAGCAATCAAAAGATAAAATGCTGCTGAGACTGTCAAAATGTTGATATATTAATATTTTGATGTTTAAACTATCCCTCTAAAAACAACTTTTTTCCAAAGCCTACCATGAGTTCATTGAGGTGTCGTTTCTTGTCCACCGTCATTGATATCTTAATTATTAGATATTAATACACCTAGTACTATGGTATTCTGGTTCATCGTCGATTTTTTGAATAAAATAATATATTTTATCTTATTTTTGATTAAAATGGTCATAATCAAGAGGGCTAGTGATACCGCATTAGAAAAATAAGGTAATTAAGGGGTAATTTTCGTATTTATTATAATTTGCTAAAAACTTTGGTTTGAAAAAGATGTCAAGATGCGGTTGTCGCTGACTTGTTAAGCTTTTATTACTCTTTGGTATCAGCTAAAATTACATATACCATCGTATTTAATTTTTTTTTTGAAAAAAACGCGCAATGTTTGGCAGATTGTAAGACAGCGCCCCCTACCCTCTACATTCAAAAGCTTATTATTATTGTTTATGCGGTATAATATAGAGCAAGAAACGCTCTTTTAAACGAGCTCCCATTTGTTGAATGATCCAGTCCGGAGTAATTAACATTTAAATAAAAACAGATCTAACCTTCCCCCACCACTTTATTTTAGCAGATAGGGGAAAATGGTTCTAACAAAAAAGATGCAAAATTTACTGAAGATTATGAAGTTATTATTTATATTACATTGTATCTAGGCAAAATCCCTGAAAAATACCATTTTGTTATTTTCCATAGAAGTTACGCCCTCTAGCGGCCGTCCTACAAACTTGAAAATAATTTCCAGCAATTTCTCATGGTCTCTTTAACTATAAATATTTTTTTCCGCATGCTCTACGACTAATACTTTCCGAGATACAGCCGAGAGCTATTCATAGTGGGACACCCTGTACATTAAAAAGATCAATAACTCTGATTAATTGGATGTTAACTAAATGCTGCACCATTCATTCATCTTCGGTGCAGTTTATTTCGAAAACACGACGGAAGACACAATTCTGGTTAAATTAAATAAAATAATGATATTCTATTAAACTAGGTTGATTTATGTTAAAAACTTAATGCATTTTTTACCTTCTTTATGAAAGTAAATATAGAGTATAGCGTATAATATACATATTTCGAAAATGACAGCTCTCAGCGAAAAACTAGTTAAGCCACTAGATTCTACGTGAAAAACTTTTTCGAACACAGTTTGCAGCTTTTCGATAAGTTACAGGATAAAATGCAAAATTTTCAAATTCGCCCTGTATTTCAGGAACAAAGAGAGGGCTGGAACAAATCTGTGTGTAGGTAGCATCTTTAGTTTCATAAAAAGTAGCACTGTGATGTGAAAACTGAATCTTTGTATCTCTACTTATAAACGAGAATCCCATAAAGTACGCAAAAATAGGACACACTGTACATAGAACTGGCAACAAGGAAAAAGATAATATTAATACCAGTAACCACATTAAAACTGTACAGGGTGGACCATTTTGGTTATTTCTATAGGGTATCTAGGAAACGGTAAGAAATATTCAAATTTTGATACTGCAGTCTCGGGTTCTTTTTTTTGAAAAAATCACAATGCCGCAAACGGATCGTGGCTATCTTGATCGGTTTCGAAGCTACAGGGGGATTCTCAAATTTTGTACTTTTTGAAGATGTTCGATAGTTTGTTTACTTCAGCTACTACGCAAAAATGAATTATACATTCTAAAGGCACTTTTCTGTGTAGAATGTAAGCAGTGCCGTAGTCAGACTTTTTTCGAAAAAAATATTTTTTTAGATATTAACTATACTTCTGTTTTTTAAATATAACCCTCTGTATATTTTTAAATTTCCTGATTCAGCTTGGCATGTGCTTCTCGAAAATATATAACACTTTATATTTATTTTCACTATTAACCTCAACATTTCAAATTTTTCTTAAAATATCGTAGTAGGTCGCGCCGAATAACAAAGTAAATGGTTGTCATGGTGATCGGGACATACCTTTGATGGATGCGTGACATTTCATTTCAACAGATTGAAGTGTGTGTATTTTAAATAAAAAAATGAGTAAATTTGAAAATTTTGAGAAATATAATGTTATATTAAGTCTAACAAACATAAGCAAATGGCAGCTGATTTATATTTTGAGCGCGAGCAATTAAATCCAGCCATTTTTAAAAGGTGAGAAAATAGTTTAATTCTAGCTACCTTGGTCACCTGATTCACAAATAGAACATTAGAAGAGTCACAAGATGCCAACTCCGTCTAGATAACAATGGGCAGCAGTTTGAACATTTAATGTAGTCTGTGTTTGAAGCCTGATTGAAGTAACCTGTTGAGTTTGTATTAAAATATATGTTCTTTTGTTTCCGTCACACTTATTTTTTATTTGCTTCGTATGTTCGAATTTATTTAATTGCTAATCCATGGATTAATTTGAAAGTAGATATTTGCTTGTTTCCTTTAATACTCGGCATGACCTACCAAGAGGAAAGTCGATATGTTTAAATAAATTGGAATTTTAAAGTTAATAGTGAAAATAAATATATAGTGTTTTATTTCGAAAAAAGTCTGACTACGCCACTGCATTCTACACCGAAAAGTGCCTTTAGAATGTTTAATTTATTTTTGCGTAGCTGTTGAAATAAACAAACTATCGAACATCTTCGAGAAAATTTGAGAATCCCCCTGTAGCTTCGAAACCGATCAAGATAGCCACGATCTGTTTACGCCATAATGATTTTTTCAAAAAAAGAACCCGAGACTGCAGTATCAAAATTTGAATATTTCTCATGGTTTCCTAGATACCCTATAGAAACAACCAAAATGGTCCACCCTGTACATTAGATAGGGGCCGCAGAAGGGGCCAATTTCAACAGCAATTTATTTAGAAATATGACACTGCACTGGCCTATACAAGTTGTCCATTAATGACATGTTGATATTTAAGGAGGTGATTCTTCGACCTATTTTAAGATAAAAAAACTTGATAGGAATGTATCTCCTAAACATCTTAACTTTTGATATAGTAAATTTTGAGGTTGTAAAATTTTCATAATAACTCTGAGATTGTTGTAATTATCTTTATGAAAGTTCAGACACGTCTTTTATGCATAAAACTGTAGGTATTTTTTTGAGTACAAATTTTTTTATGGTATCCAGCCGATGCAAAAACGATTTCCACATAGTCACCGCCTCGGATTTTTAGCGATTTGACCCTGAAGCAAAATGACTTATTTTTTAAGCAAGAACTATGCGTCCAACGAAAAAAAAGCAGAACATGAAAATTGTTTAGAAATGAATGAGGATTTTGAAAATAATTTTTATTCTAAGAGAAGCCAGTGGCGTTTTTAAGGCCGTTTTTTTCTTCAAAAATATTTAATTCAAAATCCATACGGACGCCACTGGTAGAAATAATAAAATTGTTTGTACATCAAAATAGGCACAGAAAACCTGTACCAAATTTCATAAAGATATCTATAATAGATCGAAGTTATTATGAATAAGTTTTTCTTTAAAAAAAATACCGTCCTGTATCTCAAAAGTTAAGACGTTTAGGACACACATTCATAAGCAGTTTTTTTTCTTAGAATATTCAGGGAGAGTCTTAAATAAGTGCAAATATTTTCAGGGGTGATATATTTCGACCCCAAGAACACGTCTATGAGTTTTTTTCGCAAAAAAAGATGTTGAAAATGGTGCATTTTCTTTTAAATTTTCCTGTATATTTTTAGAACTGCCTGTTCAACGCAAATTTTTCCCACGGTATAATTTCTTAATCTCTGACATTACCATAGTTACAGCTTTACTCTATGGTTACGACACTAAAAGGGTAATACAGAATAATTACAAATTACAATTATATACAACTCAAAATTTTGCCTAAAAAAATAATTTTTTCTTAAATTTTCAAACTTAAATAACTCGGTTATTTTGGACTTATCTGAAAAATGGTAAAGAGAAAATATGTTTCTTTTATCGAGATATACCAGTCCTGAGATGTATACCATGATAGTAAGACCCATGATTACATATGGAGCAGTTGTTTGGTATACAAAACTAGAGCAACGTAGAGCAAGGCAAAACCTGTGCAAAGTACAGAGACTAGCATGTATCTGTATCACAGGTGCCATGAGAACATGTCCAACAGCAGCAATGGAGGTCATTTTAGACCTAACACCACTGCACATTGTCGTCGGTAGTTATGCCAATGCAACAATGATTAGAATGGTCATTGACGGAAACAGTACTGGGAGAATTTTTAGGTCAGGGGCTTGGAACGCCCTCAAAAAGAAAATTCCACTTCTCCAACTCCTTCCACTTCTCCAACTCCCAGTGGATGACATACCAAGAATTTACAACTTTGAGAAACACCTCACTGTAGTATTGAGTAATAAAAAGGATTGGAAGGAAGAAACGCTTACTCAGCATATAAAAGACCATACCATAACGTGGTATACTGATGCTTCCAAAACCAAAGCAGAGACAGGGAGAGGAGTATTTGGGCCGAAAACCAAATACTCCGAACCAATAGGCACCTACCCCAGTATCCTTCAGGCAGAAATTTACGCTTTCGAAAGATGTGTACAATTTATCTTAGATAAGGAACTATCGAAAACAGGAAATTGCCATCCTATCCGATAGTCAAGCAGCACTAAACGCAATCAACTCAGTAACCATCAATTCGAAGTTGGTCAAAGAATGCCTAAAGAAGCTCAACAAGTTGGGCAAAGAAAATAAAGTCCTCCTACTCTGGGTGCCTGTTCACCAAGGGATAGAAGGCAATGAAAAAGCAAATGGTCTAGCTAGGAAAGGAGCGAACACTCCACTAACTGGACCAGAACCGTTCTGTTTTCCAAGCGGAAACCAACTGAAAGCGGAACTGAAGAATCTGGAAGACTCCAACCGCAACTTGGAATGGGTATCCTCCAACGGTCTAAGACACTCGAAAAAGTTCCTCAGAACCTACGACCGTGAAAAATCAAAGGTTTTCCTTGATTTAAGTAAAAACAATCTTCGGATTATCACGGGGTTTCTAACAGGACACTGTCTCCTCAACGAACACCTCAGTAGGCTGAAGCTGACAAACAACGGCGAATGCAGATTCTGTGGGGAATTTGGGTAAACACCAGAACACCTCATCACTGAGTGCGCCGAGACGACGACCATTCGTGCCATGAACTTTGGTACGGCTGATGTCAAGGATGGAGAGCTGACCTCTGTGGAGCCGTCTCAGATACTGGCTTTTGTTAAAGCCTTGAGACTGTATGATGAGTTATAACTCAAGAAAGGGGAAAATACAATAGATCTGTAAGGTCGCGGTGACTAACTCCCCTCCTAAACATTCTACATTCTACATACCAGTCCTGAAAAAATTTGCACTTATTTAAGACTCACCCGGTATTTAGGAATATATTCAGGAATCACCCCCTTAAATATTAGCATGTCATTAAGGAATACCCTGTATACGTATTGGTGCTCAGATTTAGATATAATTTTTATATGAAAATCTCCAATTATTTTTTAAAAAAGCAGCACCACTTGGTTATTGCTCAATTTCTTATATCCCGTATAATGAGATTACATAATCATCTGTTTGTCAGAATACCATGCGTCTTCATATGATTATCTCTCCACTGCTTCGTAGTGAACGTCTTTTTGCAAACTGAACAAGGGAACGGTTTAATGTCATCGTGGGTACGCATGTGCACCCTCAAATTGAACTTGATTTTGAAGGATTTGCCACAAACCGCACAAATCCACTGAGCCACGTCGCTGTGAACCAGCCTGTGCCTCGACAAGGCCTTCCTCCTGAAGAAGGCCTTGCCGCAGTCGTCGCACTTGAACCCTTTGACGGCATCGTGGGTTCGCATGTGCTCTTTGATGTACGTGGGACAGGTGAAGATGCCGCATATATCGCACACTTTTCTTACGTTTCTTTTCATATGATCGACGTACTCGTGACGACGAATTTTGTTGCTCGGCTTGAACAGACCGCAAAAAGCACACAGGCTTTCGTTGTCAGCTGTGGGTCGTTCGGTTTTCACCTCGTTGAGATTCTTTACGCTTTTATCGTATTTTCGATGCCAGTCTTCGTGCTCCCCTAGTAAGCGTGGAGGCATTTTTTTGCTACAGTAGACGCACTGTTCTGAATCTTCGCTATCGCTATTGAAAAGGATATTTTCTAAATCGTTGAAAATTATTTCAGATTCTCCTAAAGATAACAAACTGTTGTCTGATTTGTTTTCGGCAGGTGATTCATAACCATTTTCTATTTTCCTCGTCCTGCCTCGTCTTTTGCTTCTTCGTACTATACTTTCAGTAAATATATTATTCCCTTTAACTTTTCTATCTTTCGAAGGTGACTTCGGCGCATTCAAATGGAAACAGATGTGAAATTTACTAGTTTCTTCCATAAGTATTCCACAAAAAGTGCAGGAATATATCCTGTTATTTTCTCCGTGGTCGCAAAATGGCTCGCAACTGTAACTTTCTCGGCAAATTTTACAGCTGTAAGTAAATTGAATTGCCAAATTCTCGTAATGACGGGTCACTTCATTTCTTGTTTGAAACGTCTTTGAACATACGTAACATTTGAATTGATGTAAATATGCTTTTGGTCTTTTGGTCCTGCAAATGTATGGAAATATTTAAATATAAAATATGGATTCAACAATGTTCTGACAATAAAAACTCTTGAATACACCACTCGCTTTTCTCTAGGGTTTAAATAGGCATATACATAAATAACAATAGCATATACATTTTGAATTAGAACCGTTGAACGCTATGTTATAATATTACCATACGATTGAAAAGAAACGGCGTCAAAGATGGCTGGAAATGACAATCGATGATAATTTTGGCGGGGTCAAGCCATAGACGTCATTGCTTGGCCCGTCCTCATCTTTATTTGATAATGGCGCTAATGGCATTAAGAAGGTTGTAATGTATTTTTATATTGAGTAAAACTGGTTTTTAAATGATGTAATTTAAAATTCGAGAAAAAATATTTTTTGGAAACAGGTTTGTATGTCTGGAAACGTTTTATCCTTTTTTAATCTTAATTATTCTGTATATAATTAATCTATAATTAGTGTTAATTTTTGACAAATTGTGTCTCAAAATTTTTAATAAATGACCTCTGGAGATTGACCTTCCAAAATTATCATCGATTGTCTGGAAACTGACCTTCCAAAATTATCATCGATTGTCATTCCCAAGTAGTCTTTTCTTTTATTCGATCATACGATATACCGGGTGCGTTAAAAAAATTGTTATGAAGGGCGGTTCGAGGCTATTCGACGCCGGGGTGCGGAAAATACATCGGCGCTCTCCTACCTTTGGCTAGGTAGTTACTGGAACCCAGTTGAATAATAATCCAGTCTTAGTAATCAACACCTAATTTTCTCTTAAACGAAAGATTCATTTTATTAAACCGCTGTATTTACATGACTACCGCTGTGCACGGGTGCTGCACACCCCTTGTAACCCCGGTAGAGTCACCACTAAGCCAAATCCCACGCACTTTAATGGTCTTTTTAGCGGTTTTAGTCATTCAACTTTTGTTTTTGTCTTTTTAACGTAAGTCTGTACAATATGATAGAAAAAACGGCGTCAGTGATGGTTATCATTTTATATGTAAAATTATATATGAAAAGTCATCGATCTTCATTTCCAAGCCAACTGGACGCCGTTTTTATTCGACCATACGGTACTGTTCAGCATATTTAACTTATATTAGTAGTGTCTAAAAGGTAAACACACATGACTTGAAATTATAAACATGCCTGCTCAACACACACGGTGGTGATTCCTCAATTTGTACAACATTACTGATTTTATTATTAGAGATCGAAAAGAACTTGATGAAAATCAACTAGTAATGTAATGATTTCTGACAATTTTATACATATGTTTTTAGTTCTTTGGCACTTTTTGTGTTCTATGAATTGTATGTTATAAATTCGGGTGCTACAAAAAAAGGTAAATGGAATTAACCATTTCTGAACAAGCAAACATTTTCATGAACAAATGCATTTTCCCGAAATGTCAATAATAAAAGTTTTTCCTTTTGTAAATGGCATCTTGGTTTCCTTTAAAGATGGCATCTTGGTGAACATCCCAAGGCGCAACTTTGCCCCAATTTAACCATCTTCGTATCTATTACGATTTCCGAGATACCAATGCTCGTACCTCGAATTTGTAGCACCCTGTATACCCGGATTGTCTTAACAAAAGGAAAAACTTTTATTATTGACATTTCGGGAAAATGCATTTGTTCATGAAAATGTTTGCTTGTTCTGAAATGGTTAATTCCATTTCCCTTTTTCCTAATATCCATACCGTTTTAGAGAAAATTAAAAAAAACATAAAAATGTAGTAGAATTTTTTCTAGTCCTAAAAGTAAAAACGCGTTTCTATGGTAATATAATTTAGTTTTTTTGTTAGACAACTATTAATTTTGATTAACGTCATATTTTTTGCTGTTTTAAAATACCGCATGATCGAAAAAAAAACGGCGTCCAGTTGGCTGAGAAATGACGGTCGATGACATTTCCCATATAAATTTACATATAAAATGACAGCGATCTTCATTTCATAGCCACCGTTGACGCCGTTTTTTCTCGATCATACGGTATTAAAGAAGCACAAAATTTACTTAGATTAATATTACGAAATGGGTGATAATAATAGTTATCGGTAAATGTGATACTTTAATAACAGCAAAAACTATGACGTTAATCAAAATAAATACTAACCATCTTTCAAAGAAATAAATCGAAACTATATTACTACAGAAACGCCTTTTGATTTTTAGGACTTTTATTTAGGAAAAATTCAACCATATTTTCGTGTTTTTTTTAATTTCCTCTAAAACGGTATAGAAATTTTTGCTTGTTTTAGAAAGAGCAAAATTGTTTTTATGAAAAATGCATTTTTTCAAAATATCAATAATAAAAATGTTCCTTTTTTAACGACAATCGGGGACATACTGTATAAATAGCTTCTACGTCCCACTAGTCAACTCACATACCCAACAATGTTGCCGTTTACTGTCGCCTTATTTTATGAACGGTTTTAAGAACTGCGGAAAGTAACGCCTAGCTATAGCCAATTTCGCAATAGCAGCAATGGATCCATTGGTGAGGCCGTCGCTTCGGGATCGAGGTCCCAGGTTCGTGTCCCACAAATATAGAACTTTTTTACAGCTGTTTTTATTTATATAATAGCTGTAAATATGCAAAAGCTAAAATCAAATAAGTCTAAGCCTAATAAAATCGCCTAAAACATGCCTAAAGCCCGCAAACAGGGTTATAGTTTTTCCGAAGCCAATTGAATCAAGTTGGGACTCTTATTAGCACTGCCTTTCTCGGCGCCATTGTCGACATCGCCTGGACAAACGTATTAAGGGTCTTAGTATTTCCAGGTGACTTCTCGGAAATGAAAATACGATAACTTAAATAATTTAGTTAATTGCTGCGTAATTTCATACCATCCAATAAAAGTGATAAATTTTCTGCATTGTCTCCGAATTCTGACTAAATACAACTAGACATTAACTGCTGCAGCAATTTATTTTGAACTTTAAAACTGTTGTAGGAATTATGGAATGTGTAGACTATTTTGAAAATTTTCACGTGTCAAATTCTTCTATTCTCAAAAGTAGATAGCATTGTTTTGATTTTGTCGATGTTATGCTAAATATAAATTAGCTTAAAAATATATTTACCAACTACACTTAAATAATTTATAATAGAAGACTAAAACAATGCACTCTTGAAAACTAGCCAAGCAAGAGAAATACTATTAAAATGTCTGAATTATCGATAAACTGGTAGAAATAATAGTCAAGTTCTAGCAAAGTTTTCGAGAAGACTTTTTAAGAATTCTGAGGTGGAACTCCTAACTAAATAGCGATCGGTAGCGATGAAGAATACTGTCACTTGCCGTTTAGTTTCTACGGCCAAGGACAGTATTCTTCGTCCCTACCGATCGCTATTTAGTTAAAGAGTTTCACCCCTGGTTCTTTAATATATCTTTTGCTATGCTCTCTTGAACAACGTGCGGACCAAATGGCTGCCGGTAGACGTTGCGTTCACTATTGCACATCACATCTGTACAGTGTCGCACTACCGTGTATTTTATGAAATTTCTCGTATATGAGTAAATACATACAATTATGTGGTTTTCACATTACTTCGCTACTTTTTATGAAACTAAATATGCTACACATCGATTTGTCCTAGCCTTCTTAGTTCCTGACGGAGCGAATTTGAAATTGATGCAATTTTATATTTAACGTATCTCAGTTATCTTGAAAACTGAATTTCATAGATTTTCACGTAGAAGTCACTGGCGTACTTAATAATCTATACTTAATTTCATAAAACAATGTAAAAATGCATTATTTCACATTTTATCATAGGCGGCCAGTTTAAATTAGGAAACCAAAACAATTGAATCGGTCATTGGAACAAGGTCATAATCATAACCGTGAAGGGAGTCGAAATCAATCTCGAATTCGCCCTGTATTTATTCAGGAACTAAGAAGATTTAGGACAAATCTATCTGTAGCATATTTACTTTCATAAAAAAGTTGCTGTAATGTGAAAACCGCATCATTGTATCTCTATTCATAAACGAGAAATCCCATAAAACATGAAAATGGGACACCCTCGACAGATGCGATGCGCAGTATTGAACGCAACGTCTACTGGCAGTCAAATGACCTGCATGCTGTTCAAGAGGGCATAGTAAAAGATATATTAAAGAACCAGCTTTCTGAGCTTTCTTAGGGTACATAGAAGAACAAATCATGTAGCCGTTGTGACGACACTTATATGTTTCTAGGTTTTGATTGGTTACATATGTTTTGATGCATAGAATGCATAAGTGTCCTAAAATGTATAAGTATCGTTACTACGACGAAGTGATCGGCGAGCATCGTGGCGAGATGAAATGCTTCACTATGTTGTACCCTCGTTTTCGCGACGTTGCTGACTCTCGTACACATTATTTCTATAAAAGTTATCTTAGTTTCTATTAAAAAAATCGAGATTTTGAAAAAGTTTTTTTCTATAGCGTTGCAAATAGTTAATATAATTCAAAGATCTAATCTTAACAGAAAATAATACATACGCATTTTGTCAGGATTTACTAAAGTTACTTTTTATTGGAATAAGCCTGGTAGAAAATAAACCTTAAATTAAACAACGGTTTAGGTTGACGTTTCGACTGGCATATTGAGTTTGAATTACATTTTTTGCGGATTCCTTGGGCTTTTCTGGGCTTATTTATAATATTTAGTTATTTCTACAGTCGGTTTTGTTCAGGGTACGTACCTAAATCTCAGACATAGTAACAACTTAAATTACAAAGACGTTATAGCGAATTCCAAAAAGACTACATACAAAGTAGTTTGTGCAGCGGGCGCTAGTTTCAGTCAAAAATCGCGATGACTAATGTTTGAGAAATAACCGCTCGTTAAAATATTAATGTATGTACAGGGCGAGTCAACGATAGAAGAAAGTTCATTATTCAATTTATTTTGAAAATTATGGAAAAAAAATTAAATGGAAAGTTTTAGAGAATGTTGAAGAGATTATATGGTCGAGATTAGTGACGGGATACTTAAAATAACCGACATCACTCGATTATGAACAATGATACAAGTTACGAGTGACAAATGAAAACGTGAAATCCCATCCAAAAAAATTGGAATGAAAAGATGAAATCTCATTTGGATGGCCACCGTTAATGAAATTCAGTGAGTTTGAAAATGTTTGTTGTCGATTAGGCACAATGTCGTCCACAATGGGCATATCTCTATGCGCACGCAACTTACTGGTTTGCATTGCGAGTGCCACAAGCTACAAGACTGAAATTTACTCTAGTAACCGCTCGATTATTGAAGTTGCTCGAAATTTGAGTTACTCGATTATCCAAATTTATAAAATTATTTAGCAGAACAAAATAGTGTGGCAGATATTTTAAATTGTGTTACTCTAGATTATAACATTCCCTAAAACTTGATTTAACATTTTTTGTAATTCTCAATACAAACAAGATAATATTAACCCTATCCGTGACTCATCCTTTATATTGCTTTAAAAATCGAGAACAGTCGACAGTTTACAAAATCACGATACGCAATTTGTAGACATGTAAAAACAAGAAGTACAATAAAAAGATGTACTTACCTCTATAGGCCAAACCTTACTGCAACTTCCGTAGTTCAGGAATACAGTTGTATTCTTAATTACCAATATTAATTGCACTACCATAGAAATTATTTAACACCGTATCAAATTTAGTTAGTCGTTAGAAAGTGTACAGAGTGGTCGAAATTGGTCTGTTTTAACAGAGAAAATCTATTTCCTGACGTGATAGAGCAAAAACCGACATAGATGTCATGGTCTCGATTTCCGAGATACGTTTTATGGCGTAAACCGCCTGTTGATATTTTCACTGCCAACAGAGATAAGGGGTCTTTTTGAATTTTTTACCATTTTGAAAATTGCCCATAACTTTTTTATTTCGCGGAATAATAAAATTATGTAAAAACGTTCTTAAGGCACTTTTTTAAACACAATCCAGTGGCGTAATCAGGTTTTTTCTATGCTTGCGCTTTTTGTCAGAAATAATAAAAAATATAATTTTTTAAATAGAAATCATAGTTAGCTGTGAACTTAAAAAAATGCTGGCGTCTAACCCTTTCCAACGATATAAAGGTATAAGTATCTATTTCTAAGAATGAAACAATTATTAGGTTTTTTATCTTTGTATCGAAGCGGGCTTTGATTTTATGTTGACCTATTTGTCTAATTATTTTTTATCACAATTTATTATTCTATATTATTATTTATCTGCATAATTAAAGACTTTTGAAAAGGTAAATTAACATTCTATTAGTAGTAATGGTAATTATTAGTATTAGTAATTACAACTGAAATCGGTGCAAGCAAAGAACAAAACTAAAAAACGTATTTTTTGCGTGACGAATATAGTTCTAAAAAAATCAAAGATGTTCAAACTGATCACCTCCTTGTTGAATACACAATAAACATCTTTTGAGCACAGGGTTACTACAATTTTGATTAGGCGAACTGGTGTAATAAGTCCAAAAGCTTGCCTAGTAGCCTTCAGCAATTATTCCTTCTCTCGTCCCAATGATATATTATATTATTCAATATATCTCTTATATATCTTTTAATTCCCCCCATAAAAAAGTTGAAAGGAGTTAAATCGCAGGACCTAGCAGGCCAAGATATGGGCACCTTGTTCCAATTCTCTCTAATTTCTCCATTTAATAGTTCAGTTGTAACGCTGGTGTTTTAATTGTAACTGGTAATACTAATACAGAATGTTGATTTACCTTTTCAACAGTTTTTAATTATGCAGATAAATAGTAATATAGAAAATTAAGTTGTGATAAAAAATAATTAGGCAATAGGTCAACATAAAACCAAGGCCCGCTTCGATACAAAGATAAAAAACCTAATATTTCTCTCATTCTTAGAAATAAATACACATAATATGGTTGGAAAGGGTTAAACGCCAGCATTTTTTTAAGTTCATAGCCAACTATGATTTCCATTTAAAAAATTATATTTTTTATTATTTCTGTCAAAAAGAGCAAGTATAAAAAAACTGAATACGCCACTGGATTGTGCTTAAAAAAGTGCCTTAAGAAAGTTTTTACAGAATGTTATTATTCCGCGAAATACAGAAGTTATGGACAATTTTCCAAATGGTAAAAAATTCAAAAAGACCGCGTATCTTAGTTGGCAGTGAAAATATCAACAGGCGGTTTACGCCATTAAACGTTTCTCAGAAATCGAGCCCATGACATCTATGTCGGTTTTGCTCTATCTAGTCAGGAAATAGGTTTTCTCTGTTAAAACAGACCAATTTCGACCACCCTGTACATTCGACGACCGTTTCAACTCTAGATCATAAATATAACCAGATAATTTTAGAGCATTAGATCGATTATTTAAAACCGATGACCAAAATACGACTGAAATTCACATTTCGGCGAGATCAAGCCCTAGACGTCATTTACTTGGCCCGTTCCGTTCTTTATTTTTTAATCGCGCTTACTGCAAGCTGGCCATAAGGTTTATTTATTTTTGTTATTTATCATATATTTATTATTTGTTATTTATTGTGTAGTTAAAAATTCAAGAAATTATTTTTTGAAAATAGATGTTTCTGGAAAAACCATCCCTTTTTAATTCATCTTTTTATAATTAGTGTTAATTTAAGACATGTTTTACGGGAATTTTAAGTAAATGAGGTCTAGAGATTAACCCGTCCAAAATTATCATCGATTGTCATTTCACAGCCATCTTTGACGCCGCTTTTTTCAATCATTTGTTGCATATTGACGCTCAATCTAACCTAAACATATTTTTTGTTAGCCCTTACTGCATAACAGTAAATTTCGTTTAACTAATTTCTTGGCAGTTTATGATCTTTTCTGACGCCTTGTAATATTTTTATAAAATAGCTAAATTGATGTCTATACCAAATAAATTTCCATGATTGGTTTATATGATCTAGGATTGAACTTCGATTTCCGCTACCCAAGATTAGCTAGAAATAATTAATTCAAACAAAAAATCGAAAGTAATATGTAGTAATACCAACGTTGTATAAGACACTAGTAATAGTGAACCGTTTAAAATTTATATTCTAAAAATTAAAATGCGTCATATTCCCCCTTCAGATATGCTTTCAATATAGACAAACTAATCTTCAATGCATATAGAATGCAAATTGTTGTTTGTTTTACTTTACTCTACATGAATCATTGCATGTTGCTCGCAGAACTAAAATCTTTGTGTACATCGAAGCATATCTGAATTAAAAATAAAGATCTAAATAACTAAATTAACTTCAACTCCTGGTGAGTTTTAATGTTTTGAATATGCTTTGCTTTGTGCCACATTACTATTTTCATTAAATTTTAGAAAAAATGATCCGTATAAAAAGCCCAACCAAGAGTTATGTTCAAATTCAATTAATATTACTAGTGTAATAAATGACATAAAATAACATGATCCCCATCAAAAAAATATATAAAATGTTTATTTTAATGGTATTTATCTAGTCTGATATGGATTAGCACAGATTTAAGAAAATTCTAATTATTTACTTTTTTCATTCTAAAAATCTTGAACGTCCCCTTAATTAAGCTTTCTTTGATGTAATTTTTTTTTAAAAAAGGTACTAACTAAAAATGTAAACAGAATTTCGCAAAACAAAATTTATTCTCGTCAACTCGTACATGTCTCCCTAGATGGAATGGATCAAAATGGACGACGGAATGGACCATATCAAAGGGCACACTGGATCTTCTTTCTTCATTCGTAGAGGCCTTACTTACTATTGAATCTTATTTTAATATTATAAATATTTTAAAAGGTAAAGGGTGTTAACTTTATTAGCATCTAACCATTACACTTAGATTACCTATTAAAAAATAATTAAACATCTAGTTTTTCATAAATATTCTCGAGAATATTGGAGCTCCATTACATACATTTCCCTGATCAGTTTTTATGAATTATGAACCGCAAATTAAATAGAAACGTTTCTCCACTCATACCATACATCATTCATACATATATGACTAAAGCACATGCAACAATATCACAATAAAAAATTAGCATGCTCTAATATTTACTAATATAATTTTGAAAATCAGATAAATTTCCCACCCTTTTACTTTTCACCCACAAAAAAGCCCATTTCTAAAACTATTTGCTTTATTTTTAGATATTGACATTTTTTTGATTTGTTTCACTACACACTTTGAAATTAAAAATATTCAATCATGCCGCAAGTATTTCATAATCATATATGACCCTTGCAATGTATAAAAATGAATGTAAAGTAAAAAATAATAAGTATCAAAAATATGATACTCATTTTAAGCCTTTACATAATAATTCAGTTTAAAATGAAACTGAACCAAACTGAATGATGGCTACATTTTAAAGAACTGAACAAAAGAGTCAGTTTTTAACCAAATGTCACCAGCAATATTTTTTATACTTCCAAGAATAACATGATTACAAGATACTGGAAGAATAACTGAATAAATTTAAAAAGATCTTCCCTTTAGACATACAAAACTGTAAATAAACAGTTTTGATAAAATTTAACCCCTTAAAGCTTGAACGTCAAATGTCGTACAAGAAAAAAACAAACATGTATTTTCAATGTCAAAAAGAGATTGAAAATAAATAACAAAATAATTCATTGCCCCAATTGCAAACAATGAAGAAATATATAAACAAAACAGAAAATATTACACAACTACGACTTAAAACTAATAACTAAATGCAACAAAAATTAAATATTATGGTATTAACAAACTGTCCTGACTTTAAATTTTCATCTGTACATCAAAATATTGTTATTTAATTTTTGTTGCTACTTGCGTCGCCTGGATGTAAATAACATATAGAAATCAAACGGGTTTGACAAGATGCCTGAGAATATATTATCTTCAATACAGGTTAATAATAGATAGAAATAGAATAATAGATCAAAACTTATATATAATGTACATTTTAGTGCCCCTACAACAGACTGACCATTCATTGAATACCCAAGAAGTAATAGGTAAACAAAAAAATTGACAATCCATTTCAAGGCCGAAGTATTCCTAAAATGCTTTAAATTTTGATCTAATTCAAATATATAAATGACTTAAAATATAAAAACAGGCATTTTGTCATAAAGTTATCAATAAAAGTTAAAACTGGATAAACATACCAAAACCATATCATTTACAAGGTACTAATTTGTCTCTGAGTAAAAATAAATAAAAACCACTTACCTTTTTTTGAATATATTCATATTATAGAAAATATTTTTTGAATAAATTGTATTAAAAAAAAGCGTCATACATTAATATTTAAATTCCAAAATAGAGTTAAGTATAAAAGTATTTAAGTGAGAGAAGTATGTCTTTATGACCATAATTTATGCATAACTAAAATATTCTTTTAAGTTTATCTGACTGACTAAATTCATAGGCGCAACAAAAGTAATTTCTTAATTAATGAAGTAAAATATTTTCCCAATCAAGTTATTATATTTTCATGAATGCAGTAATATATTTAAAAGGACTAAAAACGAAAATGAAACAAACTATATAAAATAAGAGACAAATTAAGTTTAGTCCCGAATACATCCAGACGCAATTATGGGAGGGGGTTGAAATAAAAAACAAGTACTCACGGTGCTTCGGCGCCATCCTTGCCGACACCTGAAGGACCAGGCTGGTCGTCGGCACTAGTTCCAGGTACATCTACATATGAGGGATCTTTATCATCATTGTCACTTTCATCGCTTTCATCTTCAATCTGAAAAAAATAAAATTATCAAATAAGATAGGTTAATTCACGATTCATTTTATAAAAACTCAACAATATTTAGAATATTGAGTATCAGATGGCCGTTCTTATTTAACATCAATTATTATCAGAACAGGTCTGTGAGAACAATCATCATATAAAAAGAAAAGATGGCGGTACGTGCGCCGACACCATTGGAAAAAAATCGGTACTGTTTACACAAACACCGATCGACCGATTACTCGAACACAGATCGACTGGTTCCTCAAACGCAAAACGAAATTATATACATGTACTGATTTCTTTCGAAAATCGACAACTATGAAACTGTCATCCCTTCCCGGACACAAACGGTACATTGTGAGACAGGAAATTGTAGAGAGAAACAAGCCCTATAACATAGGATACAACATTTTAATGAACAGTGCTTTCAATAAAATCAATAAAATGAAAAAAAATATACGAAATAATATACATGTACTGATTTCTTTCGAAAATCGACAACTATGAAACTATGAACCCTTCCCGGACACAAACGGTACATTGTGAGACAGGAAATTGTAGAGAGAAACAAGCCCTATAACATAGGATACAACATTTTAATGAACAGTGCTTTCCATAAAATCAATAAAATGAAAATATACGAAATAATATACATGTACTGATTTCTTTCGAAAATCGACAACTATAAAACTGTGATCCCTTCCCGGACACAAACGGTACATTGTGAGACAGGAAATTGTAGAGAGAAACAAGCCCTATAACATAGGATACAACATTTTAATGAACAGTGCTTTCCATAAAATCAATAAAATGAAAAAAAATATACGAAATAATATACATGTACTGATTTCTTTCGAAAATCGACAACTATGAAACTGTGATCCCTTCCCTGACACAAACGGTACATTGTGAGACAGGAAATTGTAGAGAGAAACAAACCCTATAACATAGGATACAACATTTTAATGAACAGTGCTTTCCATAAAATCAATAAAATGAAAAAAAAATATACGAAATAATATACATGTACTGATTTCTTTCGAAAATCGACAACTATGAAACTGTGATCCCTTCCCTGACACAAACGGTACATTGTGAGACAGGAAATTGTAGAGAGAAACAAACCCTATAACATAGGATACAACATTTTAATGAACAGTGCTTTCCATAAAATCAATAAAATGAAAAAAAATATACGAAATAATATACATGTACTGATTTCTTTCGAAAATCGACAACTATAAAACTGCGATCCCTTCCCGGACACAAACGGTACATTGTGAGACAGGAAATTATAGAGAGAAACAAGCCCTATAACTATAGGATACAACATTTTAATGAACAGTGCTTCCCATAAAATCAATAAAATGAAAAATATACGAAATAATATACATGTACTGATTTTTTTCGAAAATCGACAAGGTTATTCGAAAGCCGATCGACGATTACTCGCAAACGTATTGACCAGTTACCTCAAAAACCGACAGACCGGTTACTCGAAAACAGATTGACCGGTTCCTCAAGCACGGATCGACCGGTTACTCGAACACCGATCGACGGTTGCTAGAAAACGGATTGACTGGTTATTCGGAAACCGATCGACTGGTTTCTAAAAAACGGATTGACCTGTTACTCGAAACCTACCGATTGGTAACTCAAAGACAGATCGACCGGTTACTCGAACACCGATGGATGGTTGCTAGAAAACGGATTGACCTTTCGGAAACTGATCGACCGCTTTCTAAAAAACGGATTGGCCTGTTACTCGAAACCTACCGAATGGTAACTCGAAGACGGATCGACCGGTTACTCGAGCACCGATCGACGGTTACTAGAAAACGGATTGTCCGGTTATTCGGAAAGCGATCGACCGGATACTCAAAAACGGATTGACATGTTACTCGAATACCCACCAGATAGTAACTCGAAGACGGATCGACCGGTTACTCGAACACCGATCGACCTGTTAGTCAAAAACGAATTGACCTGTTACTCAAAACCTACCGAATGGTAACTCGAAGACGGATCGACCTGTTACTCGAGCACCGATCGACCGGTTATTCGTAAGCCGATCGACGGTTACTAGAAAACGGAGTGATCAGTTGTTCGGAAACCATCGACCGGTTACTCAAAAACGGATTGACCTGTTCCTCGAAAAAACCGATCGACCTGTTACTCGAAACACAAATTATTGTGTTAGTAAATTAATCATATCTCAATTTTTTCAAATGGAACAAGGATGGCTCATTCGCATATTCGAAGCGTATAAATGCAAAAGCAGATATTTGACACATAAACAATTATGAGTAAATCAGTAAAAACTCGTCTGTTTCAACTGTTTAAACAAGTTGCAGTTAAAAATTAAAAAATTGACGCCGGGAGGCACTATAGCTGCCCATATGTTGATAAAAAGTTGGTAGGCGGCAGTTCTTTTAGTTTCAAAGTCAAGGAATTTTCCAATTTTTTTTATCTCAAAAACTGCGACTTTGACTGATTTTGACGTTATTACAAATTTTGCTGCAAATATTATTCCTAACCTTAATGTAATTTTGGAGTTACGCTTTTTTTTATTATCAACCCCCTCCCATACCAACCCCCCACCCCCACCAAAAACTAATAGCCAGATTCTCGGGTGCCACAGTATTTTTGTACCAAATTTGGTTAAAATCGGTTTAGTGGTTTTTGAGTTATCGTGTTACAAACAGACGGACAGACAGACAGACAGACGCCATGAAAATATTTTTTATTTAGGTCTTTTATGACCCAAATAACTCATTTTGAGTGAAATTAAAAAAACTTTTTTTGTCGATCTTAATAGCCTACTATACCTATTGGTATGGTCGGCTAAAAATCAATAAATTGTTAATAATCATGTCAGTACTCATAAAAATATGTTTATCTATTTGTATAGATATTTTTATGAGTATAGGTATTTTGCTATAAAAAAATTGACATGTCTTCTTTTTCACCTCAGGTTTGCAAATATCTGTTTTTATGTATTTAAATGAGCTGCAAATGTGTGATTTGGTAATAGAAGAATATTTAGAAGAAAATTATTAAAATAAACAAAATGTTATTCATATTAGCATGTAAAAAACTCACAACATATTCCGTACCACGTTGTTTTTTAAACCGAAATGCCAGAAAACAAAGTGGATCTACAGCAACGAGCCGGCGCGTGGCAAGATCACACGACTTAACGCGGGAACCGGATTGGCTCCAAGGCAAATGTCTGCTTTTGCAGATAACTTCTATAACCAAATGTCTGCTTTTGCATTTAAGGCTTAACTTTAAATATCAATATTAGGCTTAATAGTCTGGTTATAGTATTGAGGGTAAGTTCATGATATAGCTGCCTACTTTTACATTAGAAAACCGTATCTAACTCAATTTTGTTTAAAATGTCAAATGTTTACTTTCGCATTTATATGCTTCATTTGGAAAAACATTTTTTACGAATACCACACACTTAGTATTTCGAGTCAAATTGTCATTATGAACCGCATGTTACAATTTCAAATAAAACATATGCGAAAATGTCAAAAGTTGACATATGATGTCATTCTATTCAGAGTATCATTTTCTATCAAATAAAGTAAAAAAATACCGAGGGTGTCATTATTTAAAAAATAAAAAGTTGTGGTCATTTCAGGTGAAACAGGAAGTGACCAAAAACAATTGAATTATGTCAATCAAACCTAATTTGTCATATACTAAATCTTGTTTAATTATCTGAAAAAAATTAAAAAGTTGTAGGAGTGAGCCACTTTTGAGACGCACACGGTATATATGATCTAGGTTTAAAGCCATCTTTGCTAAAGTAACTGTCAACAAACAATAATATGATTATTCAATAACAGTGGCATTATAAATATGATATTTCAACATTATTTCATTAGTGTGTTGATTAAAAGCATTGAAGGGAAAACAAATGCATGTTAATATTTCCTTCAAAAGCGGATATCTTTAACAGAAAAAGAAATTGAGATGAATCAAAAAACAAATTATCGAGAAAATATTATTTTGATGATAAACTGGTTTGGGGTTAAAATTTAGGCCAATCAAAAAACCAGTTTTCTGTGCCAGAACTGCACTGGTAGGAAATAGGATTATCTCAAAAATGTGTTCTAGCCATATTAACTGCTATCAGACCTGTAAGCAATTGTTATTTCTGTCTATTATCAGTTGCTTGGTGACAAAAAAAATCAGATGTTCCAAACTGCAACGACGACAATCCTTAACCATTACTAGTACAATTAAACATCAAGAGCTGTACTTGACTCGCCTTTCCAAATCTTTTTGAAAAGATACAAGACAGGAAACATTCACTTTTCCAAATATGTTGAACGAGAACAAATATTGTTCAAATTCAAGCACAATAAACATTTACGCGAACTACAGTTAGATGAGATTGAAATGAACTCACTTCTCATAAAACCAATATTTGAAGCACAATAACATTCCCTTTTTAATAAAGATTATGAATGGAAGATATATTCTGACAAAATGCAATAAATAATAATACGTGATAGACCTAGTTGTCCTCCGAAGAATAATATACATTACTAGTTTTTGTCCAAGATTATGAATAAAACATAATTTTAAAATTTTCGTAATACTGAGTTACATAATTGTATTACATCATGTAATACAATTATGTAACTAATCAATATTATGAGAACATGTAATTTACATGTTGTTTACTTTAGCTACAATAGCTAACTTTCATAATATAAAACTGAAAATCAAGTCATACTGTACCTTAGTCATGGGCTCGGCAGTGTCCAGGTCATCGTCTTCTTCTTCAGAGTCAGGAGTAAGGTTAATTTGTGCTTTTACTGCGGCGGTGCGCCGCGCCCTCTTCGGAGGAGGTTCTTCAGTCTCATCTTTGGCAGAACTCTGTAAAATAAAAATAAAATAGGTGAAAAATATTTCTTAACTGCAGTGTTACGTTTGGACTTACATCATCCAATACAGCAGAATTGCTTATTCCTAAATGATCAGTATTCTGCACTGCTGCATGGCCATCCTCCGGAGTCTCCTCTTTCACTTGAGGTTCAGAGGGCTTGGCAATTTGCTGTGCTACAGCTGTAATGGTTTGGTCTACATCTTTTACGCCGGCTTGCCCTAACCAAGACAATAATGTCTTCTCGGCATTCGCAGACGTATTCCAAAATTCATACAGTAAATCTAACTTATTCGAGCATCCATCGCATATTTTTTTTGGTAATTTGTCTTCTCTAGATACCTGGAACAAAGATTAATAACGTTAATACACGATTCATTTTATAAAAACTCAACAATATCTTGAATATTGAATATCAGATGGCCGTTCTTAATTAACATCAAACATTTTCAGAACAGGTCTGTGAAGAACAATCATCATATTAAAAGAAAACATGGCGGTACAATCGCCATCTTGTTCACTAAATCAGCGTGTTTATATTTTATTGTAAAAAAAAATATAAAATATCTATATTAACTAAGTAATAATTAACAAATAGGTGTAACATAAAAATGATTAGTAAAATTGGAATGCTTATCCTCCATTAAAAATTGTATCTTGAGATGCCCTGTACAAATCTACGCATTGCTTTTGCGCACTCGGTATATTATAGCTGCAATAAAAATTGCGATCGATCACGTAAAAGTAAAATATCTATATTAACTAAGTAATAATTAACAAATAGGTGTAACATAAAAATGATTAGTAAAATTGGAATGCTTATCCTCCATTAAAAATTGTATCTTGAGATGCCCTGTACAAATCTACGCATTGCTTTTGCGCACTCGGTATATTATAGCTGCAATAAAAATTGCGATCGATCACGAGCATTTGGGCCAAAAAGATCAATACTCGTGTTGTACAATATTCACATATTTTTAAAAAGTTTAATGATTTATCAGCTACAAAAACTTAATAGAAAATGATATAACTTCAAAATCGGAAGGTGTATACCAAATATTTATTAAATATCGGAACATGACGCGTAACAAAATGGCTTCCTCAAAACGGACGGAGAAGATTGAACAAAAAGGCAGCACACCCAAAATTAAACTTATTATTTTGGAATTATTTGTTATCAGTAGCATACTTAAATTACAATCAATAATTTTAAAAATTGTTAACGTAAATGTATGGACGTAAAATAGGAAACAGGTGCTGACGCCGCCGAAAAGAAGTAATGAATTTAAAAATAAAATCGTATTAAATCACCAGAATTATAAAAAAGATTTGGAACAATATCATTTAAATACATATAGTAAACAAAAACGATGTCAAAAAGCAGAAATATCTGTCGAATTTCAATTTTGAAAAAACACAGACAACATGGCGGATCTTCAACTTACCTTCACCGGCAGACAGGAACTAATTTTCAAAAATATTTGCCTAATATCACCTTGTTCTTCAAAAATTGGAATATTAACTTGGTCCTTAACTAAACACAGTCTACAAAAACGCATTATTTCACCCGGATTATCCATTTTTCCGCTGTTTCTTAAAAAATTTCATCGAAGAGAATACATACGCAGCTTCCCTTTTCGCGCTCGCTAACGAAATGGACGAGAAGGCGGAAGTTTCGTAAATCGACGCCAAGCTTTTAAATCCCCACCACCATATCCTGTAACATCAAAGCGCGAAATTCAATATCACGTCAATGGCTAATTCATATTTTTTTTCTGATTTCTGTATAAAACAGAACGTTTTATTTTGTAATAATAGAGGTGTACAAATTTGTTGTGTTTTCGGTAATTATAATACATTTTTTTATATATTCCTTTTTTTATTATATGTATATTTTAGGAAAAACAACAATCTCTTTTTATATTTTAAACTAAAAAAATGCTTTATGCTTCATAAATTTCAAAATAATAGCTATATTATAAAACATTGAGGTTTTCTTAAATAAATTAGATTATTCACAAATGATATAAATTTAAAAACTAAAACCTTTGTATTCTATGGTATATGGTACATAAAAAATCAAATATATGTGATCTGTGTCAAAGATAACCTGTGAAAATAACCTAAATGATTTTCAGTCAAATTAGCAGAAAAATACTTTTAAAACCAAACATTAAAAATACATGCAAGATGAGTATATTTGTACAAAAACTAAATCCATTAACTGGAAATAACGACTGGGTTATACAAAATGAGGAATACGATTATCATCAAGAAGTAGCGAGATCGGCCTTTGCTGATATGCTCCACGATACAGAGAGGAATCAGTTATATGAAAATGCTTTAATTAGTGCTATTAATGAAATTCATTCTCGAGGAAAAAAGGCTAAAGTGCTAGACATAGGAACTGGGACAGGGTTGTTATCTATGATGGCAGCAAGAAATGGAGCTGATAGTATAGTGGCATGCGAGGCTTTTAAACCAATGAGCGAATGTGCTGTTAAGGTAATTGAATCAAACGGATTTAAAGACAAAATTAATGTTATACCAAAAAGATCAACTGACTTGTCTGTTGGACCAGAGGGTGACTTAAAAGAGAAGTGTAACATTCTGGTTACTGAAGTATTTGATACTGAATTAATTGGAGAAGGAGCTCTATCAACGTTTAGTCATGCTCATAAGCATTTACTTGAAAACGATTGTATTGTTGTTCCCGAAAGTGCGACGGTTTATGCTCAGGTGGGTATAATTTATATTTTTTTTTTCTCGTAAATACCAAAAATATTCTTAACAGGTGGTTGAATGTCCATTAGCACAGAACTGGAACAAATTAAAAGATTTTTATAATGATGACTTAGAAATTCTATTAAAAATACCAGATTTAATAAAAACTTGTCCAGGCTCATCTGCAGTACATGATATTCAACTTAGTCAGTTGCCTCTGTCATCCTTTAATTCTATAGTACCACCAATACCAGTGCTTAGGTTTGACTGGTAAGTTAATACTTTTATATTTATCTATATTTTACTCAAAGTATATTTAACTCAAATGATTAGGTCTGGTAAAACACCTTTTGTCTTTACTCGATCAACGATACAAAGTTTAAAAGCTGTTTCCCATGGCAAGGCCCAAATGGTTTTTATGTGGTGGGATCTACAAATGGATATAGAAGGCAAGCATATTTTAAGCTGCGCACCATACTGGGCTCATCCAAAATCAAAAGAAAAAATAACAGTGGATATTCCATGGAGGGATCACTGGATACAAGCCATATATTATTTTCCTGAAGAAGTACGAGTGGAAAAAGATCAGGAGATACATTTAATTAGCTGCCACGATGAATATTCTTTGTGGTTTAATTTAAGAACAGATCTTAAGCTTACTGATATCCATTACCTAAATCCTATTTGTGAGTGTGGCTTACATGTAGCTTTTTCAAGGACTAGGATAGGACAAATTAATGACATGAAAAGAAACAAGAAATATTTAAGATTATTTGAGAATCATATTGATAAGAATAGTGTTTTGTTATTTTTAAGCGAAGGTTTTTATTATGGGCTGGTAGCTGCAAAGTTAGGAGCAAAACATTTATATTTCCTGGAGACAAATATCCTTTCGAAGAGGGTGCTTGAAAGTATTATCAAGTTTAACAACATTAATAATGTGACTATACTGAAAAGTATTGATGATTTAAAGTTGATCGACTTAAAGGATGTCACAGTTATATTTGGTGAACCATATTTTACTAGTTCTATATTACCATGGGACAACCTACTATTCTTTTATTTAAGTGACAATGTTAGGACACTATTAAACCGAGAAGTTGAAATATATCCAAGAAAATGTTTAATAAAAGGCATGGCAGTGAAGTTTGATCACTTGCATAAAATCAGAGCTCCCCTGATATCATGTGAAGGTTTTCTGATGAAACACTTTGATGATTTAATTTTGGTAAGTTATCTAGATGTTTAATAAATTTAAGTGTGGCAATAAAGAAATCAATTATTTCTAGTTTCTATTAAAATAAAATTAAATTTGCCGAAAATTATAAAATGTTTATTCCCAAAATGCCAGTGTTCTAATTTATATCATGCGGTTTTGGCAATTTTTAAACTAAATTTTCTGCACATTTAAAGAAATCTTTAAATTATATTGCCCAGTTATTCAATTTTTTACTTATTTATGTTATTTGAATAAAGTTCTTCCAGAATATAGAGCTGTATTCAGAAAAAAAACAATAAGTTTTCATTTAAAAGGCTGAAAATGTGGTCCATTTACTAACTGGCTGACGACATTACTAATCAATTGGACGGTAATTAACTTGCAATTGTCGATGACATCATATCTTAGATTTGGGTCATGCTATATAAAAACGATACATCAAAAGGACTGAAATTTAAAATATTAATTGACGTCTGCGACCATAGAGTTCTCCGACAATTTTTGTGATCTTGTGAAAAAGTGATCGCCCTGTATGTATTCTTATATAAACACGGTTTATTAAAAGTTTACAAAAAACTTTCATTTCGTGAATTAATAAATACAGGGTCGCTTTTCTGTATGCAAACGGTCGATTATTAGGTAAAATATAGGAGGTACCGCAAAAAGTCAAATATAAAAGTTATAGGGTTTATAAATATCTATTAGCGGGTAATACATTTAAGTATACAGGGTCGGTAATAAAGTCGTGGCACATCAACGTTTTATTTTTTTAAATGGAACCCCCTGTATATTATTGCATATTTCGGTTCTTCCTTCAGTTCTAAGCAAAAAATCGAAATACACACAATGTACCTCATACCAACCGTTTTCAAACCAACACCCTTCATTTCCTTTATTTTTAGCCTAATTTTCATGATTTTTTGGCGAACTCTATATTTCAACTCTGATTCTTAAGTTTTTTATAAACTTTAGTATTTAGCTTTTTATACAGGGTTTATCGAATAGTTGTTTTTTACCTTAAATTTAAACACTGTGCAATAATTTCGTGAACATATTTTCCTAAAACATCATTTTTTTGTCAGAACCATGTCTCCTGAGCATTTTGTTTTTGGGTCACGTCAATACATGTCTTGGTTAATTTTTAAGAGCGAAGTGAACAACTTCGAATTATCATTTCTTTTCTTTTTGAAGTTATTTTTCAATATGACAAGACGGCTTTGCTACAAAGAACTGCCCATCATGTTCGACGTTTGGTAAATGCTTGGCCGGAGGGTTAGAGGTGGCGAAGCGGTACCAGCTTCATCAAATGAACTTCGCTTGGTATTCTTAAAGAAGAATGGGAGTTAAAGCGCCAGATTGACTGTACTATATCCAATGCAGCGTAATATGACGAATGAAAATTTACGAAATTTTGCTTACGAAATTATTGCACAGGATGTTTTAAAATTATGGTAAAAAACACCATTCGATAAACCCCGTATAATAAAGTCTAATAATATGATTATACCCAAAGATTATACCAAACTGAAGTTAAGAATTAATCTGTACTAATATATAAAATCCTTAAGTGACTCACTGATTAATCACGATCCTGCTCAAACCTATTCAACGTAAGAAGCTCAATTTTGGCATACAGGTAGATTCTAGGGTGTAGAGGTTCTAGGGGGTAAAAAGGGATTTTTCGTAATTCCAGTTCCAAGGGGGTGAAACCACCCCTCAAATATTACAATATTTTTTATTTAAAAAACGCTCAAGTTTCCAAAAAGACGCTTAAACACGTATATTTTATTTTGTTTTTTACATATTTTAAGATTTTTAAAAAATGTATACAGGGTGTTTCGAAAAGTCTGGTCATTGATTAATCACGATCCTGCTTAAAGCGCTTGACGTAAAAAGCTGATTTTTGGAAATCGGATATTGCAATATTTGTTATTTAAAAAACGGTTAGTCTTTCGGGAAAACGCTTGGAGAAAACGCATAATTTATTTTGTATTTACAATATTTGTTATTTAAAAACTGTTAGTCTTTCGGGGAAAACGCTTGGACACGCATAATTTATTTTGTTTTTACATATTTTGAAATTTTTTAAAAATCATACAGGGTGTTCCAAAAGTTGGGTAATTGATTAACCACGATTCTGCTTAAACTGCGTGACGTAAAAAGCTTATTTTTGGCAAACGGATTTTTCGAAAGTCAAATTCCAACGAGATGAAACTACCCCTCAAATATTACCAAGTTATATAATAATATCGCCATATTGTTTTTTCTCATGCTGACATAAATGTGAGAAAATTTTATCTAGTTTGTATGTTAATGGAAATTCTTGCTTTGCTTTATCATCACCATTACAAATGATTAATTCGACGCGAACGAAGTCGCGGGTACACGCTAGTGTTGATATATTTATATATAGTTTGTCAAAAAAATCATGAAAATTGGGTTAAAAAGTTAAAATTTGTTGCTTTTTTTGCATCTGAGTGTATTTTGCTACATTATTCGAAGTAATTCATGATGGGACAACCTACATACCAATATTTAAGATAATTTTTGTTTCATTAGGAATCCAGCAATATTAGTGATGATAATGTTGAAGCTCAACCATTATGGGAGTATCCCTGCATAGCCGTTAGTGATGAAATTACATTAGCCGAAGTAAATCTTGCAAATGGAGGCAATATAAATTTGGAAAGTACACATACTTTTTCTATACAAAAGTGAGTTGTAAAATACCGTATGATCAAAAAAAAACGGCGTCAGCGATGGCTATGAAATTAAGATCGCTGTCATTTTATATGTAAATTTACATCATCGATCGTCATTTCCCAGCCAACTGGACGCCGTTTTTTTTCGACCTTACGGTACCTACCTTTATTTTTTATATATCAATTGTTTATTATTTTATATTTGTTACTTTAGTGGTTTAAGTTGTAACGGAGTGACCTTCTGGGTTGAATGGTGCATAGATGGATCACCAAAAAGTACTATATCAACGGGTCCTGTACATCCTGTTTCAGTAGGTAAGAGTGTTGAGTGGGATAAATATACCAGGCAAGGCGTTTATCTATTACCAAGCAGTACGTTAGAAAATATAAATTGTCGTTTTTGTATAGATCTTAATGAGGGAAGTATAAAGTTTAAATTTTTATGAATGATTTTTTTTAATATATTATATAAGTTATATCTGCTTTTTATTCATTTGTACTATTTTTTTACTTATCTGCAAATTAATTTCCATCAAAAATGCGACAGATTTATTAAAAACTTATTTCTAAAATTTATTTATCCAATAAATGTGCTAGTTATTTTCGTTTGAAAGGATTAAAAAACATCGAGATTTTTATGAATACCTGTTTTTTTACAATATGTCCCCGGATTGTCTACAATAGAAAGAACTTTTTTAATATTAACATTTTGACAAAAAAGCATTCTATACAAAAAAAATGTGCTTGTTCTACAATGCTCTCAAATAATCTCATTTATACTTTTCCAAATTTCTACATCGACTTAGAGAACTTAAAAGAAAAACATGTAAATATCATGTAAATATAGACAGAGAGTGTTGATTTGGTTATGGGGTTATGGTGGTTGCCAGGGACAGTGTTGCCAGAACTACGGATTAATCCGTAAATTAACAAAATTTAACAAAATTCAAAATTTAATAAATTTAATAATTTTAATAACCAATAATGTTTATTGGCCCAACGAAAAACAAAATCAGAAATTTACTGAGTCAACCCAACTTTACATTAAAAAATCGAACGCCGGCCGCTGATAAATTTAAATTTAATTAGGTGGGCACACACGAGAGGTATTTTTAAACGATCTGTCCCGCCGCTCGATCTGTCATTCCAAGCCCGCCGATCTGGTCTGCGAGGAGATAGATCTTTCATTTTTCACTAACGTAAATATCAAAACTCGCATTTTCTGAACGGAATTGCTCTGTGAAGAGTGTGAAGGGACAAATCTGTTAGTTAGTGGCAAATTCTCTCAAATTTTGAAGGGATTGAACCGCGGGTTAGATATTTTATACTCTTATAAAATCTCAGCAGATTTTCGGTAAACGATCCGGGATAGAGAAGGAAAAAAAAGTGGCATTTTGGGTTTGTGTGTGCTGGAAATTGAGGAGCAGAAGTAACAAAGGGGCTAAGTGCCAAAATTGTTAAAAGGAGAAAATTTGAAAATAACAAAAAAAATTAAAAAAGAAAAAGGGAAACGAGCAAAGTGCTAAATATTATTTGATCAAAGTAGAGAAATTTCCTCGGCGTTTGAGTGAAAAAAAGCCACTTAATGACATTAAGTGCTTTTTCTTGTTATTTGAATTTATTAACGTCTAGTAGCTGGTTAATTGAGATATTTATTAGATTTTTCAAAGTTGTTTCTTTTTTGAGTATCGAAGTTGCTTTCTATTATGCTGGTTTAGAAAAAGCCAACTTTCAATCGTGTACAACTTTGTTAATATTCACTTGCTTGAGATATAAGATCCTGTTGGCTGTTGCTTGTAAATCAGATATTTTTTTCTATGACATATCTACTATTTCAAATCTACCGGTGTGTGTACTTGACAGTATTACATCTTGTAAGTCCTCAGGTACCATTGGAGTGCACTTATCCTTTCTTTCCTCGATAATCGCGAAATCCCTGTCACAGTAAAGAAAGCTATGACCACTGGCAAGGTACCTATGTTAAATAGTATCAATTCTCGACAATACTTATTATGGCACTTGACCCCTTTCATTTGAAAACAACGGATCACTTGCAGAGAGCGCCACCTATCCACTTAATTTGCCCGTTTGATGTGAGATAATCGATGGCACCTAGCCCCTTTGTTACTTCTGCTCCTCAATTGTAAAAACACTGATGAAAGATAAATCAATCCAAGTGGATAAAAAATGTGTCCAAGACAAGAATATGGACACATGTCCGTACTTCGTCAACTTGAACAAAAAATAATTTTTTTAAAAATTATCTGCTAACGAGTACTTCAAATTCTCGTTAAAATGTTTACAAGCTCTTGATAAACTTGCATCTTTACGTTTTTGTTTAAGTAACTTTTATCTCTTATCTTCCATAAATAAGGTCTTTGTCGATACATTTCAATTAATTCAATCAAAGTTTCTTTTGTCCCCTCCATATTTAATAACACGTAATTATTGAAATACCGGGTGCGTCTCAAAAGTGGCTCACCCTTATAACTTTTTTATATTTTCAGATAAAACAACGAGATTTGGTATGTTAATATATGACATAAATTAGGGATTGTTTGACGTACTCAATTGTTTTCGGTCACTTCCGGTTTCACCGGAAATGGCTACAACTTTTGATTTTTAAATGGCACTCTCGATATTTTTTCGACACACTCTGAATAGAATAACATATCATATGTCAACTTTTGACATTTTCGCATATGGTTTATTTGAAATTAAATTGTAACATGCAGTTCATAACGACAATTTCAGTCGAAATACCAAGTGTATGGTATCAAATTATTCGTAAAAAAATGCTTTTTCAAAATTTGTTAACGAGCCATCGTCGTTCCATTTGAAAAAATTGAGATATGATTAGAAATACAATTTGGGCATCTTTTAACCGGCCAGGACAAGACACTAAACATTAGACGATCAAATCTATTTTTCCAAGGCTCCTTGATTAAGAATTAGTGTTTTTAACACAGCCATGGCACTCTAGATTGAAATTTAAAATACAATTTGTTTTTGAGCGAATATGTCAAAAGTTGACATATAATACGTCATTCTATTCAGAGTGTCATTTTCTATCGAATAAAGTGGAAAAATACCCAAGGTGCTATTTAAAAATCAAAAGTTGTAGTTATTTCCGGTGAAACAGGAAGTGACCGAAAACAATTGAATACGTCAATCAATCCTAATTTATGTCATATACTAACATACCAAATCTCGTTTTTTATCTTAAAAAATAAAAAAGTTATAGGGGTACACAAGCAGATATTTAATAGTGATGACGCTTGGGAACAGGATCTGTTATTTTCGAAACAGATTTGTTTTGGAACTGGATTGGAACAGGTTTATGTGCTATCCTATACCAGTTCCAGTTCCAACTGTTCCAGCTGTTTCAAAACACTGCAACTTAAAATAAAAACTTAAAGAAATAAATTCTTGGAATTGTTTAAATTATGTTATCTACTATATTTGTGATACTAGATTCTTAATAGTGTATTTTTCAAAATTAGATAATTATATATTATATTGCATTTGGCAACATCGCCAGTACGTTTTTTTGATGGTAAGAAATTCTCTTCGCCTATTCTGTTTACATTAAAAAAACTCTGCGTAAAAAATGTATACATACCGGCAAAGGAACCGCTTGTTTTTATTATCTAGGAATGTAAGTTGTTTTTATTTTATATATGTATTTTCCTATTTTACATATAAAAAATAGTAAATATTAGATATTCTTTTCTTTCTGTATTTTTAAATATTAATTTCCTATTTCAAATTTATAATAAAAATTTAGTTGAATTTTAATTAAATATACCAAATATCGGCAACGCTGCGAAAACCGCCACCCTTGTTTTTTTTACGACTATGCACTATATTAGTTATTAGTGCACTCGCACTCAATCTCGATAATATAACGCCAAGCGACCGCGTCGCTAAAGCGAAATACTGCCTCGTTTCTCAACTGAAACTAGTTCTTTTTACTTAACTGTTCCAAGTCCCAAACTGTTCCAAGTCCCAAACAGTTCCAAGTCCCTAACTGTTCCAAGCGCTAAACTGTTCCAAGCCCTAAAGTGTTTCAAGTCCCAACCTGAACAGTGGGACTTGGAACAGTTTGAGACTTGGAACAGTTTGCGACTTGGAACAATTTAGGGCTTGGAACAGTTTAGCGCTTGGAACTGTTTGAGACTTGAAACAGTTTGCGACCTGGAACAGTTTAGGGCTTGGAACAGTTAGGAACTTGGAACTGTTTGAAACAGTTAAGTAAAAAGAACTGGTTTGAGTTGATAATCGAGGTCGTATATCGGTTTCGCTAGTCTAGCCAAAGTCTAGCGGACGCGACCGTTCAGGTGTTATCTGTTATCGGGATACAGGGGCGTAAAAAACAAATTTGGCTGTTGCCGTTATTTAAAATATTTAATTAAAATTAAACTAAATTCTTATTATAAATTTTAAATTTATAATAATTTTTTTTTAAATATTTTATTTTTTAATGTAAACAGAAACAGAATAGGTAAGGAACATTTTTTATTTAAAAAAAATGCTGGCGATGTTGCCAAATGCAATATAACTATCGCATTATAGTTTTTTTTTTGAAAAATACAGTGTAAGAACAGTCGGTTATTGTTTAAATTAAACTCTTCCAAGAATTTACTTTTTAAGTATATAACAAAATTATAAATCTATATTTATTCATTAGTGCTTATACAGGGTGGGTCTTAAATAAGTGCACATATTTTTAGGAGTTGTATATTTCGATACTCATGAGTTTTTTCGGGAAAACATGTTTTTGAAAAGTTTATATTTTTCGAAAATTTGATAGTTTTTTTTTAATTTTTAGTTTGTAACAGCTTGTACCTATTAGGTAACCTACCTTTAGTTTAGAACAGCTTGTACCTATTATTAAAAAATCGCTGTTCCGGCCATGACTAATATTTAAAACGATGTATCCCGTCCTCGGTACAAAATCCTCAAAGGTTCTAACATTTCAAGCGGCCGCTACGTGCGGTTAAATAAGAGGGATTAATCGGTAAGTAGACAAATCTGCGAAAAATACCTCTCGTGTGTAACCAGCTATTCAGCCATATTAAGGTTCTTCATTAGTTTTTTTTTATTCCGTGTATAGGAATGACGTAATAAAATCAAATTCTTCTTAGAAATCCAAATGTATTGAATAAAATTTAATATAAATATTTTTAATGTAAGTGTATTTTAAAAATCTAATCTCCTAATCTTAATTTAAATAATACAAATCAAAATGTTAGTACATAGTATGTATGTTCATTTCGCAAACTGAAAGAAAAGAAACATTAAGTCTTTGGGGGCAGTGCTACGACCTGAGAGAGCATCGTACGACTTGTTAGTTGAATCAATAATTATAATAAGAAAGATCACATCGTGGTTCTGAACTGACGGCTTTTTAAAAGCATTTACGGTGGACGATTCCAGGGCCGGACTCGTCGTATTCCTGTTTCGAAATCCACATCTGTTGGAAGGTGGACAACGACGCCAAGATAGAGCCGCCGATCCATACGGAATACTTTCTTTCGGGGGGAGCTATAATCTTGATTTTGATGGTCGATGGTGCGAGGGCAGTGATTTCTTTTTGCATACGATCAGCAATACCTATAAGAATTGTTTTTTGTTATAAAATCTGCAAATATTCTTCAAATTTTAAATGGGAATAATCCTAAAACGGCCTTTACACTACTCGCGAAGTAAGCTGAAGTAGGTCAATATCGAATAGTGAAGAGGGTTATTTCGTGTTTCCTCGTCTAACTTTGTGTCGTCGGCTTATTTTATTACATGAGGAAACACATAATAACTAGAAATGAGCAAAACTGCGATTGCGATTTTTAAATTGCCGCGACTGTAACCTGCGATTGCGATTTTAATATTTACGAAACCAGAAAATGCTTTTTCTAAATATGCCAATGAGCCACCCTCGTTCAATTTGAAAAGTTGAGATATGGTTAAAAATACGATTCGGATTCGATTTATACCAGTCGGACAAGACGCGAAAAACAATAAACGATCAAATCTATTTTCCACGGCTTCTTGATTAAAATTAGTGTTTAACACAGCCATGACATTCTACATCCCGTTTGTACTTTTTCAAATTTCCAAAACTTTTTAGAGGAAATTAAAAAAAGCATGAAAATATGGCTGCTTAAACGGGATTAACCATTTTAGAACAAACAAAAATTTTATGAAGAATGTCGTTTTCTCAAAATGTCAATAAATAAAAAAAAACCTTTTGTAAAGATAATCCGGGGACATATTGTAGATTGAAATTTAAAATACGATTTTTTAAGCAAAAATGTCAAAAGTTGCCATATGATATGCCATTCTATTCGGAGTGTCATTTTCTATTGAAGAAAGTAAAAAAATACCGAGGGTGTCATTTAATAATCAAAAGTTGTAGTCATTTCTAGTGAAACAGTAAGTGACTAAAAACAATTGAATACGTCAATCAATCCTAATTTTTGGCCCCTTTTCCGCTTCTCGTATTTTGTTTATTTATACAGGGTGAGTTTCCTACGATGTTCTCTATGGGTATCTCGGAAACTACTGGAGATAGAGAGTCGGTTAAATGGTTATGCGCCTTTCAGATTTTTGAAAAAGTTCAAGGCTTACTAGATATTTCGAAAAAAACACATTTCGGCTATTTTAAAAATTGTCCCTAACTCCATTATAAGCTATTTTAGACAAAAAGTTTTCAGATAAAAGTTGTAGATAATCACATCCTTTATGAGACTGTGCCCCCTGTTTTCTTCTAAAGCCTGTCATTTTTGACATATGACACAAACATATGTTTTTTTTTAAATGGAAACCATAGCTGGCCATGACTTCATAAAAAGCGCCATTTTTTAAGCTTTTCAGCGATATAAGCTATAATCGAAAAATTAGAGAGTTATAGCCAATTCTTATCATTTTTAAACAATTTCACTTAGTTAGCCATGGAAATAAGTTTAATCGTCTTTGCTCTCAGAAATGTGAAGCTGTCACATCCAAATTTTGTTTTCAAAATACACAAAAATTTTAAATATGAATTTTTCAAATGAAGAAAAACGTATAGATACTCCCGCATCAATAGAGCGGTTCCAATGACTGTATATATAATGACTTTTATTACGACGATGTTATGCGTTATGGTTAACAATAAGGTTTACAAAAAAACTTGTGAATTAAGAGAGGCACTAAAAGTGGCGGTACGAGAGAACTTTAATTAAGTCGACCGGTCCTTCTATGAGAATAGGTAGTAATTCATTTTTAAAAAGATGCAACTCAAAACAATGGCGGATTTTTTGAACATTTTCTAAAATAACTTAAAGTGTATGCAGTGATATTATTTTTTAAGTTTTAGTTTGTGTAATGTAAATTGTAAGGAACCGTTTAGTAATGTATTCTAACTTTTTATAAATCATAATAGAATAAAAATACCATGCAATCCAATTGAAATTAATCAAGAAAGATCAGAATTGGCTATAACTAAATGTAACTTTTCTAACATGTCTTGAAAACCGTTCTCTAAAAAACGTAACATTCACCGGTTAACGTATCCTCGAAAATGTATGGTCAAGAAAAGTTGAACCAATAATCCTACACGCTCTTCTTCATTTGAAAAATTCATATTTACAATTTTTGCTTATTTTAATTTACAAAGTTTAGATGTGACAGCTTCACATTTCCAAGAGCAAAGACGATTATACTTGTTTCCATGGCTAACTAAGTGAAATTGTGTAAAAATTATAAGAATTGGCTATAACTCAGTAATTTTTCGAAGAAAACATATTTTAGCTTATATCGCTGAAAAGCTTAAAAAATGGCGCTTTTTATGAAGTCATAGCCAACTATGGTTTCCATTTAAAAAAACATATGTTTGTGTTATATGTCAAAAATGACAGGTTTTAGAAGAAAACGGAGGGCACAGTCTCATTAAGGATGTGATTATCTACAACTTTTATCTGAAAACTTTTTGTCTAAAACAGCTTATAATGGAGTTAGGGACAATTTTTAAAATAGCCGAAATTGTTTTTTTTTTCGAAATATCAAGTAAGCCATGAACTTTTTCAAAAATCTGAAAGGCGCATATTTATGACCCCACAAAACTGCAATTCTTTCCCCATTTAATCGACTCTCTATCTCCAGTAGTTTCCGAGATACCCATAGAGAACATCGTAGGAAACTCACCCTGTATATATCCTACCGAAACCTTCTTAGCTCCATCTACGGTAACGTGAATGAAGCAAGCATGTAAATCCTAATTTGTGTCATATACTAACATACCAAATCTCGTTTTTTATCAGAAAATATGAAAAAGTTATAGGGGTGAACCACTTTTGAAAAACACCCGGTATATTATGATAATGGCCCTAGAAAATAATGGCTTCTCTATTATAAATTAATAATATCATGGAGAAAATGCAATCGCAGTTTACTATAAAGTGCTTCAATAGACCACAAAATTACATTCGCAACTATATCGCAAATCGCACCGAAGTCGCAAATCGCAGCTATAGTAATAATAGTTGCTTGAATTGAAACTTGGAAATAGAAGAAATCGCAATCGCAGTTTCCTATGAGAGCCAATCGCAGGTTGCGATTTCGATTTTAAAATCGCTACGATTGAATCGCAGTTTGCGATTTCTTGCTCATCTCTAATAATAGCTCCCTTGACTATTCCAATTAGACATACTACGTCTTACTTCGCGAGTAGTGTAGAAGCCATTTAAAAAATATCTTTTATAATTATTTTATTTTTTGTAGCAGGGCAAAAAGAAACCAATTCCAATTAGACCGAAATCGGAAGCGTCAGGTAGTACAGTGTATTTTAAAATGACAGCACACCTCGAAATGTCTTTACCCTATTCAGATTTATAGCTAAATAAGGTTCTAAAATATACGTTGGGTTAAGTAAAAACCCTGTCTTAGATTTAAGTAAACTAACCTGGATACATTGTAGTACCTCCGGAAAGTACCGTGTTAGCATAAAGATCCTTACGAATATCAACATCGCACTTCATAATAGAGTTATAAACTGTCTCGTGGATACCACAAGATTCCATTCCCAAAAATGAAGGTTGGAACAATGCTTCCGGGCACCTACAGATTTATTTCAAGCATTATCATTAAACTGAAAAAATAATTAGTTGGATATTTTACCTGAATCTTTCATTACCGATGGTAATAACCTGTCCGTCGGGAAGTTCATAGCTCTTTTCCAGAGATGTTGAATTAGCCGCAGTGGCCATTTCTTGTTCAAAGTCCAAAGCAACATAGCAAAGTTTTTCTTTAATATCTCTGACGATTTCCCTCTCTGCCGTTGTGGTGAACGAGTAGCCTCTTTCAGTCAAGATTTTCATCAAGTAATCAGTTAAATCGCGACCTGTAAAAATAGAATGAAATTAAATCCAGCTTTTCCATATTGTTATTTATACTATGTTGTTCTTATCAAAAATTGCACTAATTTACCACAGATTTCAACCATTTTATGTTATACTCGGAATGAACGTTTCACTAAATAACTAAAAGCTGGCTAGATGGTCAGTTTTTAATTATAACACGTTATAATAAATTTAGTAAAATGCGTGCATCTAGAGTATAAAACGATTGTTTTGGCATAAGGCTATTTATAGATCCTGTATTACTTAGGTATTTGCTTTAAGTGCAGACCTAAACCAAACATTAAGATCTTTGCCTAATCTGTATACTAGGACGTATTTCAGGAAAATATATTCACCTCTTCAAGGTATACTAAGGGCTGGCAAATGTTAGTCTTGGGTCGATATTTCCGTATGTAAGGAGAGTACAATGCGTTTATAATGTACTGAACAAAGAGAGAATAGTAAAAACGTTGCCAAACATATGAAATAAACCGAGAAACTGTGCACATTGCTAAGAGACGTGGAAGGGGATATAGCAGATTCGTCTTGGTCCTTTCATTGGTCGCCGCAATGAGTACCATATCAGAGACCATATCAGTACTTAAAATTTTAGGGAAGAGTGTACATCATGCTTCCAACTTCAACTTCAGGATTTAGTTACGTCTCGTGATACTTTATTTGTTTACTTATTAATATTATTTCGTTGTAATTTTCTCTATAGCTTGTAAATTTTTAAGTGCAAGTTAAAAACACTTGCACTTTTGGTAAAAATAAGTGGAATTGAGTTGGTGTTCGACAGTGGCCGCGCTATTAGAACTCTGAATTCAAAAACTGATCTCGAAATCAATTAGAAATAATTGATTGTATTTTTTTTTCGTAAACTTTCTTAATATTTTTGCTATATTTTTTTCGCCGACATTATGTGAAAATCTTTATAAATAAAAAAGTTACACGATTGCTGAAAATTGCAATGCCCTAAAATGTTTTTTTTTTAAATTTTGATTGAAAAAAAAACAAGCCTATCGAATTTTTCTTATTTAAACATTTTGTAAAAGATCCGAATTTCAAAATAAAAGAAAGGTTGAATATCTAGAGTAATTCTTGAGTTATCGCGTGTTAAGTTTTAAAAAATATCATTAAAATAAATGTTAAAATATTTTCCTGAAATATACCCTAATTTCTAACTTTTTTATTATATGACCTACAGATGCCCGACGCACTATAGCAAAACCCTGTATAGTTTAGCTATACACTTACACGAAGTTCTTATGATCTTTAGAGACCAGAAATGGTCTGATACACTTATAGTAGTATCCTGTATTGTAATAAATTAATGTTTCTTTGCTGTTGTAACACTAAAGGTTTCAATGTAAATTATATTGTTCTTACCAGCCAAGTCGAGACGTAGAATAGCATGAGGAAGAGCGTAACCTTCATAAATAGGTACTGTATGAGAAACGCCATCTCCAGAATCCAGTACTATACCAGTGGTACGACCAGATGCATAAAGGGATAGTACAGCTTGAATGGCCACATACATGGCGGGTGTGTTGAAGGTTTCAAACATGATTTGAGTCATTTTCTCTCTAAAGTTGAATTGTGGAATTGCATTGCCAATATTCCAGGAATCATTTGATTTTAATTGAAAGTTACCTGTTGGCCTTGGGGTTAAGTGGTGCTTCAGTCAATAAAATAGGATGTTCTTCTGGAGCGACGCGAAGTTCATTGTAGAATGTGTGATGCCAGATTTTTTCCATGTCGTCCCAGTTAGTGATTATACCATGTTCGATTGGGTATTTTAGTGTTAGAATACCTTAGAAATGAAAATAATAATGAAAAAAGCAATAATAAGATGTGCACCATGTTTTCGACATTTTATTGTATTTTCTAAATGTGCAAATTAATTATTACTGACGGATTTAAGTAAAATAAAGTGATTTAAGTAAAATACTAGATATAGACATTATTGACGGTTGTGTCTCACAAACTATAGCGTTTATAAACGAAGTTGGCGGGCATCAGCTAGTACAAAATAAAGGCAATCCAAGTTCAAAATTGATATTATTGCTCGAATTTACTATAATTTATAAAAAGCCGAAATGTAATTTGGATAACTTTGGTTTGATATAAAGTCTGCCCAACAAGAGAAGGTACGATTTCGACAGAAGACATTCATCACTGTCATTTTAATGTATATGTTACGGTTAATGTCGACATTAACAAGTTAATTTTTGGGTTTGGTTGTTTTGTTTTATGTTATTCTCGAAATTAACCGAGCAATATTGAGATTACCTTTATTTCGGATTTTAACCGTAACATATACATATGATAGTTCATACATAAAGGATAATATCTATGATAGAAAACTGTCATACATAGGTATTATGTTATTATGTTTGAGTCTAATCTGAATGGTTCATAATTATGTTAATAATTGAAAAATTACAGTACAACTATATAATATTCTTGGGTACAATCATGCCCTAGACACTCAATGGTAATTTTATAGAACTCCAAATTTAGTTTCTTCCGCGTTGCCAGACGGCACAAAAGACATTAAAGTACAGGTTTCTAATTTATATATGAAGATGACATGACAGTTCCTATGTTGACTATTGTCTGTGGTCTAGTTTTTGTCTAGTTGACATGTTGACAAAATGTTGGTGATCCGTCAAGTTATTTTTAAATCATTATTTTGATCATTATTTAAATAATTATTAATTCAGATATTCCCAGATATTTCTGATTTGTCGGAAAGTTCAGTGATTTGTGTTTATAGTTTGTGTTTTTATTAGTTTGTGCATTCCGATACTTACAGTCGATCATCATTTTCATGTTAGATACTAAACTTTTTTATTAAAGTCATTTTGACATTTTAGAAATAATAATTTATAAACCAAATAAAGAAATAGTTTAATCATAAATAAGTAAGTACATAGTTGGTAATATATAGTATTTTTAGTAACAGTTAATTAGTAGTCTATAATATTTTTACTATATTATAATTTAGTTGTTAAATCAAAAAAAAATAGGCGATATGTGATCTATTGTTGGTGTTTAAAATGTATGTATTTATAATTTTAATTTTGTTGTAATTATGTTACACTTCTAATGATCTAATAAAACATAAAATGGAGTAAAAAAGTCTATATTTATTATTTTATATTTTACAAGGAATAATTTTGCGCTTGAATAACGTTACCGTTTTAATTAGCGTTAATAAGTAACGGAACGCTAAAATTATGTTATGCCAAAACTCTCCATTAGTTTCTTCCGGATCACTAGGTGGCTCTAAATGACGGACCCATATGTTTTATATCAGTGTCCAATCTATCTCTAGTACGTGACATTAGTCTATGGGTACAATCAAGATTTAGATTTCGTATATACACACCTCTTTTGCTTTGGGCCTCATCTCCGACGTAGGAGTCTTTCTGACCCATACCGACCATCACACCCTGGTGCCTGGGACGACCCACTATGGATGGAAACACAGCTCGAGGGGCATCATCTCCCGCAAAGCCCGCTTTGCACATTCCGGAACCGTTGTCAACGACAAGAGCCGCAACATCATCGTCACACATTTTGGTTGTTCTATATTATTTCTGCCCCTATAAAGATAGTTATTAATGTAAAGGTATTAGCTGTTTATGTCAAGCAAATTATACTCTACACTAGGTCTATGGTGACAATTTGAAAAGTACCAATCGGGAATATTATCTGAGACAGTTAGTCAGAATTCAAATGCATATTGATGATTGGAGAAGAGACCAAAATGAGGTACTTTTTGACTAGCCCTTTCCCCCTTCATTTCTTAAGGGGATCAATCCTTAAGGGGGTCAAATTACTGAAATAAGGTGAGTACGAGCGACGTAGTGTGGCGTCAATACAAGGGGATATAATAAGTAACTGCAAAATTAATATTTTACCAACACAATGAAGTTTCTTTTTTGTTAGTCATTAATTTTGTAATTACAAAACTGAAATATACAAAAAATGTAACAGGTTAAAAAAATAATCAAACCATTTTAAAAAATGAACTGAATTTAAAAAATCTGTTAGATACAATAGCAGACAACATAACCAGTGTTTACTTTTATAAACATCTTCACCGAAATAACGAATACATGATTTTAATTTAGTATTAAGATTCAAAATATACTTTGAAGGTCCTTCTTCAATACTTTTTAATTTTTCTGAATACACCATAGAACTGAAGGATGGTGATGCAGGTGATGGTATTTTAGATTGTTTATTCTAAAAAACAAATATGTAACTGTAAAGTGGAAAACTTCAACAGAACTGTCATTCATTTTTATGAGTTGATGTGGAAAAAGGTGGTATAGAATTTTAAATAGGTCCCCTTAAAATTCGTAAGCGTTCCCTTATTTAGTTATAGGACGTTAATCGCTACTCATTAAAATAGAATCGGAATTCAATAGTGCAATTGAACTAAAAATAGTGCCCGATCAATCGTTCGCATAGCGTAACTAAACGCTCGGCGTATTTTTGCGACAATCGAATTAATTTAATTTGTACTAATGAGCTTTCGCAACGGACGAATTCATATTGACGATTTTTTTGTGGAGGGGACTATTTTTAGAGGTCGATGCCATACATACACCAATATTTCTATTAAATTCCTCTAAGAATGTTTTTTGATGAAACATTAGAAGAATTTTCTTCATTTTCTATAATTATTTTAAAAACAAAATTACATACAAGGTGGTCCGAACTGTATTCCGGAAACTTCAGCAGCATATTCTGCAGATAAAAATAAGTAAAAAAGTTCGTATAAATATATGTCCTGAAACGCTTAAATTCGGAGATACAGGGTGTAGAAGTTTCATGTTTATTTCGATTTTTTCCAAATAATTTATGAAGTAACGTAAATATTTGGATGAAAATTGGTGTCTGGGAGTTTTTTGACATGAGAAATTTGATTTTGATGTCAATATGACTCCTACTTGTAGAGGGCGCCACCTACATATTTTTTTACTTGTTTGAAGAGTAATAACTTTTAGTCCGTACCTGTATAAAACTACTGAGTAAAAAAATATACATTTACGATATTTTTACGTAAAAAAGGTCTCTTGGGAAAAATCCCTACGAGTAATGGTTCTCGAGATATTTGGAATCGAAATTATCAATACCTGTCATCATTGACATAAATTAAACATGTCGACTAAGTAGTTATTACACTGAAATCCTAAATTTGAAATGTTTTTGTGCCAAAAGTTCAACAGAAACTGTTTTATCATCATTTTTTTACAGAAAAATTTAGGATTAATTTAAAAAAAAATTCCGGAATTTATTATTTCAATGGAATAACTATCTACCACATATATCTACACAACTTGTTTATTTTTTGCCAATAATGACATGTATTGACTATTTCCATTCTAAATATCTTGAAAACGGTTACTCGTAGCAATTTTTAGTAAGAGACATTTTTTACGTAAAAAGTCACGGAAATGTATATTTTTTTCACTCATTTCCTTTATACAGGTACGGACGAAAAGTTATTTCTCTTCAAATCAGTTAAAACACATGTAGGTGGCGCCACCTACAAATGGGAGTCATATTGACATCAAAATCAAATTTCTTATGTCAAAAAACTCCCAGACACCAATTTTCATCCAAATATTGACGTTATTTCAGAAATTATTTGGAAAAAATCGAAATAAAAATAAAACTTCTACACCCTGTATCTGAAACTAAACATTTTAGGATATACATTTATACGAACTTTTTTACATATTTTTATCTGCAGAATATGCTGCCGAAGTTTCCGGAATACAGTTCGGACCACCCTGTATAGGTATTTAGTGGATACATATTATAAGTTTTACAGTAATTCATTAAATTGATCACTGGTGCCCTTTAAACAAGGCTGGTGCCTAATAGTCTACCGTTCTTGTGTGTGAGAGATCTGCGATTAACAATATCTTATAATACATAATTTAATATTAATTTTATACCATATTGGTCACTTTATTTCCGTGGTCTGTATTTTAATGCATACTATATACAGAGGTAAATATACAGGGTGTTTAAGAAAACATGTGCCATCTCTCGTGGGGAGATTCCTCACGTAACAATAAAGGTCGATTTATAGATTGAAAACGTTGCGATTGCGATCGGTTGTTGTTGTGGTTGACGTTTTACGTCAAAAGTTAACCAACTTTTAACTTCGACAGGAACGTTGACCTTGAAACGTTAGTAATCCAATAGAAATAATCGCAACCGCAACGTCGAACCGCACCGTTTTCAATCTATAAATCGACCTTAAGATTTATTTTTCATACCAACGATTCTGCTTTGTTTCGTAGCTACAGGGTGTTAAAATCTTAAAATCTTTCGATTTATTATAATTTTCTCCCAAGTACTTTTAGTGATTCGAATGATATTTTGAGGATAAAAGTTACTATAAGTGCTACATATTTTAATGCTAAAAAAGTGTCCATAAATTCATCAGGGACGTGCATATGGGTTATCACTGGAATATTTTTCGAAAAAAGAACATTTGTGCCACTGCCTTTTTTTTATATCAAAATTGTGTAAGCCGTTTAATGCCAATTAAAAGTTATCTCTTGATATTTTTGTCGAATTCGGCCTCATTTTATTAATCACAAATAATAAAATTAAAATAAAAATTAAATTAATAAATTATATATTTTACCTAATTTATTATTAAATATTATTACTATTACTCCAACCTACAGCAATTTTAAATAAAAAAATAATGGAATTTAAAATAATTACAAAAAACCTAATTTTCAAATGTTTTAACGTCCTGTAACTCTAAAACTATGCATTTCCATACCCATGTTTATAGGAACTTTTTTTCATATTTTTTGATGAGGAATCAATGAGGACTTATTTAAAACTTTCGCAAGTTAATGATATTAAAATTTTTAGAAGGTTATTTGCTATTAGATTTGGATCAAGGCAAATTAATAAAATAGCGTTTATCTCATCAAGGAGGCCGAAATCGACAAAATATCAAGAGTTAACTTTTAATCGGCATTAAACTGCTTGTGCTATTTCGCTAAAAAGAGAAAAAAGTAATTGACGTAAATGCCTTTTTAGAAAAATATTCCATGTGTCGTACTTATGTCGTACTTATAGTAACTTTTACCCTCAAAATTTCATTCGAAACGCTAAAAATACTTGGAAGAAAATTATAATAAATCGAAAAAATATTAGGACTTTAACACCCTGTAGCTACGAAACAAAGCAGAATTGGACCTGTGTTAATATGAAAAATAAATCTTATTTTTACGAGAGGAATCTCCCCACGAGAGATGGCACATGTTTTTTGAAACGCCCTGTATATGGGTGTGGTATGCTGCAAATAACTGAGTTACTACCTATATCTGTTTAATAAAAGAAAGTTTCACAGTCACACACAAAATTTTCAAATTATTGCTTATGGATGCCATTTTAATATGATTTTAAGTAATAAAATATAGCACTTTGCACTTATGTCCCCCATGTTTTTAGTAACTATACATAAATGCAGTAAAAGTTTTTAATAATTTTACCAAGTGAATACCTTTTATTTTTAGAACAGATTTTATACTTAGATCCTAGATCCTACGTACTACGTACATTATGTTTAATTTCTTGGTGGGGCATCTGGTGCAAGAATGTTAAATATCAGCAGAACGTTCAGTTCCGGATTGTGTAGGTAACTAATTTTAAATTTCCTGCAGATGCTTTTTTATCAAGTTTGGTATCTACAGTTAGTGATTTATTATTTACATATACCCAAGATATAGGTGTATTAAAAAGAATCTTTCTGATTATTCTGAAATAGCTGCATGAATTTTATAACCAAAGTAACTTATTAAGAATATTTGTCTCATATAGCTAACTCAAAAATATTTTATATTTTAATTGAAAACAAATTAATTTTTTTTATTATTCTGAAATATGCATGAATTTTATAACCAAAGTAACTTATTAAGAATATTTGTCTCATATAGCTAACTCAAAAATATTTTATATTTTAATTGAAAACAAATTAATTTTTTTTTAGAATCAATGCTATAATTAAGAAGTGTAGATAATTGAACCGCCATGTTCTAGTTACATAATTACTTTCCCTTAAATGGTGTAAGTGACATAAGGCAGAGCATAAGGTATAAAATTTGACGTCAAGCATTAAATTTCTGAAGTCCAAATGCAGAAAGAAATGCGTCACAGGCAGTAATAATTATTCCTTAACTATCTACTTAGTATTTCATCAAGTTGAAATCTTAAAACAAAAATAGTTCAAATAATAGATAAATCGGTTTTTATAGAAGAACTCCTAGAGAAATTATCTTAATCTTGAAATGCATTCTATATTTTAAATTACGTTCATATACATAATATTTTTATGTTGTATTATATGTATAGAATATGCCTCAATTGGTACTGAAAAAATATTCAGTTTTATAATTTTTCAATAAGACTTTCAACACAATTAGTAGTTATTAGTTCCTGGAGATTCCTCATGTAAAAATAAGATTTATTTTTCATATCAATATAGGTCCGATTCTGCTTTGTTTTGTAGCTACAGGGTGTTTGCTCAGTCTGATTTATTATATTTTCTTCCAAGTACTTTCAAAATTTCGAATGAAATTTTGATGGTAAAAGTTACTATAAATGCGACATATTTTAAAGCTAAAAAAAGGTCGACATATTCACCAGGGACGCCACAAACTTTTTTACTCTTGTTAGCGAAATAGTGTAGGCAGTTTAATGCCGATTAGAAGTTGTCTCTTGATATTTTGTCGATTTCGCCCTCCTTGATGAGATAAACGTAACTTTATGAATTTACTAGTAATAGCAACCTTTAAAAAAAATTAATATCATTAACTTGCGAAAGTTTTAAACAAGGACTCATTGATTCCTTACCAAAAAATATGAAAGAAAAATCCTATAAACAAGAGTATGGAAATGCATAGTTTTAGAATTACAGGATGTTAAAACATTTCAAAATTAGAGGTTTTGTGTAATTATCTTAAATACCATTATTTTTGTATTTCAAATTGCTGTATGTTGGACTAATAGTAACAATAACTATTAGTAATAATATTTAATAATAAATTAGATAAAATATATAATTTATTAATTTTATTTTTTATTTTATTAATTGTGATAAATAAAATTGCAGGTTGCCGAATTGGACAAAATTTTTTTTTTTTATTAGTTTATTAGTTACTACATTAAATTTAGAAGGAAGAAAGCAGAAAACAATCCAATGGTTTATAAAATTTAACCATATTTTTTTTTTTATTTTCATAGTAAAATAACTATTTTGAAACTAAAGCTATTTTGGACTGATTTGAAAAACGACAAAGAGATAATATATTTCTTTATTTGAGATCCACCAATCCTGAAAATATTTGTGCTTTTTTAAGACTCACCCTGTATGGTAATACATGCAACTCTACATAGTATTTAAAAGAAACTAAAATAGTAAAATAATCAAATAAATATTCTTTTTTATAAGACAAACAATTAAGTAAAAATATACCTAATAGCATTCGCTTGGTGAATTAAAAAATAATATTATAATTTGTAGAGAATACAATTATCTAGATATTTCTAACAAGAGTTACTCAAAATAATCAGTTGCCCCAGTACTAAATCTTCTAACATCAATAATTAAATTTACCTCAATATCTAATAATAAAAAATAGGAGTCTTTAACAGTTTTTTTTAATTTAAAAATTTACCTTTAAGGAATCAACACACATACAATTTCACTGAAATTATCACTAAACACTGATTTTATACTCTAACACAACTTTTCCCTCCACCAAAAGGAATAGGAGTAACAGCAAAATCGCAACACAATCACTACACAGTGTGTAAAATACCAACCTTGAGACTTAGTTCGCAGCGACCCGTGGAGTGTGTTCGTACGAGTGTTGTGCGCACTCAAATGTGACTTTTTATAAGGGCCCCGCATAGTGGAGACGCGAGGGCCCATAAAAGGACGCCCGGATTTAAGGCGCACAGAGTCCCGCGTCGTCCTTATTTGGTCCGGGGGGCTACAATTCAACGGCTGCCCCTTCCCTACAAGTGACCCGTAGTGCTACCCCTTCCACCGATCGTCCGTGATAATTTTAATTAATGTTTTGTTTACTTTTATGGTCAAGAATGTTTATGCCATCGGTGATGCCGATAGAGTTGTGACGTTTTTGTGCGACATATCTTTATTAATAAATTAATTAATCATGCCGTTTTTAATACGAGTGTTATCAAAGTAGTAATTAGATTTAAAGTAATGCAATTTAAACTGTATCTGTTCTAAGTATGAAATATAAAGAGTAAGTTGGATATATGAGAACATTTTATGTTTTTGTTTAATCTTGTTTTATTGTTTTGCTTAATAGAAATAATTATTAATAATACCAGGTGCATCTCAATAGTGGCTCACCCCTATAACTTTTTTATTTTCTCAGATAAAAAGCGAGATTTGGTATGTTAGTATATGACATAAATTAGGATTGATTGACGTATCCAATTGAGGCGTCAAGTTGCAAAACCCGCCTTATCCATTTTTTTTAAATGGCCTAATGATATAATATATTAATAGTGGGACCCTGAAATCTACTTAAACATAATCCAAAATTGCAGTAAAAGTCGCCTATTCCTATATAAAATTCACTAAAAATTACGTTACTGCAGCAAAATCCGTCTTATCCACTTATATTTGCTTTTATTGTCATTATTGTTACAAACCTCGCATTTTTTCATAAACTTTTTACACAAATATATTACTACTAACGTCTTTTCAAATCCTTACTTAATTATAATAAAATAGTATCTTTAATAAATGAAGTTACGATGCAAATGCCGTATGATCGAAAAAAACGGCGTTCATTTGGCTTGGAAACGACGATCGATGACATTTCCCATATAAATTTAGATATTAAATGACAGCATTTTTCATTTCATAGCCAATATGTATCATACTGCAAGAAAACCCGCCTTATCTGAATTATTTTTGTGTTTTTTTCTGTTTAAAAATTAAATATTAATTTTTATTTCTAGTAAAACGAGATACAAAACAATGATTCCACTCAATGGACACGTTTTTTGTAAATTAACTCTTCAAACATTTGCTAAAACAGTTTTTGCTTATTTTCTCAAAACAACGTTTGACGCCTCAAGTCTTTTCGGCCACTTCCTGTTTCACCGGAAATTACTACAACTTTTGATTTTTAAATAGCACACTCGGTATTTTTTTACTTTATTCAATAGAAAATGGCATTCTGAATAGAATCACATATCATACGTCAACCTTTGACATTTTCGCTTAAAACAAAATTGTATTTTAAATTTCAATCTAGAGTGCCATGGCTGTATTGAAACACTAATTTTTAACCAAGGAGCCTTGGAAAAATCGTATAATATTGTCCTGGCCGGTTAAAAGATACCCAAGTCGTATTTTTAATCATATCTTAATTTTTTCAAATGGAACGAGCGTGACTCATTGGCATATTAGGAAAAAAACATTTTTTTGCGAATAAATTGGTACCACACACTTGGTATTTCGAGTCAAATTGTCGTTATGAATAGCATGTTGCAATTTCAAATGAACTATGTTCGAAACTATTCTATTCAGAGTGTCATTTTCTATCGAATAAAGTAACAAAATACCCAGGGTGTCATTTATAAATCAAAAGGTGTAGTCATTTCCGGTGAAACCGGAAGTGACCGAAAACAATTGAATACGTCAATCAATCCTAATTTATGTCATATACTAACATACCAAATCTCCGTCAGACGAAATCATCTGGACGGAGCATACGCGACCTATGTGAAATTGTTCGTGTTAAGGGACGGCATTTCTGGTCTTGGGTGCCGGTTTTCATGTGTACGAAGAGTACGGTCAACACGCTTAGTAAAATAAGATGTACTGAATAGAGAAAGAAGGCGAGTATTTTCCCAAGCGCATGGAATCTATCCTCAGATTAGGTAGTTATGTAATAAATACTTCGTATTTTTGCTCACTTCGACTTACTAGATTGCCATAATGACTCACTCCTATACATATAAACGCCGACCTAAAGGTTCGCTTGCCAGCAGGGTATAAACTGTACTTGCTCGAAGTCGCGGTCAGTCCGCGCGGACGGTCCGCTTCATCTGAAAGCGCTGTAAAGTGCTTTATAGTTCTAGGGCTCTATGGACCCCTTGATAAGAGCACTTAAAACTTCTTAGTGAGGTATACACTCTTTTTATCCAAGATGTTTTTAAAAGCTAAAGAAATGAGATATATCGTAAGAATTTTTATTTAGTATCCAAACTTAGAAGCTTAGGTACATATCAGGAACTAAGTCCGGTGACAAAAATGCTTACATTTTTGAAAAAAAATTGTCAATATCTCGATAAAAGAAACATATTTTCTCTTTGTTGTTTTTCAAATAAGTCTAAAATAATTAAACAACTTACTTTACTTTACTTCTTTAAAACCAAAGCAGGGACAGGGATAGGAGTATTTGAGCCGAAAACTGAATACTCCGAACCAATAGGCACCTGCCCCAGTATCCTTCAGGCAGAAATTTGCGCTGTCGAAAGATGCGTACAATTTATCTTAGATAGGAACTGTCGAAAACGGGAAATTGCCATCCTATCCGATAGTCAAGCAGCACTTAACGCGATCAACTCAGTAACCATCAATTCGAAGTTGGTCAAAGAATGCCTGGAAAGCTCAACAAATTAGGCAAAGAAAATAAAGTCCTCCTACTCTGGGTGCCTGCTCACCAAGGGATAGAAGGCAATGAAAAAGCAAATGATCTAGCTAGAAAAGGAGCGAACACTCCACTAACTGGACCAGAACCATTCTGTTTTCCAAACGGGAACCAACTGAAAGCGGAACTGAAGAATCTGGAAGACTCTATCCGTAACTTGGAATGGGTGTCCTCCAACGGTCTAAGACACTCCAAAAAGTTCCTCGGAACTTATGACCGAGAAAAATCAAAGGTTTTCCTTGATTTAAGTAAAAACAATCTTCGGATTGTCACGGGGTTTCTAACAGGACACTGTCTCCTCAACGAACACCTCAGTAGGCCGAAACTGAGAAACAACGGCGAATGCAGATTTTGTGGGGAAAATGGGGAAACACCAGAACACCTTATCACTGAGTGCGCCGAGACGACGACCATTCGTGCCATGAACCTTGGTACGTCTGATGTCGAGGATGGAGAGCTGGCCTCTGTGGAGCCGTCTCAGATACTGGCTTTTCTTAAAGCCCTGAGACTGTATGATGAGTTATAACTCGTTATAACTCAAGAAAGGGGAACACAAAATAGATCTATAAGGTCGCGGTGATTAACTCCCCTCCTAAACATTCTACATTCTACTTTACTTCGAAAATTAAAAAAAAATTATTTAAATTTTGAGTGGATTTTTTCTGTGTTTTCTTTCTTGTAAATTTAATTTACTACCTATGTCGACTTATTTCAAGAAAATATGTTTTTTAACTAAAAACTAAAAAAATTTCCAAATGTTTTTTCAAAAAATTCCAATTTTCAATTTTCTTTTACAATACAAAACCTTCTAGACGTGATTTTGCGTTTCTAAAAAGTATCTCTAAAAATATTTGCACTTATTTAAGACTCGCCCAGTATAAAGTATTTTTCTGTAGTCATAGTTTTCGACATAGTCAGACATAGTGAAATAATTTGACATTTATCCCCTCTTTCTTTTGACTTTTGATGCACATCAATCGAGTTTAAAGACAGCGTTTTTTAATGATCGGTTTTTGTTATCTGAAGTATTATATAATTCTTCACGTTTGTAAATCATATTACAATAATATTGTCTTAAGTTTGATAGCGATTTTTTAAGGATACCTGCTCTAATGTGTTTAATTGCGACCTTCACTATTACATAATTTGTATACATAATTACCTCAAAGAATTCACAATTCTAAAATAAAATACGGGAATACTTTCTGTTTCATCCATCTATTTTTACTTGAACTTGAAATATGCTGCATCGCGTGGGACCAAACATTCATTATGAACGATCACCCACGGCCACGCACATGTGTTAAACCGTCGAAAATGTAAACACACATAATAAAAATAGTGCTTGTTGATTTTACCAAACCGGGATAAGAAATTCCATTTTTCGTTTATTTTCGGTTTTAACAGAAGAGCAGGTCAATTTCTTTCAAAAAATTTTGGTTAACAGGAGTAGACCTACCGCCGTGTTATAGTGAATAAATATTTTTCTTTCAACTACTGATCTTCAAGAGTTTCTTTTGTCGGGTAATAAATGTTATAATAGACCAACGAGTGTTTTCATATTTAGTCCCCTTTTGATAATTTTCCCGCTAATTGAGTTGATTTTTAAAGAGAAAAAAGACAAAAATAATTCGGATAAGACGGGTTTTGTTGCAGTATGATACATATTGCAGGTTTTGCTACTGTAAGATATTTGGCATCCTAATTTGATTTATTAGATATGCTATTTTATTAAAGTTAGGTAAGGATTGGAAATGGATAAGACGTCATCAGTTGTCTAAAAAGCCTATGAAAAAAATGCGGGATTTGCAACAATAATGACAATAAAAATGAAATATAAGTTGATAAGACAGATTTTGCTGCAGTAACGTCAATATTTGGATGAAAATTGATGTCTGGGAGTTTTTTGACATGAGAGATTTGATTTTGATGTCGATATAACTTCTATTTGTAGTGGGCGCCACCTACATGTGTTTAATTGCTTTGAAGAGTAATAACTTTTCATCCTTACCTGTATAAAACTACTGAGTGAAAAAATATACATTTGCGTGACTTTTACGTAAAAAATGTCTCTTGGTAAAAATCGCTACGAGCAACTGTTTCAAGATATTTAGAATGGAAATAGTCAATACATATCATTGGCAAAAAAATAAACACGTTGAGAATATATATGTTACGGTTAAGGTCCGATGTCCGGTTAATGTCGACATTACCCGGTTAATCTGGAGAATTGCACACAACAAAACAACCAAAAACATAACCTAACCCGAACATTAACATGTTAATGTCGACATTAACCGGATGTCGGACTTTAACCGTAACATATACCGTGCTGGCAACTGTTACTTTTGGGTCGGCATTTACATGTGTGGAAGTAAATCGCATAGGGATCTTATTAAGTCGGAGTGAGAGAAATGCGATGGTGTGCTGTTGCGACGTTGCCGGTACGCCTTTCCCTATCAAGTAAAGTAAAATCACGATCGCAAACCGCTTATTTTTAAAAGACTTTTTTTTCAAGAGATAACTAGATAAAATCATTAGACATATTTCTGAGTATCTGAAATGGAATTATAAGGATATCGTTAAGGTGTCATTTTTTTTAAAACGAGAAAACGTCAGTAATCGCGATAATTTAAAAACTTAACTTTTTAACACATAGCAGGCCATAACTCAAGAACCACTTTAGATATTGAAACTTTTTTATTTTCAAGATCGGATATTTTACAATATGTTTATATAAGAAAAATTGTTTGTTTTTTCCATTCAAAAATTGTAAACAATCCATCCATTTACTTTTAGAGTATAGCAATTTTCAGCAATCGTGTAATTTTTTTATTGATAAAGATTTTCACATACTGTCTACAAAGAAAATACAGCAGAAATATTAACAAAGTTCTTGAAAAAACTACAATCTATTATTTCTAATAGATTTCGAGATATCGATTTTTGAATTCAGAGTTCTAACAGCGCGACCACTATCGAACACCCACTCAATTCCACTTATTTTTCCCAAAAATGCAAGTGTTTCTAGCTTACACTTCTTTAAATACTGACAGAGGTATTGATTGGGTCGACCGGTCAACTGCGACAAATATGCTATATCCCCTTCCACGTCTCTTAGCGATGTTGCCTTAGTATACCTAGTTAATTGATTGAAGTAATAAATTTGGGAAATTTTTATTTTTTTTTAAATTAACCATCAATTTGTCTGCGAAAAAATGACGGTAGAACAGTTTTTGTTAAACTTTTGACACGAAAACATTACAAATTTATGATTTCAGTCTAATAACTATTTAGTCGACATGTTGGACATGTTTAATTTATGTCAATGATGAGAGGTATTGATAATTTCGATTTCAAATATTTCTAGAACCATTACTCCTAGCGATTTTTACCAAGAGACCTCTTTTACGTAAAAAGTGTCGTAAATGTATTTTTTTTTACTCAGTAGTTTTATACAGGTACAGAAGAAAAGTTATTACTCTTCAAACCAGTTAAAAAATATGTAGGTGGCGCCCTCTACAAGTAGGAGTCGTATTGACATGAAAATTAAATTTCTCAAGTCAAAAAACGCCAATTTTCATCGAAATATTGACGTTACTTTATAAATTGTTTTGAAAAAAACGAAATAAAAATGAAACTGTTACACCTCCGAAACTAGGCCATTTTAGGACATTTATACGAACTCTTTTACTTATTTTTATATGCAGAAGTTACCGCAATACAGTTTGGACAACCCTGTATATTTAACATTGAAAATTTTTCACTTAAATTTAGAGAACCACTTTTTCTGGGGTTTCTTTCTTGTAAATTTAATCTACTACCATATTATGAAGATATGTTTTTTTTAACTAAAAATTAAAAAAAATGAGAATGAGAACTTTTTTTTGCGAAAAACCTCATAAACGTCGTGTTTCTAGGGTCAAAATATACTACCCCTAAAAATATTTACACTTATTTAAGACTCGCCCTGTGTAGGAATTGGCTACTTCTTCTGCACTTTGGGACTATGTTTATGTAGATTTCAGGGTTCACTGTTAACCTTGTATATGAATTTTTAAAGTAGCTCAACCTAAGACGTTTATGGATGTAAAGCACCAGATGGCGGGGCGTATTTCACAGTCTTTTACTACAGAAAAATATTTTTTGTTACTCTGAATTTTGAAGCGACCAATAAAAACAGAGAAAATAAAAATCGATAATTTTCGGGCTGTGCCAATTGGTTACTAATCGACCAGATACTTTTTGTCTATTAGATATGCTATAAAAGCTGGTAATTATTCAATTCGACCATTGTATACCAAATTTTGGCTATTTTAATACTTGTCTAATTCCATTATAATCTACCGTATGATCGAATAAAAACGGCGTCAACGATGGCTATGAAATGAAGATCGTTGTCATTTTATATGTAAAATTATATGGAAAATATCGATCGTCATTTCATAGCCATCGCTGACGCCGTTTTTATTCGATCATATGGTATTTTAGACAAAAAGTTTTCAGATAAAAGTTGTAGATAATCACATACCTGATGAGTTTGTGTTTTCTGTTTTTTTTTTCTACAGCCTGTCATTTTTGACATATGACACAAACATTATGTTTTTTTTTTAAATGGAAACCCTAGTTGGCCATGACTTCATAAAGAGCCCCATTCTTTAAGCTTTTCAGCGATATAGGTATAATATGTTTTTTTCGAAAAATTACAAGTTATAGCCAATTCTTTTCTTTCTTGGCTAATTCCCATACCAATAATACCATGCCAGTTAGTTGTCATCAAAAATGTAAAAAGTTTTATGTTTTCAAAAAAAATATCGTAAAATTGGTAAAGCACTCAATTTAGAATAAAATAAGCTAAGAATGAAATGATTCTTTTATAAACCTGCATTAAATCAAATTAAAATAGGTATATAACTTTTTTTTTAAATATTAATTAACAGCAATTAGCATTATCATAAATTATAAATAATGTACCAACATATCGAAATAATAATTTCTTTGTTAATACGGTTTAGAATTCTTTAAATAACAGGCAAAATAATCCACAATTTACAATAAAATAAAAGTTTCGTTTAAATTTCTTAATCAGCTGATCACTATTAAAGTTCGCAGAAACCTGGGCTATATTATTACATTACTCTGAGGAAAATAACGAAAATAATCGATATTTTTGATTCCGCCCCGAAAGGTTCACGATTTGTCCTCCAGTTGGCAGCACAATTTGTCTAGTTGGTTGAACAACTTTAAGAATATATAAACAAGGCTGTTAATAATATATGTCATTAGGCGGGTTTTGTAACTTGATGCTTTAAATATAAAGTCCAGAACTTATTTTTTATAGATTTATGGTACCTTTATTCTTTTAGAATGAATTCTAGTGACATTGTAACGAATATGCTGCCGCCAATATTCGCTATGATTATAAGATTAAAAAGTTTATTTTATTTCATTTGAATAACTGATCCTCCTTGCAATCATCACACTTTGATAGACTATACAATTTTGTTTAGTGTCTAGTTTACTTAATAATTTAATAAATCGGGGGTTTTATGGCAAAAGGTCCTTGTCGAAATTTTGTCCTTTTTCTTGTTTCATATAATATGGCAATAAAAATCTATAATATCTATGATCTATAAAAAAAATATGGTTCCATTTGGCTTTTTAAGCAACTTTTTTAAGCCAAACGAAACCATATGATTTTTATAGAATTCGAAATTTTGGACAAAACACGTTTTTCGTGAATAATATCACAATAAGGTTTCGACATGGGACTTTTTGCCATAAAACCACCGAGATAATTATTATCTTTTAATAAAATGAATAACGGGAAAGGGATAAAAGGAAAGAAAAAAAAGTCACTATAATAATTTATTTAAAATTATATCTTGCATAATAAAGTGACATATTTATATAGCCATTTAATGCTTTAATGTGGATGAAAGAAGTTTGTACATAATTTACAACTTATAAAAAATCAAGTATATTACATAATATCATTTGAGAAAAGGCCCTTAAGAAAATTACATTTTTAAAACGGTCAATTAAAATTTTGTTTGTTATGCGGCCAAATGTTTACTGATTTATATCTATAATATCAATATAATTCAAGTCAATACTGCACACAAATCACTACATAAATTATTTTAGTGCTTTATTGGACGTAAATTGTAATTTTCTCATGGACCTCAAAATGAACAAGACTAGTTCAATCACTTTAACCTAAATAAAAAGAAAAAAAAAAGAGAATTGCAACACAACTAGGGCTAATAAAAAAGTAATAACGATATAAAAATATGCTATAAAAAGAAATCACATAGGTTATTTGACTTATATAAGATTATTCTTAAATTTGTTTCATCAGTCATATTAAGAAGTAGAGATTTTTTAAAGTTGATCAAATGACAGAAGAATAATTATTTTGTCCTCATTAAAATCTACCACAGTTTTTAATAGCATAAAATAATACATACATTTTTAACTGTTTTATCCTTGGAAAAAATGGAAAATATGTCTTATACTTCTTTAGCACGTTATTTAGAATTGGAAGAAGAATCACATCAAGTAAATAGATATGTAGTAGTATATAAGTATATTTACAATATGGAATGAATTCTCTAAAACTAAAATAACAGCTTTAAATATCTTCAAAATAGCTTTTCATTAATATTTCATTCAAGAGAAACTATATCGGAAGATATAGCGCGAAAGAAACATTTGTTAAGTTTTCAAAAAAAAATATATATTTAAAATTATTAAAATATGCTATATTCGAGTAACTAGTTTCGAGCAAAATTAAAAATACTTATATAGTTTTTAAAGAACATTTTTGTTCTTCCAATATTTTTATCATGTCGAAATTAGTTTATATAAAACTGTAAATGCTCTGAATGATATAAAAATGCATAAACGTAACATATAGACGGAGAGCTGGCTACGTAAAAAACCTTATCATCGTTACATGGCTATTTTTTCTTGTGAAGTATCCTTATGTACAGCCGAGTGGTGCGAATGTCATACTTATTTATTTAAAAAGCCGTATGCAAAAGGGCAGACAAAAAAAATCGTGGCTCAATTAGCGATAGACAGTTATCAAAAGCGCGATATTACTCTACAGGGTGAGTCTCGGGTAAGTGCAAATATGTTCAGGGCTGGTATCTCGACAAAAGAAATATATTTTCTCTTTACCGTTTTTCAAATGAGTCGAAAATAACTGTTCAAGTTTGAAAATTTAAAAAGACATTTTTAGAAAGATTTATTTTAAATCATTTTGTGAGTCGCCTGTTTTTTTTCTGTATTTGCATCCATTCTATTAGTGTCGTAATCATAGAGTAAAGCCGTAAGAATGGTAGATTAAAAAATTATACCGTGGGTAAATTTGCGGTGAACATGCAGTTCTACATAGTTTTCTAAAATATAAAGGAAAATTAAAAAAAAATGCATGATTTTCAAGTTCCCTGAAAGCGCTAGAGTAATATCGCGCTTTTGATAACTGTCTGCCGCTGATTTAGCCACGATCTTTTTGTCTGCCCTTTTGCATACGGCTTTTAAAATAAATAAATATGACATTCCACAAATCGGCATGCATGTGAGCCATATTTTTTTTCCAAAATTTTGGAAAATTTTCGGCATTTTAGCGACAAGAAAAATGTCTGCCAACAATTTTTCACGTTCCTTAATAATAAATAAAAGCTATTTTCGCAATTATAACTCATGTACCTTATAATATTTTTAGTGTCAAAATTTCACCCTTTCGATTGGCCGGCACCAATTTAAGCCCCGGGATCGCGCTGGCAGACATGACTATTTCATAATGGCTACACATAAGGAGACTTCGCAAGAAAAATTAGCCATGTAACGATGATGAGGTTTTTTTATGTAGCCAGCTCTTAGGCTAATACTTAAAGAAGCTATAAAAGTTTTTGAAAAAATATATGAACGATTTGAAAATGTTTCTTTTTGCTTAGATATTTTTAAATCCAGCCGCATTTCATACGATATGTATGTTACATTAGCGTCTTAATACAGATACAGAAGTCACACAATATTAGCATTTCTCATTCCTGAATGCTGATCTGTCTTTGTGTTATACTTTTTGTCCATTTAACTTTTATATATAAAGTGATACAATAAATATTTCTTAATTTTCTTATATTATTCACTTAGTCACATGCAATGAAATGTCTTGCCAACATTCAGGATTATAAATAAACAAATACTGATTCAAACTTGAAAAATCAAATAATATCTTATAAATAAACTATATACAAGTTTTTATAAAGGCGATAGTTACACTTAGTAAAATAATATATTAAATCAGATAGAAAGGTCTACAAAAAATCATTAAGATCAGGTACTTGGCATAGAGGTTAACAATTTATTAAATTTTATTTCAATTTTTAACTCAAAATAGTTTTTGTGTGGCATGCTGAGAAAATAATATTCAATATACTGTCAACCCCAGTACCTTTAAACAATAGCTTAGTTACTGATGTCTGTATACGTCAAAAACACAAATAAATACATGGTTTGATTAAATACATTTCCAATAAACCGGGGCTTTTTAGACTGCAGAAACTTGAGTTTCTTCGTCATCTGTAATGAAAAAAAAACAGTATTTGAGTGTACTAATAATTAACACAATTAATTAATTATACCGTATGATCGAAAAAAAACGGCGTCCAGTTGGCTGGGAAATGACGATCGATGAGATTTCCCATATAAATTTACATATAAAATGACAGCGATCTTCATTTCCCAGCCAACTGGACGCCGTTTTTTCTCGATCATACGGTACTTTATTTGAAAAACAGTCGATTAGAGCTCAAAAACCAATCAGTATATCGTCATAAGTTTGATTAAATATTATCAATATCTTGTAACCGACCTTTTAATTAGAATTTTCAGTTGGCAAATCTCCTTAGCCATTCTTTTATTTTGTGCATTTTTTCTAGGTTATTGTTTTAGAAGCTTTGCAGTTTTATTGTTTACTGACTTACACTGATTGGCTTATTAAGTCTCTAAAAAATAATTGTCGTAATATAAGGCCGCGTCCAAGCGAGGCGAACAAAACGTTTGCGAACATATATAATTAAACAGATATTATGTGAAAATTGTGACATAGGTAGATTTATAAATAATAAAGCCAACAAGTACAGCTAGCCTAGGCTTATTAGGAGCGCGGAGCGCCGAACGGCTACCTTGTACGCCAGAGCGTGCGTCTGCCTGCATGCTAGAGCGCGCGCGTTCTTTTTCCGACGGGTGTCGGTACATCAAAAGGAGCGAACGGCGTGCATTTTGACGGACATTGTAGCGGACACTTGGAAGAGTCTCATTTAATTTCGGGCGTCCGTCTGTGATGTTTATTTTTTACCGAGTATTCAGCAATGGGAGACGCAGTTATTGACTGGGATCGTGAAAAACATTTACAAGTAATTTGTTTACACAAAGAAAAGATTTTATAATTTTATTGTGGGTTGAGTAGCTAGACTTCGTCCATATAATTTCATTTTTGTTAATAAAGACCTTTATGATTATTTTTATTAAAAACCGGAATTATGGGATTCTGAAATTAAAAATTACTACTTAATAGGAAGTTTGACACCGGAAATGAAATTTTACCATTACATTTTTAGAAATAAATATATCCGGTGTTTCTGAAAAGTGGTTCACATAAAAAACGAGATTTGGTATGTTAGTATAGGACATAAATCAGGATTGATCGACATTTTAATTTATTTTCGGTCACTACCTATTTCACCGGAAATGACAACAACTTTTGATTTAAATGCTACCCTCGGTATTTTTTTACCGTATATAATAGAAAATGACATTCTAAATAGAATGATATATTATATGTCAACTTTTGACATTTTCGATTAAAAAATGGCCATAAATAAACGTAACGACAATTTTACCTCAAATATCAAGTATGTGATACCAAATTATTGGTAAAAAATTCCAATATGCTGCGCCAGCTTCGTACCATTTGAAAAATTTGAGTTATCATTAAAAATACGATTTGGGCATCTTTTAAGCGGCCATGAAAGGATACGAAAAAAAAATACACGATCAAATATACGTTTCCAAAGTTCTTTGATTACAAATTAATAGTTTTAACTCAGTCTTGACACTCTAGATTGAAATTTAAAATGCTATTTTTATTTAATTGGAAATGTCTAAAATTGACGTATGATATGTCATTCTATTCAGAATGTCATTTTCTATCAAATAAAGTCAAACAATTACTTAGGATACAATCTAAAAATCCAAAGTTGTAGTCATTTTCGGTGAAACAGGAAGCGACCGAAGGTAATTGAATACGTCAATCAATCCCGATTTATGTCATATACTAACAAACCAAATTTCGTTGTATTATCTGAAAAAATAGGTGAGCCCCTTTTGAGAAACACCTTGTAGAATCCGCTGAAAATGAATACAGGTCTTAAAAATACACTATAACGAATAATCTACCAAAAACCCCTGTGACCCTCCGCCTGCTAAATATTGATTCTTTAACGACAGAAGTTCTTAAACTGTTTACGGGTTAAGTTATTTAATAAAATGCTTGCACTGTAGTTTTCGCCAGCTTTGCGTCAATTTTGTTTTGCTACAGAGTTTCTTTTTTTGTTTTTTTTTGCAAGCATCAGCCAATACAATAAAAGCAGCTGCCGCAATTTTCACCTTATCATCCATATTTATTTTTTCAACTCACATTAAGCCGGGCACTCGAAAAAACAGCGACGACCTAAACGCATCCTAGATCTATAGAGTAAACTGGTTGTCGCATTCTTCCCCGCACCTCAGTCCTCGGGACCGATGTGATGGGCTGTGCCGTCGTTTACGACCTGCTGCTAGGTATATACCCAAGGAGCAAAAAGAAATTCTAAAAGGACTGAATTATTTTATAACAGTCGAATAGCGTTGTCTTAAGGACTGCTTGATTTTATTAAGCGTTTGGTTTCGACCATTCTGTTTTTTAATAAAAGTTGTCATATTAAACTATTTTCTAGTGGTTTTTACAACGTATCCTATAACGCATTAAACGATAATTACTATTAGTATGATATAACACTTAATAAGACAATGCTATATGATAACAAACATATTATTTTATTAGACTCTTATACCCACCATGTAAGAGTTCTATAATATTCATATAACTAGTAGTCACAAGATCATATGATAGTTACTTAAACTTGTCTTATTAAAGTTGTATTACGTTGTATGATAGAATGTTTTCTTGCGTTAACTACGGTGCTGTATACAACACTAGTTATATAGCCTTATATGATAAAATTGTGATTAACAAAATAAATTCGCTGTAATATCTGCATTATAAAACTGGTAATGTATAATATAACCTCATTTTAAATTAAATGGTATACGTAGTTATTTATTTTGTTATTGTTGTTGTTGCAAAAGTAATATCTACGTACGAGTATAATCAATCACAGCTATTATGAATTCTGGACAAAGTTGGAAAAAAGTTAACATACGCAGTGGTAGTTATAAAGAGCATGTAAGAAAAAACTCATCGAAATTACGGCAAATAATCCCGAGAATTCCCTGGGTTCCCAAAAGCCAAAACCTCTCGGGTTGTCTGGCTTCTTCAAAGCATTGTTGCCACGTTGATGTAAAAGTTTTACTGTAGTAATGTTTGTATTGTTTTATTGTTGTTTTTCCAAGTCCTTAGGTTGCCGCTCACTCGTCGGGCATGCATGAAATGCATTGCGTGCATAAATCCATGAAAACCTGATCATGTTTGTTAGTTTAAATACTAATCAAATGAGATTTGCCAACATCCATTTGTCACAAATCTCAATATGTCAAAAATAGTTCTATAGTGCCTGGAAATTCTGCGTAATGATAGATATTTATCTTATACCGTTTTATTTTACCACAAAGACTTATTTAAGGGATTCATTTATAATAAAATGGTTGCATTATAATTCGCCATGTTTAAGGCAGAATTTTTGTATGGCCTATGGCCGCCATTATATGAAGCAAAATTAAAAACATCAAAATAAATTGTAAAATGTTTTTTTTGAGAACTATTTTGTGATAAGATTCCCACATACAGTAATAAACTGTTTAATTAAATTAAAAACAAGAATTTTTGAAAATTTTATTTTATTTTATTGTTTAAATTTATACGTAAACCTAAATCGAAATTAAAGCGCTTTAATTTTTTGCCAAATACATACCTAATCTACCAGTAAAATTTTCGGCGCAACAAAAATTTTCCCTACTTTTCAAACCCTATTAATGATTTTTTATATTACATATTTGTTGTACCTTCTGGCCCTACCCGTCATTTTCATTGTCGAGTAAAGTCTCCTTTTTAACAATCTACATCCTCTAGATTCATTTTACGACACGCTTAAAATATAATTTGCTCCTAATATTCTTCGGTAAAAAATTAAATACTAATGTACCTCCTCGCTAAATGATCAAATGTGTTTATTGTTCTGTTTCTTAGATGTGACCACGTAATACACAATAAAACTAGTTTTATAATAGTCATATAACGCTGTGTAAAATAGTTGCATAAAAGTTGTATACCCTTTTTATAGAACTTCTATACTACTAAACGGTTGTATAAAAATGGGCCTTTTTTGGTTGTAAAGCTATCATATTACGCTCATATAGCACGTTATAAGAATTGAGGTATCTTATAAAAATTATCACATAGCTGTTTATACAGCCTTTATAAAATAAAATTTGCTACTTGGGTAGTGTTAATTATATATGTTCGCGAACGGGTTTTGTTCGCTTAGCTTGGACGCGGCTTAAGATAGGTAAAGTTTGTCCAACGAGAACATATATGACAGTAACAGTCGTTATGGTTTTGATTTTCAAAGATAAATTGTTTCTTCTGTCAATTTTTGGGCGTCGTCTGTCGAAATCATTCCTTCTCTCGCTGGACAAACTTTACTTACTTTACCTTACTAATTTTTATAGTAGTCTAGTCAAGTCGACATTGTTCGTCAGTATCATACCATAATAATAATCGTGTCAGAAATGTCAGTACAGTCGTTTAGTTGATCATCTAAAAAAAATTCTTGTCATTAGAATATTTCTTGTAAGTTAAGAATTGTTAGAGTGGTGGAGTGGTATAGTTATATATGGTTTGTCAGTTTTGTTAATTTGCAATTCTAGTATTACTTAACAGTCTATGTTGTTTTATCTCAAAATTTTGTACATTTATGTATTCTATGATACAGCTTTAGATTGTTAACATAAAGTAGCTAGTTAGTCAGTGCTTAGGTTACAATACAATACATTGACAATAATAACGATATCACAAATAGATTCAGTTCACTTACCCATGCCAATATAACAAAAGCAATGCAAATGTGCAAATCACGTCATAGCAACAATTTAAGTTATTAAAAATATACACTATATAGAATTCTAATTATTCTTATGCTAACTTATTTTAAATAATAGTTATATTTTTCTTACTATTAAAAAAAATTATAGAGAGAAGACAATTTTAACTTGTTATTTTTGGTAGTGACTGTTTTAAATATGATATTAAAAATATCTAATAAACATTAGGTTTGTTCCAACACAGGTAAAATGCTTAGTTTCCGATATACAGGGTGTAGAAGTTTCATTTTTATTTCGATTTTTTCCAAATAATTTCTGAAATAACTTCAATATTTGGATGAAAATTGGTGTCTGAGAGTTTTTTTACATGATAAATTTGATTTTGATGTTAATATGACTCCTACTTGTAGAGGGCGCCACCTACCTATTTTAACTGGTTTTAAGAGTAACAACTTTTCGTCCGTACCTGCATAAAACTACTGCGTAAAAAAATTAGGGCTGTGCCGATACCGATACTCAGTATCGGGTATCGGCCGATATTGACTATTTTCCGTTACTCGCCGATACCTAGTACTTCAGATACTTTTTTCTTGTGTCAAATCAAAATGCTAGTAAAGGAACTATTAACAGGACTAGAGAATCGCTTCAGTTTCATTGAAAAAAATAATGTCTACTTAATGGCCACAGCCTTAGATCCGCGATATAAAGCTGGTTTATTCACTGGTGAAAACGAAAATGAGCAAACCGTAATTCAGAAAATAATAAATGTATTAAAAGATAATGCACCGCTAGCTTTACATGCTTCACAATCACAACAGATGTCTGATTCTGATACGGATACAAATAAAATACGAACTTTGATGAAGCTTTAGGAACCTCCGGTTCACTTATTCCCAATTTTAATCTAAGCTTTTTGCAGGTATATATAAAGTTTTAAAACTAAAACAGTGCGTATTAAATATGCTTTACTTTCTTTTAGGCTAATAAACAACTTTTACAAAAAAGTCAGTGGAGTCCAAGTCCAAATCCAAACTATGATCTGGACAAAGAAATTCAACTATATTTACATGAACCGACAAAAAAACTTGAAACTGACCCATTAGATTATTGGAAACAGGAAACCAGATTTCCAAAACTAAAAAAACTTGCTGCTCTCTATGTGTCAATACCAGCTGGATCTGTCTTCTCTGAACAAACTTTTTCCGAAGCAGGGCATATTGTGAAACCTACAAGAACTTCACTAACATCAGAAAATGTCCAGAGATTAATGTTTTTAAAGAAAAATTTTTACCTCTTAGGTTGAGATAAACTTTTTTTGAAGTTGTTAGCTGTTATAGCTAAATCTTATGTAACGAGTTTTGATTTTTAATAAAAGTTAAGTAAAAAAAACTTTTATCTGAATTTCAGATACAGTATCGGTATCGGATTTTAGGTATCGAAAGTATCGGTATCGGTAACTGAAAGGTAGTATCGACACAACCCTAAAAAAAATATACATTTACTTTTTTAATTAAAAAATGTCTCTGGGTAAAAATCGCTACGAGTAATGGTTTTCGAGATATTTGGAATCGAAATTATCAATACCTGTCATCATTGACATAAATTAAATATGTTGACTAAATTAGTTATTAGACTGAAATCATAAATTTAAAATATTTACGTACCAAAAGTTCAACAGAAACTGTTTTATCATGTTTAATTTAAAAAAAATAAAAAGTTTCCAAATTTATCATTACAGTGAAATAACTATGTAGTCAACATGTTTATTTTTTGTTAATAATGACATGCATTTACTATTTCCATTCTAAATATCTTGAGAACGATCGCTTGTCCCGATTTTTACCAAGAGACATTTTTACGTAAAAAAATCACGTAAAAGTATATTTTTTCATACAGTAGTTTTATACAGATACGGACGAAAAGTTATTACTCTTCAAAACAGTTAAAACACATATTTCTCATGCCAAAAAACTCCAATCCACCAATTTTCATCCAAATATTGACGTTGCTTCAGAAATTATTTGGGAAAAATCGAAATAAAAATGAAACTTCTACATCCTGTATCTCCAAAACTAAGCATTTTCGGACATACATTTATACGAACTTTTTTACTTATTTTTATCTGCAGAATATCCTGCTGAAGTTTCCGGAATACAGTTCGGACCACCCTGTATATTTTCGATATAAATTTAAAATTTTGTATTTTATTCGATTTATTTACAGACTACTCAATTTATTATTTTTTTATGATTTTAATTATGTACTAAATCACCTTTGCTTTATTTAACAAAAGATTCATTCAAATCATATTCAATGGTTTGGTTAGGTTAGGTTAGGTTAGCTCATCATATTTAGTACAAAAATATAAGAATCTTTATTTAAAATATGTATAAAAACGATAAAATACCAAAAAAACTTGAGAAATGAGAAAATTTAAAACCGAATATAGGCGTAGAAGGCTTGTTTCTTGCTTTTAGGCTGGTTTCGAAATCACCATTCCAAATCCGGTTCACGAACAACTTGTTTGGAACGCATTTTCTCTACTGCGTAACAGTAGCAGTACCAAGAGCGGTTCTCTGCTATGTTGGAACAAAACTATTATTTTTTTGATATTATTTATTATGTTTATTTTTTATATATCCAATGATGTCTGAGAGTCTCAAATACGAAAAGATTAGATCAGATTAGAGAAGCAAAATTATACCATTAGCCAAAATTAATACTGAACAAAAAAAAAAGAATGTTTATTGCAAAAGTTGAAAAACTAGCAGAATCGTTTATAATAATATTAACTATTTTTGATATTATTCTGCCCATAACGTACCTTGATCGGTATCAGGGTCGGTATGGTAATGGTAACCTTGAGTCACACCTTCGTGCGAATGTGCTCTGCCCAGTCTATGAAGTCGCGCCATGTGGGCGGCAACACTGTAAGAAGGTGGTTGCCTCCTATTGGCACCTAAAAGCGAAGGAGAACAAAGGTGAATTTGTGCAAAAGAAAACATGATGATGTGGTTTTGGTACTAGATGCAACAACATTTTTTTACAGAATGTAATCAAAAATATTTAGAAACTTCATGAGTACTATATTACTGTTACTTCCATAATTTCGTAACAAAAGGGGAAAAAGTTAAAAGTTATCGAAAATCAGTGTCTGTGGAATCAGTTCAGCAGACAAATAACATAAAATTGACATATTTTGCAATGTAACTGTTATGGCAGCAAATCTCATATACGAATAACCGATGTTGTTTAAGGTGCGTAGTCCTGACGAGACGAGCGCGAGACAAGAACGAGACTGGTTTTATCCATTTTTGAAGACACCTGCCACGAACCAAGTCGAGTGAGCCTACCACAAACACGTCCAGACTGTGCCACGAGATTTCTTTGATCAGCCGTCGAAAAACCGCCAGAGGGCGGATAGCCATGAGACTCTGTGGGTTATCTCGCGAGACCCGTCCACACAGCAAATTTGGAATGTCTCGCGCTCGTCTCGTCATGTCTGTACGCACCTTTAGAATTCGATTTCACGTTTGGGTATATTTTCAGAAATATATGAGGTCTCTATTTTGGAAGATCAAATTAGCCTTTTTATCTATCGCGTCGTTTGAATAACATCAAGTACAGTTAATTTAAGAAAAGTAATTCTTAATAAACAATCTTTAAACATATTGCTGCTGGGCCTTGTTTGCAATGACATACTTATATAAAAACGAAGGGTTATTTTCTTTACGATTCACTTTATTTTTTTGTATTTTTATGTGTTTTCTTTGACATCACTGTATTTTATGTGAAACAAAACGTTTTCCAGCTAAAGGGTATATTTGCTAATGGACAAAAATACTAAATTTAAAAATCCTTGAATATTTTTGAAGATTGACACATGAACGTATTTTTTTCTCTTTAATACTTTTCGATATCACGTTAATTAGTTTTAACTATGACACATTTAAAAAAATTACTGCCATAGTAGTTAACAGAATATAATATCAAAATGTTTTTTTTATTGAATATTATTGATTCCACAGTATATTGATTCCAAGTTTTCTTTCAATAATCCATAATGAAGTATTCACATTTGTTGAAAATTCTTGATGGCCACTGTATATTAAGATTAATATAGTTTTCAATTAGTTATTGTTATTATCAGACAAGTTAATGCAAGTCAAGTCAAAATTATTTATAATTAATATTAACGTAAAACATGAAAATCGTTATACATGCAAATCAAACTATAGATAAATTCAAAATGTACACAAATTAAGCGTGATTATGATTCAAGAGAAAATGAGTTCGGCATAACACATAATTAATAACATAAAAACAACTGAACCATCTAATATAGGGGATTGTAATAACATTATAAAATTACTATATTTACTTCTTTGAAATTAATAATATACACGTATTATGCACAAAAATCGACGCTATACAATCATGATACATACAATTACGGAATATCCAAACATTTAACAAGACAAACAGATTTTAAATCATGCATGTTGTTAGAGAAGCTGAAGGAGTGAAAAGTTAGAACTCAAATCTAGCATAGCTACTACACTTTGACCCCTGAACAAATTAAAAAAAAATTGTGCGTTTTCTTCAGTTCCAATAATTGCTGATTAGGTTAAAAATAAAATATACCTTATAAATTACTGTCCTGAAATACACATTAAAACTTAAAAAAACATAAAGATGAGAAGGCTAGGTAAGTTCAGTTAAAAAAGTCAGACTTTCAAGTTGCTACACCAAAACAATCTTTATACATCCATAATGCACATCTTACTACCATGTTAACATCATTAGTAGATATTAAAGCTGGTGATGATTAAAATCAAATTTATTTTAGTTTTCTTAAATTTTAAGTTCATTGTACTCTTCTTGCACGCCAAAATTGGCACCCAAAGTCGGTCTTTGCCAATCGTGTATATTCCTAATCATTCATCACTAAGTTGAATACAAGCTGATAAGTTTACACTTTTTACTAGATTTCTTTTAAGAGAGATAAATATGAACTATAAATTGTAAGATAATGTGTTGGTAATGAGTCAAAAAGTACACACCAGAAGTGTTTTGGTAAAGTAAGATTATAGAATGTAACCTTTAACTTAACGTACCTAATAACTTACACGGTTAGCAAAATGGACGTCTAAAATTATATAAAAGTATTATACAGTGATGTAGAGTAGTATAGTTAGTAGTAAGAAAAATGCAAGCAATATATTAAAAATAATCAGCAACAATAATAATTACTGAATTCACACAATTTATAAGGTAATATTTGACTACGTTCTTTACCAAAGCGTTTCTATAGAGTTTATGTCCTTCACACTTCTCAAATGGTGCGTGCAATGAGTGACGAATGATATCAATAGAAAACGCAATAAATCAGCAGTTGTTTTTTGAAACCATATATTATGTACACCACATCTAAGTGTTTTAAAATTGTTCAGGGGTAAACCTACATTTTCTTTCTACAAGATGAAGACTTACCATTGCGCAAAGCATGAGGTAAGGGAGGTAAAACGGCCACAGCATGGGGGCAAGGCGGAATAGCACCGGTTCGCGTAGGATACCAGCCTATCACCAATGACAAACAACAAACACTATATAACACTTGAATTTACTAGAGTCTCTGTATTAGAAGACTTAATGCAACTTGTGTATTTTAATACTTCAATTAGGTAACCTAATTATAGAATAATTATATGCATAACCACGAATAAAATAAAAAAGATTCCTTCAAATGATTAAAAAAATCTTACTTTTTTTCATTATCATAACATAAATGAGAGCACAAATTTGCTTTCGCATTATATCACATGTTTTTAAAACAATTTTTTTTCTACAGCTCTGGTTATTATAAATCCATAGTCTGCATTTTAACGAGTAAGACAAAGACAAATATAGTTAACCTATAACAGACAGAGACATAAGAAGTGCAGGGCTGCGTACCTAGGAACGAAACAGAATTAAGCGGGCATACATAGATTTTCTTTATTATTATGTGTAAGGTATTCACGGGCGTATATAAAATACGGACCTTGTAGCATTAGTTATAAAAAAAGATGGAGTGTATTTTTTGGAGAATTTTCTTTTAGAAATTTCTGAGTTTGGTTTCTCAGTTAACTCAAAATTTTTCCAAAACTGAGTGGCGTCCAAAATATTAGTCAGTAGACTTTTTATTTCCCTCAATCCACTGCTCACCGGCGACTAGCACCATTATACCGGGTGCGTCTCAAAAGTGGCTCACCTATAACTTTTTTATTTTTTCATATAAAAATACGAGATTTAGTATGTTAGTATATGACACACTTCCTGTTTCACCGGAAATGACTACAACTTTTGATTTAAAAAAAAAATTCTCGGTGTTTTTTTATTTTATTCGATAGAAAATGACATTCTGAATAGAATGACATATCATACGTCAACTTTTGACATTCTCGCTTAAATAAAATTGATTTTTAAAATTCAATCTAGAGTGCCATGGTTATGTTAAAAACACTAATTCTTGATCAAGGGCCCTTGGAAAAATAGATTTGATTGTCTAATGTTTTTAGTGTCTTGTCCTGGCCAGTTATATAGAAAATGCCCAAATCGTATTTTTAATCATATCTCAATTTTTTCAAATGGAATGAGGGTGGGTCATTAGCATATTTAGAAAAAGCATTTTTTACGAATAATTTGGTACCACACACTTGATATTTCGAGTCAAATTTTCATTACGAGCCGCAAGATATAATTTCAAATAAACCATATGCGAAAATGTCAATAGTTGACATATGATATGTCTTCTATTCAGAGTGTTATTTTCTATCGAATAAAGTAAAAAAGTACCGAGGGTGCCATTTAAAAATCAAAAGTTGTAGTCATTTCCGGTGAAACAGGAAGTGACCAAAAACAATTGAATACATCAATCAATCCTAATTTATGTCATATACTAACATACCAAATCTCGTTTTTTTAACTGTAAAAATAAAAAAGTTATAGAGCTGAGCCATTTTTAAGACGCACCCGGTATAGTATTAGCTCTTTATTACATATTTCTGAAAGAAAATTCTCAAAAAAAACTCCGTCTTTTTACAACTGTTAATGTAACAAAATAGCGCCCCATGTTGGGCGCTAGTAAAATTATTAATTAATTATTTTATTTGATGCCAAAGCCCCTATTTGGATGCTTTTCTTTGGAAGGAATTCCTGATGGAAAAGCCGACAGTACCATATAGAAGAAATGTATCAACCCACTTCTTGTCTCTTTGACGTGTTTGATTTTTGTCGAAAATTATCTTACACGTATATATCTAGACCACCGATTTAAGATGACCAGGCCTGTATAAAAATAGAATCTACTCGTCAAAATAAAATTTACTGTACTAACTTTATAAAAAAAACATACTAAAATGTCATTATTCACAATATCAAAATTAAATATGTATAATAAAAGAAAAAAGTCATTATAGAATAAGAAGCTCTATTATTTTGATAATAAATAAGATTACATATATCTATATTACATATATCTATATTAATAAGCATTAATTCTTCTAAATTCAGAAAATCTATCCATAAAAAGACAAATTCATAACAGTTCAGCGACACTCACAGCCCAGAAACATTTTATACCCGAATACATATTCTACCAGTTTTTACAATTATTAGAGAAAAAATCTGTCATTATTTTAATCTTTTCACACTTATCCTATTACATTGCAATAAACTAGGAGACCTAATTCAGCCCAAATTAATAAAAATTACACCCCAACATTGCTTTTATTTACATATATCTATATTTTTAATTATTTATGTACAGCTGAATTTGTTGCAATAGTCATGAGATAAAAATATATTATAAAACTTGCATTATAAATACAATTAGTTTTCATCCAGTCAACACTTTTAGACCTTCTCGAGGACCTTCTTGATATGTTACTATATTGGGTACTACATAATATAATATATTAATAATATGACTTAATCAAAAAAGCAGTGAAATATTTTAACAAAAGTCCAAAAATATGACACACATATTAGCTGTATTATTTTTACATGATGATTTTTATCATAAATCGCAACAATACGAATACAAAGAGCTAAGAATAACTATTTAAACAATCAAATGAAACCGTAAATGTGCATGTATTATATTAATTTTGATGAACACTTTTTAGAGAAACAGTTCGAGATAATATAATTAATAAACTCATTTAGTCAATACTACAGATAATGGTGCTATCTGAATTCAATATTCATTTTAACTGTCAGGTAGACTTTCAAATTCTTTTAATCTACCAAAATCGCAGTTATTTATATTTCACCATACTTAAATTTTTCAACAAATTCAACTGACAAACAAATTGAACAAACGCAACAGAGAAGCTTTACTTTTTATTAACTTCAACTTCATTTATGACAAGTGTAAATAGAACCTCAGATAAACCAAATTCAACTTAAATAGGAAAGAGAATACAGCTAAAGCCTGTCCAACGAGTCAGGGAAGATTTCGACAGACAACGTCCAAAGAATGACGGAAAATACAATTGAAGCCCACTGTATACAAATTTCGAACGTTTTCCGCGAAAAACAATAGGCGTAAAAAGTTAAAAAAATTAACGATTAGTTCACAAATTTCGGATGTTTCAATCTGACAGTTATTTTCATAAAATTAACCAAGACATTCGTAAAAAAAATTGGATGCATGAACACAAAAACGTCTTAAAATCTATGACACTTGTTAAATAAATATAATAAATCACAGACTGCGATTGACAACTGTCACTGTCATGTATCCTCTCGTTGGACAGCCTATATCATGTGTTCGTCAAGGAAGTATTGAAGTACCAAAAATATACAAGTTATAGAAATGAAATACACTAAAATATTTATTAGCCTTTAAACATTGATTGTGCAATATATTTACTTGTTTAAAGATAATGTTAATAAAAAAATATTTTCCCCATTAAATAAAATAAAAAAAAAGATAATAAATACCTGCTGGTAGCACTGTCGAATGCCTTGAAGGGCTAGGACACCGAACTTGGTATGGGTGGCATTCACCCGTAGACCCTGTAGTAACCTGACTAATGGTGCTGTGACCCGAGTCGGAAGAAGTGACCGAACCTGCGTAGAAAAGAAACATGCCACCATAGAGTGCAAACAGAAAATTGAGTACATGGTTTGAGGGTAAATGAAAGTGATGAGCTGCAGGGGATAGTGCCATTCTCGTTTAAAAATAATACAATTATCTACACATTTATTTAAAAAAAATGAAGACAGACTCGACTAATATTCACAATATTTGTAAATTGTAAATAACCTAGGTATATTTACTAAAATTTAAACAGTGTGATCTAGAGTTACGAAAAAATATCTATATAAGGCTTTTGGTTTGAGCTTTTTACTCCAATATTTCTTATAAAATCCTGGTAGCGCACTGTCCTATAGTCTGTAAAACGAATAACTTTGAATTTGACAGTTCCCGCGGGCTTTTCTAGTGTTAATTTTATTAGGTTAGCAACTTGCGGCCATGCTGACGCAATGCCGTCTCTAATAGAACAGCCTCGGAGCGAGATTTATGACGTCACGGTAGTTAGATACTACGGATTAATAAATATGGTAGAATACATGGAAAACATAATTATTCCTCGTATTTTTGGTTTGTATTTTAAAAATGATAGCAAATGTTTTACAATATGGCTGAAATCGTACTCCATAGTCAATGTAGATAGTTTTTGTGTTAAGAATAATAATTTTAAAAAATATATGGTAATCTTTTGACAAGTTTATATTAGTTTATTGATTGCAGTAAACAGTATAATATATAAATAAATTTTGTGAATGCAAATAATAGTACATCACTATTAGTAGATATTGAATGTTTTTTGTCAAATTAGATCGATTTTCAAACCCCAAAATTTAAAATATATTTTACATTTTACCCATTATCTTATGTACCACCTATTCATTATTTGTATATTGTAAAACATTTGCTGCATTTGCAGGGGCGGATACAGGAATTTATTTTAGGGGGGCCCAAAAGAAAATGTAATATAGAATATGCTTTCTAGGGCGCTATTTTTAACCCAAAAGTCTAATATTTAACACAATTTACAGGTTTTAGGGGGGCCCGGGCCCCAAGGGCTCCCCCTCTGTATCCGCCACTGTGCATTTGTATGGTTCATAGTTTATTTGCCAAAGTATTTATTACTATAAATAGGTATATATTATATTGTATTTCTTAACTGTATATTATGTATATTTCATGTAAACTATATCATTTGGGAGATTTCTCAAATACGAGGAATAATTATGTTTTCCATGTATTCTACAACATATTTATTAATCCGTAGTATCTAACTAGCGTGACGTCATAAATCTCGTTCCGTGGCTGTTCTATTAGAGGCGACATTGGTCTAATATTTAGAAATGTCAAAAGCTGATGACATTTAATAACATTTCGTGTTGATTTTTGCAAGAAGAGGAAGAACCGTCACTTGTTTTATTATTTTCCTTTTCTATTTCACGAAAGTAAAAAGAGTTACCTATCTGATTCGTTCAGGCACTCAATTTAAATAATATAAGTAACTTTTTTGACAGAGGGATTTTATATTTGCCATGTTGGTAAAAAATAACGGTCAAAATTCAAAGTTATTCATTTTATAGACTATATAATGTTCATTTTAATTAATTATATCTGCTGTCGTAAATATAAAATGTTTGCCTTTATATCGAATCTGTCTTTATCTACCTGATAAATACATTGTAGAACCTACCTGACGTTAACGTTTTCCTTAATGGCAAGTTGCTCAGGGATGTTACGCTACTGCTTTCGGCCGATAAAGCGACCGAAGGCAGTGGCGTCGGCGTGTCTGAGTGAGACCGCTCGTGCATTGCTCGACCGCCAGCTCCCGAGCTGCTAGAACTGTGCGATCCATAACTCGAGTAACTCCCTACAGAATAAATGTATTAATAATTGTATTGCTCTAGAACATTGCACACAAACGAAAAAAGTTTCTCGGAAACTTTTATTCTTGATAAAAGTCTCTGCATCCTGTCAAACGCCAAATAAACTACTGAATACAAAGTTTTTCATTTCGTATACAAGGGAGCTCAAAAATATGAAATACATATAAAAGTAAAATAGTTGTTTTCAAATAATTAAAAAAAGTTACATAAAAAAGTTGAAAAGTAGATATCGTATTTAAAATTTTTATAACCCTGTATTTCATTGAATGCAACATGTATTTGTTTATGTATGTATTTCTATACACACAAATAAATTATCGCTAAAAATATGTGCGTATGGTGTTGAAACGAATTTCAAAAGTACGCCAGGGTACGATATTTTGATTCTGCGTTTTTCTACAATGGCCCCAAAAAATCGATTATTTCAGCTCTATTATTAATTACTTTAATTTTTCGCTGGGTTGATCGGCGACGAAAGATACTAATTAAATATAAACTTGTACTTTTTGAGTAAGTTTTTAAGGTATTTTGAAACTTTATACAACCTTAGGTTAGGTTAGGTTGCTGGGGTTTGGGATCCTGTTGAGATCCACTCGGAGGCCTTGGGCCCATTGCAATACCCCCTGTATTATTGTACCAAATCTTCCTCTCACGAGGTTTATCCCCGTGGGGCAGTTACCAGTTATGACACCTACAACTATGCGTATTAGGTTCTTTTTTTGCTGTAATAGTTGTTTTGTCTTTTTGCTATCTACCACTGGCCACAGTCTCCGAGCTGTAGTGCAGTCCTCACGGTCTTGACACGTCTCTTGCTGCTTGCCTTGATGGTATAGTTCCTATAGCTTCCTCCAGTGTGTTAATTGTCACAAATGGTGAGTCATCTGCCACGGCCTTTCCCCTGGAACCCTCTTTGGCGAGTCTGTCTGCTTCTTGTTGCCAACCACCACAAATTCGACACGCCTATTGAGTGGTGTAAATACACCAGTCGTTTAGTCCGGAAACCTATGCTGTGTCGTATTCGCTTGCTGAAATGACATAGTGCGTGGTTATATGTTTCTTTTTAAAAACGCGTGTAGGATTTTTGTTGAACTTTTGAACTGTTATTTCTAAGTTTTGGTAATTTGTATATCTTATTTAAAATGGGATGCAAATGTGTTTATTTATAAGGGAAAAAAAGATATTTATAGTATAAAAAATTAATTTATTTAACAAAATTTAATAAAAATGTGACAAAATAGTTACCTTTCTATTGGTACTATCGGACTTTTTTCGACTATATAAATCTTTATTTGTAAACTTTAATACATAAAGTATTTTCAATCTAATAAATCATTTAATGATGTAAATAAGAGGAAATTTCTCACATGGGTGGTCAAATTTTATAGTTTTCATTATATCAAACAGCCTCTGAGAAATCTTTTCAACTCAAAATGCCTTTAATTATGTTTGACTGCATCATTAAAAAGGGTCTTCAAATACATCAATGTGATATTTGTCTAAAATTTGCAAAAGAATCCGAATCTCTGGATAACTCGAATTTTTTTACCCATTTAAAACCCTTTGATCATGAAAGTGGAAAAATTTGTTCATTTTATTTACAGGCTGGAAAAATTATTTATATTAAATTTTGATGAGTTTTGCACTGAAGAAAACATTCAGAGGCTGTTTGATATAATAAAAACTATAGAATTTGACCACCCATGTGAGAAATTTCCTCTTATTTACATCATTAAATTATTTATTAGATTGAAAATATTTTATGCATTAAAGTTTACAAAAAATAAAGATTTATATAGTCGCAAAAAGTCCGATAGAACCAATAGAAATGTAACTATTTTGTCACATCTTTAATTAAATTTTGTTAAATAAATTATTTTTTATACTATAAATATCTTTTTTTTTCTAATCTCCTACGAGCTGATATAATATGATGAGCAATCTATTAAATTACTCTGAGATTATACAGAAAAGTCCACAGACTTCGAGACATAGGAAAATCAAGTCCATTTAGCGTGTTTCCAAATTTTGACAAGTTTTCAAAAATTACAATTTTGTTTAGACTGACGTTTAATTTCACCTGACTTCTCGGTGAATGATTTCTTTTTATGGGGGTACATAAAATCTAAAATTTACGGCCATGAAGAAATTCAAAACTTGGAGCAGTTAAGGCAGAAAATATTTAATGCCTTTGACACTGTCATCCCTGATATGTTATCCAATGTGAGGAGGGGATTTTATGATCGTTTGGGTTATTGTTTAATGCAAGAGGGAGGCACTTTTGAACAATTTTTGTAATTTTTTAAATTTCATTATCCTGTTTTTTTACCGTTTACCCATTACCTACCTTGACGAACATGGGAAAACGAAGGTCCTTTTCAGGACCACAAATATTTTGATTGAGAAAATTGGTAACTTTTTTTTGGATTAAAAAACAAAAGTTGTTAATATAATACCAATTTAAAAGTGTTTTAGTAGTTTTAATACACACTATGATATAAAATTTATTATTATTATAATGTACATTATTAATACTATTGTTCATTCGAAATGGCATTAAGGCCCAATTGCAACAATGATTTAAATTTTTCTTAAAGATAAGTAGAGCTTAGAATGAGCTGTATTTATATTTACTTTAATATTCACCTTAAATGAGAGAATTTGACTGATACAATTTTTGAATTTGAATTGTTTTTAATGATACTAACAATTTTAGTTCAATTTTTAATCAAATTTATTTAATATTAATAGAAATCCAAGAGATTTGAAACCTCTTTTAGCGATTTATAACATTCTCAAATAAATTACAGGTGCCCTTATTTTCTATGAAAATCACACAGCTTTTTTCATAGTCGCTGCAGTTGCTATAGCTATAAAAAACTAATTTTTTAAGGTGTGAAAATTGCGACACACGCTAAATGGACTTATTGGAACACGCGCTAAATGCGACACACGCTAAATGGAACATATTGGTGCAGATTATTTTCACCCAAACAAATAATAACCCAAACTATACATTGATGCGGATTGTCTATGAACTCTTTCTGAAGGTCACAGAAACCTGAAGCGTAATTCGGTGTTCTTTCGCATCTGTTGTAGTTAATTTGTGCCACCACATTGTTGTGGCCTGGCACCCCGCACAGAGCAGCCCCGCCTTGATGCAGTAAGGACACTGCTTTTTGGCAGTTCATCACAGTTTTCAATCTTACTGATTACATTGCTTCTTAAAGCGCTCAAGCTGTCAGAGTATATCACGATATCTCCTATTGGTCTATCAGCGATTTTCCCTCGTATATAACCGGCCGCTTCCTTTATAGCGTAAACCTCTGCTTGTAGAACATTACAGCCATCCAATAGCCTTAGTGATCGTAGGATGTCTAGTTCCTCTGAGAAGATGCCTAAGAGACCTGTGCCTCCTAAAGTTTCATTACTCAGTTGCTTTTCCATTTTTCTCTTGTCGGGATGCGAATTTTTATCTTTTCTCCAAAATAATGTTTGGTGGGCATATGTTCGTGTTCTCGTCTACCAGATGTGGACTCGTGTTCGACATGATTTTCCCTACGATTTGCAATATCCTCTAGTGACCGTAGTTGGTCTGGTTCAACAAATTGGATTGCCTTAAACTTACGGCACCCTTAGCGGCCAGATCGTTCACGATTGATTGCTTATACCATCTTATACTTGAGCGATTTCTTACTATTGAGGCTCTCCTGCGCACGAAACGAAATACGTCAATATTGAGTACTTTATTTGAAGTTTAACAGGAAGTAGAATTGAGAATAAATCTTACAATACAATTTTTCTATATGTATCCAATATGCTTGGACACACTGTATGTCAAAGTTGTACTTGGGATATTATATAGTGCTTTTATTTTATTTTGTTCCGCTTAACTGACTATAACTTTTTATTTTTATCCATATAATACTAAAGAGCAAATTTTAGGGTTTTTAATTAAATTTTCCTATTTTAAAAAAATAGCTTATATCAATGAATGTGACATTTGACAACGTATATTACTTTTGGTAATACGCCATAAACTCCACTATAAACTCGACAATTAAATTTCATAATGAAAGTTCTATCTCCAAAAACAAAAAAGTTATAGATAAAAGAGGCACAAAACGAAATTAAATCATTATACTAATTAATTCATTAAGTCAATCTTAATAACTCTAAAAAACCATCAGAATATCAAAAAGTGTTAAAGATAGAGTTCCATTTCAATTTTTGAAGTATTCTAACCTTAGAATTCTAACATAGTATATTCAAATAAACAACGTTTTTAGTGAATTAGCTAACTATGATTAAGAATAAAATAATGTAGTTATTATGAATGTTAAAAATTAATAATGTTAGTTACCTGTAGCACTAGGGGCTCTTCGAACAGCAGGACTAGGTTGGTTAATAGGCACGCTATGGGTCGGCGCTTGTTTAGACTGATGGGGCCTAGTTTTGGCCGGTTCAGACAATGCCAGTAGCTTTCTAACCGCTTGCGGTGAAGCCGAACCTGTTGTTTAAAATAACAACAATGTTTTTCAATAATCACTAACTATTAAGGAAAACTAATATTAAAAAACTACTGGCTGTATCGTTAGTGACTTTCTTGTTGTCGTAATATTTTTAAATGTTAATGCTTGCATTTCAGTAAAGTAGATTTTATAATGAATAACGACAAAAACTTAAACAAAACAAGATCGTCCCAAAATATAATTTTTCTTAACATTTCTTCTACTGTATTCATGTTAATTTTAGAAAAATATTAAAAATAACCAATATGTATAGAATTAAAAAAAATCTTGTAAATTATCTAACTGATTTAAACAAATATAAAAGAATTTTACTTACTAAGAACAAAAATATATATGGGATGCTTTTTTTCTAACTTTGGATTTTTTCTGTTTTATTAGTTTTTGTAGATTAAGCAGATTTACATGCCTTATTAAATTGCTAAAATGTTGTTACTGCAAAAAAACTTGTCCAGTATATTTATACCGGGTGCGTCTTAAAAGTGGCTCACCCCTATAACTTTTTTATTTTTTTTTCAAATAAAAAACGAGGTTTTGTATGTTAGTATTTATGACATAAATTAGGATTGATTGAAGTTTTCAATTGTTTTCTGTCACTTCCTGTTTCACCAGAAATGACAACAACTTTTGATTTTTAAATGGCATCCTCGGTATTTTTTTACTTTATTTGATAGAAAATGACACTCTGAATAAAATCATATAACATATGTCAACTTTTGATATATTTTTTTAAATTTCAATCTAGAGTGCCACGGCTGTGTTAAAAACATTAATGTTTAATCAAGGAGCCTTTGAATAATAAATCTGATCGTCTAATGTTTTTAGTGTCTTATCCTAGTGGGCCAGTTAAAAGATGCCCAAATTGTATTTTTAATCATATCTCAATTTTTGCAAATGGAACGAGGGTGGCTCATTAGCATATTTAAAAAAAGCATTTTTTTACGAATTATTTGGTACCACATACTTGGTATTTCGAGTCAAATTGTCGTTATGAACCGCATGTTACAATTTCAAATAAACCATATGTAAAAATGTCAAAAGTTGACATATGATATGTAATTCTATTCACAATGTCATTTTCTATCGAATAAAGTAAAAAAAAATACCGAGGATGCTATTTAAAAAACAAAAGTTGTAGTCATTTCCGGTGAAACAGAAAGTGACCGAAAACAATTGAATACGTCAATCAATCCTAATTTATGTGATATTCTAACATACCAAATCGCGTTTTTTTTATCTGAAAAAAATAAAAAAGTTATAGGATTGAGGCACTTTTGAGACGCACCCAGTATAGAAATATAGTTAGTATTATAGTATAATAGAGAAATAGTTATATAACTACAATTATCTGCTCTGTCAATTACCCTGTGTTTAAAAAACACTTATATGACTTATGTAAATAATGCAAGTGAATAATAATTATTACAAAACAAATATTGCATATAATTTTCAAATAAAACTGAAATATCACGAAAGTAAACTAAATAATACAAAACATATTGGCTGTCAGCAGCCATAAGAAGCGCCTTTTCTTAAAATCTTTTTTCAAAAAATAAAAATGAATTGATTTTGATTAAAAAAGTTAAAATAAAACTTATATATATATCTTGTAAAAATATTAATATTTTTAAAATGTGAATTAATTGGCTGCATCTATATACAGAAGAAAAAAAGAATAAGAGGTAAGAACGTATCTCATGTGGAGAAATATGTTAGAGACATTTTAGATATGATATGAAGTGTGATAAAGTTTAATAATGCTATAGTAGCTACACATTAGATGATCTTCAGCAAGGACTATGATAAAAAAAAACAACAGTTTTAAGAGCCGTACACTAGCTTGTGGATGAATTTTCTGATTAAAGCTTGTCAAGTCAAGTAAAGTACCCATCTATCTACCGGTTTCCAGGTTTAGCCCACCTGGCAAGCTTCACGCAAAAAATGCACGTTAAATACGGCTGTTAAAACTTTTGCTTTTTTAATACAATGCAAGGTTAAATATATGTATATTCCCTTAGAGCTCAAGCACACTGACGACCAAGTCGTAGCGACCAGCATTTGATTTAATGGTATTACTGCGACCAAGCTGCGACCGCTTGATTTACATTTTTTTATTATTTTCATTTAATGCCTTGACAGTTGGCTGGTCGCTGCGACCTGCTTGTCAGTGCGTTTGAGCTTTTAATTTATAGAATTTGAATTCGTTTATGCCTATAAAAAATCTTAACGTCTTTATTTTATAAAAACAACTATACCTCACCTAATTATTACTATTTTATAACAAGGAAACATAACGAAAATAATATTTCAATTTTTTCAAGTTGAAGCCTAATTTTGACTGGTACATTTTTAAACAGAAACAAAAAAATATAATTAACATAAGCAGCTATAATTTAAATTACTGTCCAAATCAACTTGTAAACTTGAAGTTAGAATAAAACTTTAAAAATTCTATCAAGCATATTATAATCAACGACTTTTTAATACGCTAAAAAATGCACGTGTGCAAACACAGTATGGAAATATATAACGTAGACGAAAAAATCATTGTAAATAGCCCTATCGTGATCTGATATCAATTTCATCATATCAGACAAAATATATATTTTTTTCTATAATCATGCACAAATATAATTACCAAAAAAATAGTATAAACTACATTAAACATCAACATTTGCCTATTAAGATTGATACGTGTATAGACCTGATTAAAATAATATATTTGTTGCATGACTTAATATTGTTTTTTATTCATGCTGTCATAAATTAATAAAAAGCAAAGTAACCAAATGCAAAACATACCGAATTTGGGAGTAGGTTTTCTTTCGTCGCTTGCACTACTTGTACTGCTAGTTGTAGATGGCGCCGGCGAAGCATGTCTTTTAGACCTCTGGCTTCCTGGACCCGAAAAGCCACCGCTACCCGCAGAGTTACCTGAAGAAATAGCTTAGGTCAATATCTTCATAAAAATAAAATATTCACTCATACATTTAGATCCATTTAGATAAAAGTGAAAAGTTTACAGAACAATATTCACAACAAACCAAGAAATATTTCGTCAGACGACATCCAAAAATGAAAGAAAATACAATCTACCTCCATAACTAAAGAATACAAGGACGCATAACTCCCATGAACGGCCTGGAGCAGAATTTGTGCTGTTAGACGCCATCATTTTGGAGCCTACGGATGAGTTACTAGCTCGTCAACAGCGACAATTTTAGGGACTTTTAATAGTTTGTTGTGTGTAGTGAAGCTCGTATAAACTTTGTTACAACGGTGATGTGTTCAGCTTTCAAGTGTAAAAGCCGCAATGATAAGAAAGAGCCAGGATTTACGTTTCATAGGTAAATAAACAGTCCACTTCATCTTTTTAGCGTTTTCTTACTGAATTGATTGATGATATTATTGATTGATGATATTTCTGATATTATATGTACTTGATATGTGCTATACGTTGATACTAGTTTTTTTTTACCTTTTGTTAACATTTTAATACGTTTTTTAATTAATTAGTATGGTACAAACAAAATAAGCAGCATACACCATAGGCGTAGTCAAAAAATTTATCAATAATATAGATATCTCTTCAAGCAACTAAGTTAAGAAAAAAATGTGGCGCGGCACTGTTTGGAGGCATGGTAACAATTTTGTCTTGGGTGTTATTGGTCCTTGTATTCTTTAGGCACCTTATTTACCTGTTAACTAAAATTACAGACAACTGTCACTGTCGTTGGACAACCTTTGGTTGACTTGTAGTTATAACCAGTTTATGAACAAAGACACAAAGAGATGCATCGTAAAATATTATGTAAGGTATTCATTTTAACTCTAGCTGAAATACTCATCAAAACGACTTCTTAGCCCGTTTTATAATTTTATTAAAATCCAGCAAAACTACGTAAAAGAAATTCATCAGCCCAATTCTTATCTCTGTTTATCATGATTGAATTTCCTATAGGGTATCCTCCTTAAAATCCAGATCATCGATTTAGGATATAGTCTGACCAAAGAAAAGATACATGACAGAGTGACAGTTTTGTCTGTCATTTTAATGCACATGTAAATAATTAATTTAAGTAATTTTTTGGATGTTGTCTGTCGAAATCTTCCCTGACCCATTGGACAGACTTTAAACATGTCTGTATAATGTATCAGAATAACAAAAGTGTTCTAGAACATTTCTATACACCTTTGAAATATCGCTAAAAAGACTAAGACCAAAGTATGTCCTTCAATTTTTTTTAAGAGTAATGTAATCGCAAAACAATTTCCGATGCACGTGATCAACTTTGAGTGACAAGCGATAGCGACTGTGCTGCCAAATAGTGATGGATTTATGAGACGATTCTTAATTTCTTATTCCTGTTTTATTTTGCTGTGCAACACCAAAGGTTCCAACCCTCAACTGTAATCTGAGATAAGTAGAAATAACTTTGAAAGTGGTATAATGTGCTTACCAATCGGACTTACTTTTCTGACTGCAGTCAAGGGTAATAAAGGGCTTTTATTGTCACGTTCTCGTTTATCAGGAAAGCTACAAGATCTTTGCTTCGACTGCTTAAATGCTTCTGCATATTTTCAACACACAAAACAAAAACTCCAAAATTTAGTTCTTAAAAGAACTGTTTGTGCCTAAAAGTACACCTTTTAAAAAAACGAGAATTACTCCCAAAGATTCAACAACAACACGATATTATACAAAATAATGATTGACATTATGATAATTGCAAAATAAAACACTAAATCACCACAATACACCAAAACACTTTTACTTTTACACTGGACGCGCGTTTCGCTAACCATGTATGCATATGAAAGCATCAGAATTAATAAATGTAAAGATAGTATGACCAGAGACAACGGTCCAATTCCTTCAAGTTCTTTGTTCATACTACTCTAGTGGCGGAAATCTAACTGTTACGCTCGGTGGGTTCTGACTCGGTTGGCTAGATCTTGCCACGCCCACTCTGTGCCCACTGAGCGACTATATAAACGCTCCAATTGTAGATTGTATTTTAGTTTATAATCAACTGCTGATCATGCTAACATGGTTAGCGAAACGCGCGTCCAGTGTAAAAGGAAAAGTGTTTTGGTGTATTGTGGTGATTTAGTGTTTTATTTTGCTGTGTAAGACCAAAGGTTCCAACCCTCAGCTGTAATTATGATAATTGTCGAATAATAAACGACAACGTTGCTGATCGCGGCGCAATGTGACCAACATATCGATTTGCGATAATAAAAATAAAAATCGGTATAAACTAATTTTTGCAGCTTTAATCTGAATAAAATATATGTTATATATGTAAAATGAATAGCTGCTCGGTATCTTAAATTATACAACAAATTTAATCGTTTTTACCAAAATTTTATTTACTCAGATTTATAGGCTTTAGTGTCAATTTCGATATGATTGATGACGTGCATCGGAAAATGTTTTGCGATTACTGTATTCCTTTTACAATATGCCCATAAAAACATATAGAATTCTCCTGACTTCACCAATCTACAAAACTTACCTTCACACTCTATAGACATTTCGTGTAGTTTCAGTTCATCCGTTTCCACATGAAGGTTATTTAAATAGGCTTTGACGCGCCTCACCATCTGAGACTCCTCAAACATTTTCTTAGGATTGGGAGCAGCCGTGGATTTTTTACGTCGTTTGACCGTGGCTTGACCTGGTACAACACATATTGAGGCTATAGTAAGTAATTAAATGAATACACTATCGATCTTCCTTTTTACTTGTCTTACCCTGAGTATGATATTGAGACGTGGCAGTCGTCATTTGATTTAACGCCACCATGGCATTACTAGCCGGTTGGCCGCCCAGCTCGAGCATTGTCAAAAGATCGTAGGGACTGCTGCACATGTTACTCAGCGATCGGACTTCCTTAGCGATCATTCGAAGTTTCTCAAAATTTATTAGGCCTTCGACGTGGGAATCGTTACCTAAGTGGATGAATGTCAAGTCTTTTTTTACTACTGGGTAAAATGGTATCTGCGAAAAAAAAAATATTGTGTAAGTTTTAGTGATCGAAATAGTTGATTCAATACTGAATGATGCTTTGACACATTAACGGACATTAAATACAACTAAATAGAATCATAGCAAAAAGAATGTTCTTATTGTCATAATTATCATACAACATAGTGTTTACAAGTTTGAATAAAAAGATTAAGGAAGGAGTATAATGCTATTCATGTATTCATGCATGGTAGACGGAGGTGGGGATCCTTGAGAGTTCTGTTTGAATTTGATTTGAAATTTTGTGGTTATGTCAGTCTTTACTGAGATTATTTTATGTTAATTATTATCTATTCTACAACTTGTAGTTGATTAGAAGTAGTAAATCTAAAAGGAAATTGTGGCAAAACTTAAATTAACAGTGACACTATTGCGATTTATCGAAAAAGACTGTAAAATAGTTGGTCGTGTAGCGTGCGGTAGATCTCGGTCAAAATCGAGGGAACTAATGAAATAACTTTTCACTAGTAAAGCCCCAATTATAGATTGAAAACGTTGCGGTTCGACGCCCGACGTTACGGTCGGTGAAAAGTTCGTTTATACGCAGGATGTTTTGTTGATTATAAATTTTTCGGTTGTTGTTGCGGTTGACGTTTTACGTCCAAAAGTTAACCAACTTTTAACTTCGACAGGAACGTTGACCTTGAAACGTTAGTAATAGCCAATAGAAATGACTTTTTAGCGCCTCTATTTAAAAAAAAAATGCGGTGGCGGCGATTCGAGCGATCATAACATAACCTCACAATTGTTTCAGTTTCTTTGAAAGTAGGTATGAATTTTCGAAATTTTCTTTAGAAAATGCAGGAAAAGGTGATTTATATTAAAATTTAGTACTTTTGTAGGTGTTTCTATTTTGTTATTGGTGCCTATTGTTGTGAACTGTGAAAATGGAGGTCTTGGAAGACACTAGAGTTGGTATGTATACTAAACAATGTGCAGAAAGATATAATTATAAATTTTATATATTATTTTTTATAGATATACACCTTTTCTTTCCCTAGTAGAAGGATTTAAACACTTATACGACATCAAACATAAAGACTATAAAGATGGTCAGAAAAAGAAAATAGCTGGAGGGAAATAGGCACCGCTATGGACATATCAGGTAACATATTTTATGTAAGAAACATACTAAATAAAAGACTAGTTACATAATAACACCAATATACTAATAACTAGTATTATAATGTATACTTATTTTTAGTTGAAGAAGCCAAACGGATATGGAAACCTTCGGGATACATATGTTAGGAAGAAAAAAGCTGAACCATCTGGTTCACAAGGTGGCCTTGCTAGGCCTTGGCCTTATATGCAGGCCATGCAGTTTTATGATTCGTGCAGGGTACAGAGAAGGTACACAAAATAATTATTGAAATTATTTAGTACATACCTAAATATATTTTATTATTTTTAGAACAGTCTCGAACGTAAAATTACCGATTTCTCGGCCAAGTACCTGCGCAACTGCCTCTACTAGCACCTCTACAGTATGGGACAGCATGTCCACAATTGTCAGCTCTTGTGCCGAAACTCAATCTCAGGCTCAAGACTCTCAACTTGTAGAAGAGAGTGAAAATACTATCGAAAAAGAACAAGTGGTAAAGGAGACAGAAAAGAGTAAGCTAGCACTAGAAGATGGAATAGGTACCTATTCGGAGTACAAATTTCTAACTAAATGTTGATTTAAAAAATAATATATCTAACAGGACACTTCCGAAAAGAAAAGTCCAGGCAAATGGATCTGAAATAAATGAAATTGTTGGGTTGGCTAAAACAATAGTTAGCAATATGAACAGCACTGTGGGTCCTATAAATGCAGCCTTTGGGAAATTTGTCTCTATCAGGCTTGATGAGATGTCATCTGAAATTGCCAAACAAAAAAAGACTGAGGATTATGGAGATTTTGGAAGATTAAGTTTAGTAACAATAAGTATAATATACAGGGTCCGGCAATAGTGCTTAGGAGCTACATCCTAGAATAAAAAACTTGAGAATTTTGTTTATGCAAACCTAAAGTATATACCAGGATGTATTTCACGAAAATATTTTAACTTCTATAGGGTGGCTCAAAAAAGTGTGAGTGGACCTGGATTATTTTTTTTTAAATGGAACACCCTGTATATTATTGCATTTTTGGCTTTCTTTCAGATCACTTTACATAACCCTAAGATATGAATAAATAAATTTCGATAGTTTCAGAGATATTAAAAAATAAATCAAAAATATATATTTTTCAGCCCTTCTTAAAAAAATTATTAAAAATACAAGAACTGTTCTGAAATCAAGACTATTTTAGGTATTTACTTTATATGGTCTGTACTTACTTTGTTATAAATATGAAAATCGTAAATCATACAGGATGTTCAAAATTCTACGCCAAACTTTCTAAAATATAAAATAATTTTTGCTCACAAAAGATGAGGCTATAATGTGATTTAATTTGGCAATAGCTACTACCGCTGCTGCACCCTACAGGGTGTTACAAAGTTCGGGCAAAAAACTTCGTCTTATTGTTGTGCCCTGTATATGCTCAAAATAAATTCGGAATAAAAATTTCTGACGCAGCATCCGTTAAAAAGGAATTAATTTACAATTTAAAAGAAAAAATCATCAAAATCGAATGAGCGGTTCATGAGAAATCCGACTTTGAAATTGGGTCTAGTTTTTAGTGGCCGGTTTTTTTTGCCGGTGAGTTTACAATATTTTAAGTTTTGATGTTACCTATATTAAGTATATACAGCGTGTCCCAGTGACATTTTACTGTGAAATTAGTAATAAACTTTTTCCTATTTGGTAAGATCACAGATAATATGTGGTAAGATGTCACTGGGACATGCTATACATACATAAGTTTTGAGTTTGGTTTTTTTATTCATAAGAATTTTTATTTGTGTTGTCCATACATCTAATTTAATATTTCTATAATAAGACTGAAGGCCTGTGATTTTGTAATATACTTAGTAATATAAGAATACAGGTAGACACTGTTGGCATAGCCGTTTTTCGTTTTTAGCATGCATGTTTCTGCAGGTTAATATTTTTGAAATGTTGTTTTTATAAAAGATAATAAATTATATATGTATAATAAATAAAACAAAAGTATGTGAAAAATGGTTTTAATTATTTTAAGTAGATAGGTAGTTTAAAAAATTCAAAAATTTAAAAATACAAAAATCAAAATTATCTACAGTATGTCCACGGATAGAGGTCCCAGAAGGTGAAAAGGACTAAAAATTGCAATGAAAAATGAAATTTTTAGTCCATTTTACCTCTTGAACATCTTTCCATGGAGATACTGTATATATTCAAAGCCAAATTAAAAACAATCCATTATCTATAAGGTAAACAAAAACTTAATATGGAAATATAAAGTTAATTTGCAGCAAAACAGTACCTCTATTGAGTACATGGTCGTACTGCCAAGGCAATTCACCAACCTCAGAGACGAAATAGTCTGCTACACTATTTCTCAGTTGGTAGAGGTATCGTACCGCATTATTGTTGGCTAGTCTACCAACTGATCTAAGTGGAGTGGTTTCCTCTCGCCAAATGCCATCGTTCTGATCTCCATTGTCAGTGTAACCTGCTGGATTATATTTTTGGCTTTTGATAAGCAATAGTTGTGTAAAACAACACATGCCTTGACTATGGTATCCACATTTGAGGGTCTGCAATTATGGTGGTTTTAAAAATTCGCCATCTAGCAAACCAAGATTCCGAAGGCGTTTTCAATAGTCCTACGAGCTCTGGAAAGTCTATAATTAAATATTCTTTCTCTCACAGAAAGATTGGTGCCTCCAAAGGGTCGAAATATATATTTTTTTGTAGGGGAAGGCTTCATCTGCTACTAAGACATAGGGCATTTTAAAAGTGGTATTTTCCAATTCCTCTGAGGAGGGATGTTTAAATGACCCTTTTCCAGAAGCTCCTTAAAAAAGCATATTGTGAAAAAATTCCACCATCACTTGCACTTCCAAGAGAACCCACATCCACCATGATAAATCTATAATTGGCATTGCAGATTGCCATCAATACCGTGCTGAAATGTTTTTATAATTAAAAAGGCAGAGCCTGAATTAGGTGGGGCTTGTATTGAAACATGCTTCCCATCCAGGGCTCCTAGGCAGTGAGGGAAATTCCAAACATCTTCAAAATCTTTGGCAATAGCTTTCCATTTTTCAATGCTGTGGGGTAGCTCCAAATAATCATTTTTCAAACTATCCCAAATTGCCTCGCAAGTTGTATAAATAATGTCCCGAACTGTAGTTTTTCCCATTTGGAATGACCATGCCAAACTTTGCATTGAGTCGCCGTGGGCCAGGTAGCGTAAAGTAATGCAAAGTCTTTGTTCGGCTCTCAATTCCCCTCTTAATTTTTCTTTTTAATCTTATCATGAATTAATGCCAGCAATGCATTAAAACTATTATCAGACATTCTGAGTCCACTTAAAAAATTCTTCGGGGTCCTTCTTTTAATGTTCTTAAAATAATTAAAAGAATTTTCTCGTGATAGATTTACAGGGCGAATGCTCCACCTCCTGGGTCTCCGTTCTTTCTGATTCTGGCTGAGCTTCAGTGCCAAACAACACAATAACAGGGCTAAAACTCCAACCGATATCTCATCATCGTGTACATCCATTTTTTTTAAAGCCAAGAAAAAAAATCTTTTAATTTTGCTAACTAAAATACTACCTAATTATTGGTATAATAATAATTTTTAAATTCTTCAATGACATTCATTGATTGAATAAATAAGGTTAGGTTGAAAATGTTAACTAAAACGTTTTATATCTATAACTAACAACAAATTACCGTCGTTATCGTTCAACGTCAACCGCAACGTCGAACCGCACCGTTTTCAATCTATAATTGGGGCTTAGTGACTAATATACTAGGGTGGTAGAAATTGGTCTGTTTTAACAGAGAAAACCTATTTCCTGACTAGATAGAGCAAAACCGGCATAGATATCATCGGCTCGATTTCTGAGATACATTTAATGGCGAAAAAAAAACTTTCTTAAGTCACTTTTTTAAGCACGATCCAGTGGCGTAGTCAGTTTTTTTCTATGCTTGCTCTTTTTGTCAGAAATAATAAAAAATATAATTTCTTAAATGGAAATCATAGTTAACTATGAACGTAAAAAATGATGGTGTTTAACCCTTTCCAACGATATAAAGTTATGTGTATTTATTTCTAAGAATGAGAGAAATATTAGATTTTTATCTTTGTAACGAAGCGGGCCTTGATTTTGTGTTGGCCTAGTTGCCTAATTAATTTTTATCACAATTTAATATGCTATATTATTATTTACCTGCATAATTAAAAACTTTTGAAAAGGCGAATCAACACTATATTAGTATTACCAATTACAATTAAAACGCTAGGGTTACAACTGAACTATTAAATGGAGAATTTAGAGAGAATTGGGTTGGAACAAGAGGCCCATATCTTGGCCTCTTAGGTCCTGTGATTTAACTCCTTTCGACTTTTTTATAGGGGAAATTAAAGACCTTATATACAGGGTGTCCCAGAAATGAGTGCAGATATTTTAAGAGGTGGTAGATCTGGTCAAAATAAACATATTTTCTCTTTACCATTTTTAAAATAAATTGAAAATAACTGAGTTATTTAACTTTGAAAATTTAAAAAATAATCGCAACATTTTGAGAACCGCCGGCAGATATTGCCAACTACATCCAATTACCCGGATCAAGCCCGGATTTCAGTTAATTGACGCACTGTGTTGCCATATGGACAAGAAAGTATATGTTTACAAGTAAGTCATAAAATCACAACACCTGAGGAGTTTGCAGAGATGCATTACATTTTTAAGATTGTGATATTATTACATAAAATAAATTAAAAGTTAAATGTTTAAAAGTTAAATTAAAAAAACTTACCCAACATTAAAAAAGATACTTATGACATACTTTTTCGATACACACTTAACTAAATACACTTCATTGTGCTGCTTTACTTGTACGTGCTATTATAAAAACTGCTAAAATAACAGTCCCCATTTTTAACTTAACACATTATTTTCGTATAGGCTTCATCACAATTTGAACCACTGATTTACAAAACACCTTGAAAAGCACACATTACACATTACTTTGAATATCTTTCTGAATGAATAAATGTTGAGAATTATTGTCTCTTACCGCCACTTTACAAACTACTTTCAATCTAAGAAAATACATGTTTCACTCAACAATTTTAAATACGTATTTTGCTTTTTCGCTATTTTTTCGATGTATTTCGACAATTCCGTCAACAGCCCAACCATCCGTCGGCCAAGACAGCCATAGGGATGTCGATCTCAGATCGATTAATCGAAAAATCGATTATTTACCGAGAAATAATCGATTTTTTGAATCGATTCGAGACGGTGGATCGATTCAATGAATCGATCTAAGAACTGCCCGAATCGGACCGATTCACGTTATAATGGTTTCATGTCATATCTCACGTCACAAAAGATGTAAACCGCTAACAGTATCGACACTTTCATAACATCTTTACGACATCCTTAATGCGAGTCAGGAGTGGCAACTTTCCAAAAGAAAAAACTACTTTTCTTCTACAATGTTTGTAGCATTTTAATTTTATAGCGGTTTCTGATCTAGGGACTTTAGTTTCCGTTGGTACGTGGTGCGCACTGAGTGTATTTCTATCTCTGTTAAGTGACGTTTGACGTTGAGTAATAAAGACAAAGAACAAAAATATATTCGATGCGCATTAGCCCCAATGGAAACCGCTATTAGTATTTCGACATGTGACAAGACTGACAACATAACTTTACTGACTTGACAAGTGCATGATTATTGCAATAATAAATTATTGTAATAAACGATTGCAAACAATGATTGCAAATTATTAGGTAAACTTTGATTAAAGGCTGTCTCCGCTCCTCCTTCAAGCTCCAGCTCCAGCCTCCTCCTACCTCGTAATCCTCGTGCAAGCAAGAATCGTAATTCTTGGTCCTCGTCCTCGTGTTATTTTTAGTTTTAAAATTGTGTTTGCTTGTGTTATATTCTGATAAAATCAAATACAGGATCAAATACACGATCCGAAAGGTAAGTGAAACATAAATTATTATATATATATACAGTATGTTTGTTAAAACATTCTTTTTTTTCTTAGCCTAAAATGTCAAGTAAAAGTGATACCTGGAAACATTTTGTAAAAAAAGGATCCAGTGGCATATGTAAGCATTGTCACATTGAAGTGAAGACATGCGGAAACACAACAAATTTACGTAACCATTTATTACGTAGACATCCAACTATCAAGACCGTAAGTCAACGTAAGCAAGTGGTGGCAAAGGCAAATAATCATATTGGTGGTGGTAACAAAGAAATAGAAGTGTGTATCTATATACTACTGTATATATCAATAACCTCTCCGTAGTCTTAGTGCAATGTGCATGCTTAGAAACTATTTTGAAAGTGTTAGTTTTCTGGTTCGACTAAAATAATGAAGTAAAAAGTGCTTATTATTTCCAGATAAATAATATTGATGCTCCTTCAACTTCAAAAGAGAAACCTGTCACATTATGTTATGAAAACGAATCAAGTTTGATTAGTTCAAAAGACTGTGATTCTGACTTGGAAAGTGTAGCATCATCATCAGTATCACAGGAAAAGTCAAACTTTAATCAGCTAACTATGGATTTATGTGTTAATAATATCAAATCATTCAAAGGTGAGATTTTTTGCAGTTAGGTATGACAAATTATTTTTTGTTATGAAGAATGACCTTTATTACTTTATTGTAAGCAAATTAAAAATAGTACATTTTTCTTTCAGTAAATGGAAATAAGAATGGACAAATAAATAATGCCATCATGTTCATGATCTGTAAGGATTCATTACCACTGAACACAGTTGAGAAAGAAGGGTTCCAGTACCTCATGAAAACAACAGTGCCTTTATATAAACTTCCTTCACGACGCACAGTTACTCAAATGATAGATGACAAGTATGATATTGTTTCACTGCAATTCAAGGAAAAGCTTGTAGATGTGGAGTCAATATGTTTAACTACGGACATCTGGACAGACCCACATAATACAAGGAGTTACATGGGTCTAACAGGCCATTTTATTGATGAAGGTGACCTGATGAGTATAAATTTTGGTGTGTCACATTTAACTGAACCTCACAATGCGGATTACTTGACTCAAATGATAACTACAATGGCGGAAAAATGGGGCATAACATCAGAAAAAGTTACAGCTGTCATAACGGACAATGGTGCCAACATAGTGAAGGCGGTAATAACAGCGTATGGGAAATCAAAACACATATGGTGTTTTGCACATACACTAAATTTAGTGGCTCAAAAACCTTTTGAAGAGAAAGATGGTGTAGAGAGTGCTAAAGCATTGCTACACATTATAAAGGATATAACTAGATACTTCAAACAAAACGTTAATGCTGCTGATGCCCTTCGTAAAGCTCAAAATAATACAGGACTACCACTCAAATTGATTCAGTCTGTTTGTACAAGATGGAACTCTATATATTACCAGATAGAACGGTTTGTGAAATTATCAGAGTTTATAGCTCCAATATTACTCAACCACCCGAAAGCTCCATCTATGTTGTCAGCAAGTCAATTAGATGCTATTAAAGATCTCATAAATATCTTGAAACCCATGGAAGCTGTCACAAAAGAAGTGTGTGCAGAAAAATTTGTAACGTCGAGCAAAATAATTCCAATAGTATCAT